>NC_137640.1:24402036-24952036 GCF_963383615.2 Lipophrys pholis | reverse complement strand
ACCTGAACTTGTAGTTTTCTTTCCAAATTTGATGTCAAATGTGTTCTAAAATGTGTGATTCAAAGGGTCATCTGCATGGAGAAGAATTGCATTTTGAAGAATATAAAGTGTGAGCTACAGTCTTCAAAGATCTGATCAGGAATCAGGAGTTCCTCCTCTTACGTGTGACGGTGGTACAGTTATACCTGTAACATTCCCTCCATGTCTAGCTGGACCAGTTCAGCCTGGTTCATCTGAAGGATGGCCAGTCCCACGCGGAAAACGATCTCCAGACCCTAAATAAAGCAAGGAGCAGAAATGAAATCGGGAGAAGACTTTCAGTGTGCTGCCAGAGAAGGAAAAACAAGCCGCAGCAGATCTGAGCTGCAGCTGCTTGTTTTCTCCAGCAGGTGGCAGTAATGGATAATATTTTCTTGACTCTGAAATGGACCAAACCTGCTGAGGAACTTAAAACTGACCTCACACATGAAGATGTCAAAGATCCTGGTGGCGACGGGCAGAGGGAAGGAGGTGAGGAAGATGGTGAGGAACCAGGAGGAGGCGTACATGGAGGTGTGAAAGCTTTGGGCCTGGAAGTGCAAGTGCAGCTCTGGCAGCTGCTCCTGGATCATGTTCTCAAACTGGTACATGCAGAGTCCCAGCTCAGCCATGCTGGGCTTGAAAAGCTCCCGTAACCTGTAGTCCTGCATCAGCTTGACGAACACGCAGAAGGCCTCCTCCTCTGGCATCTGGGAAACAAGAATCCGCCTCTGAACTCAGCGTCTTAAGCTCGTAAAAGAGAAATTTGATGAATTCCAGCGTGCATTTGTGGAAAGAGAAAGTCTTACCTGCATGAGCAGCAGTCCGACAATGAAGGCACTCCCCTGACAATAGCCGACCTCACGGTCCACGAGTGAATATGCCTGAGGTGACACAGATCAGATTTGGCGATCAAAGCCGAACACCAGCTTTTCTTGTCTGTAAACATGACTGGACAAGCAGCTTCCTCAATCACAAAAAGAAGTCCTACCTTCATGACATTGAAAAGCACTTCCTGGCCGAGGCTGTCCTTCTCTTTGAAGAACTCGTGCTCGGGATACGTGCGAGCGATGTCTCGGCGAATCAGCTTTTCACATGGCGACGTCATCTTCAGCAGCTCCGAGTACTGATCCTTGATCGGCATGTTCTGGGCATTGCACAGCAGCTGCCACACTATCGCCCGGAAGTGGTGAGGAATTCCTTTTCTGACCAGATCCTGAAGACAAAGTAAGGAAAAGAGGGAGACGGGTGTTTGCTGACGTGATCAAAACCTGGTACATCCTCCAGGACCAGAGAGTTTGACATACACTTTGGTGTCAGCAGCAGGTTTAAAGACTGCATGTGTGTGCAGAGAGGATGATCCTGTACAGCGTTTGCATTTTTCAAGAACTGAGATACCGAGATAAAAAACAGTGAGGAAAATAGAATTGACACGTGAAGATTTATTTGGGGGTTATAGCTTAATGGCTTAAGGTAATATGAAGCAATTATTATTACTATTAGTCAAACTTTAATCACACACACCATCTGAAAATGTGTCAATCTAAATATTTGCTGTACAATAAATCACACTCAAAATCTCAAGTCTTTTTTTTTTCTCAAAGGAGTCGTGCCTTTAAAAACACTTAACACCACAAGTGCTATATAATATATCCATAGATTTTGTATAAGGGGTGTCAAAATGCAGGCCAAAGACGCACAAAGGGACCCATTTCGGCCGGTGGAATGACATTGCAAAGTGTGAAAGATTATAGAGAAAACAAACCTTAACAGAGAGATTTGGCAACCTTATTACTAGTAAAGACCTGTAGGTATTCAAGCCACGCTGAGTGAAAGTTTATGGACCACGTTTGCCAACATTAACCTGAAGGGATGCACACTGTTGTGTAGATTTACACTCATACACAAATAAATCGAGATGTTTTTGTACCTACTACCACTAAAACAAGTATATCATTTGGAATTATTGTATTAAAAAGCATATTGTGCCATCATATTACTGGTCTGGCCCAACTGACATCAAACTGTGCTGTATGTGGCCCCTCAACTACAATGATTCTGTTTACAAAATATGTAATAAGAGAACGCCGGGGTTAAAAGTGGGGTTTCTTCCCCTTTGGTCGGCATCTATAGGTCCAAGTGGGCATCTGCCAATTTTAAGTCTGAAGGTGGAAGAACTGTAATTTGTAATCCGACATGCAGACACACACAACTTCTGCAGGGTCTTTGTGGTCCTGCAATTGAACTTGAGTAAAAGCTTCATCTTTTGTGCAAGATTTTTCATTCAAATGTGCAAAACTGCAGCGTTAACTGACTGGCTGAGCTGATCTCCCTTTTCAAAAGAATCCCGAGTGCTCTCGGCCCCTGCAGACGGCGCTTTGAACCCCGAGTGGAGCACTACAGGTTTTGTTTTCCTTCTGCACTGTTTATTATCGGAAGCTTCCCGGGGCTCCTCAGCTGACTCAGGTCTGAGCTTCAAAAATGACTGGGTGAAGTGTACTGGAAATGCAGAGCAAACTGATGTTTGTAACAAACATTAATCAGGCTTTACTATAAAAAAAATAATAAAGCAAGATACCCGGTATGAAAATAAAAAGAGGCTCAACTTTTTTAGATACTCGCAAAAGAGAGAAGATCACACTGCATTGTGTGGAGATGAGGAATGGACGTGGCAACGCTCCACCCTCTCACATCTGACCGTTTCAGCTCAGTGTGCGTCTCATAATAACACATTTTCCACTGCCAAATATTATCCCGTCACTGAGGCACTCTGTGCACTCATTTGTTTCCATTCATTAGCGCTGATACATTTTGATTGAGCAATTTCCTGTGTTGCTCTCTCTCTCCCCCCCTCGGTGCATCTGGAGCAGCAGAGGTCCACCCACACAGGGTTTCAGCAGTCTGTCTCTCTCTCTCTCTCTCTCTAGACAACACAAACCAGTCTTTGTCGAGCCCTGACACAATGTACTGTGTCAGATTTCCACTGCTCGGTCTCCGCGCTTCGACAGAACGAACATCTCAAATCAGTCACCTCACTAAAACTACAGATTTGACATCAACAGAATGTATTAAGCTTAACAAACAAAACCCTGACAAACATGAAGACACCATGAAACAGAGAGTGGCTTTCTCTCTATGCCTGAGGGGAGAAAACATCCATTTTCACCAAGGCCTCACCAAGCAATGGTTAATTTCCCAGACTGGCTGCACCCATTTGATGATTACTACTTCAGTTTAATTACATGAGAACAAGACTCTAAGTTCACGGGCGCTGCGAACACTTCCCCATTTACACATCCACAAAGCAGCAGAGTTCCCACTCTGCAGATGACGGTCAGTCTTGAGCTGCAGATGGCGAGTATCTACATTGATGGGAACGTGTGTGTTGCTGTAAAAAGTTTGAACTATGAACCCTACCTCAGTGTGAGTACGGGCAGGCCAATAGAAGTTAAAAGTCTCTGCGAAAAAACTGCATTTCTGACTAAGTTGCACAAGTTGAAGGAACGTCAATGCACAACCTTTTTCCAGAGTCGACTGAAAGGCATCACTATATTTCAAGTTAGCAGTCAGCTGTACAGCGATACGGTGTTCGGCTACTTGTGCTCTCAGATTTGTTGTATGGTCATGAGCGGTAGAGCATATCTCACAAATGGCCCTTCTTTCAGTGTCATCTTTTTGTGGTCATCCAAAATAAGTCCACACCTCAGCCTTGTTATGTAGGTCGGGATGATACGGCCCGAAATCTATATCTCAATATTTTCTTTCTCAAAATGGCAAAACGCAACATAAACTCAGCACTTTTTTCTCAGTAAAGTTTTATCAATGACAAACTGCAACACAGGCACTTTGATTAACCACCAGCTTCACGAAATAAAAATGTGAATTCACCTGAAACATGGTATAACAAAATACATAAAAACGGGGTCAGACCAGTGAAATGGCAGCACAATAATGCACAAACATCCAACAAACCAAATGTCTTAGTGCACATAAATAGAAAACGAAAGTGTAATATCTTAACAATAAGTAATATTTTTAAACAATGTATACAATGGAAAATGCAGAATGCAATGCAGTGAAATGCCTTGACTGTCTGCATTCCTCTCAGAGGCTGGACTGGACCGTCTGGCAGGCCAGTTTTGGCCCACAGACCATATGTTTGACACAGTTCCATCACAATTTGTTTTTCTTTTTTGGGTTGGCTTAAACTGTTGGAGCCTTTTCAGCTGTTCTACCTTCCTTAACAAATAGAAGCTATCCGGTAGTTTTATCTGATATGTGGCTTCGGTCTTTCATGAGTGACGTTCCTGTCTGGTTCTATCTCCTCGCTGTAGCTTCAGAGTAAAAGCGGACATGCAGCATGTTGACAGGAGGATATCAGTTGATGTAATTATATCGGAGCACTTTCAGGAATACCTGCGCACAGACCCATTGCGCTATACCGCAAATTTATGCAAACCTTCTGTATGTATCCTTAATTTCTACAGAATCAACTTTATAAGCAGAATTAAAATGAGAATTGTTTCTTTCCATTTCTCTCACAGTCCGCTATGTGACAAGAGGAAACTCCAGGTTCCCTGAGGGACTCCTACGCAGGGCTGACACAGCATTATCCTGCACACAAAGTCGATGTGTTTACACTCTGTTTAAATCTGGACGTGTGCTTAACACGGGACTTCAGGGAGTAACTGTAGAGACAAGCGAGCTAAAATTAGCCGTTAGATGGCGGCATCTAAAATAAGTTCAAGGACGACACTTCAGGGTCACTGGGGACGAAGACAGGCTTAGAAACTACCCCTCAAGCTCCTCAAGCAGAAAGAGCCATACCAGCTTTAGGAGCAGAAATAACACGCAGTATGCATCCATATGAATCATAAAAAAAACATCTGACTTGTTTTATACAGTGCTAATATTTCAGCACAAAAGGGGGGAGGGGGTCTGCCTTTAGGGTTGAGCTTGAGCGAGTAATGATCAACTAGTAGTTTAAAAAGTAAATAAAACAGGAGCTGCACTGAAGCCTCAGCTCCACTTCAACAGACGAGCCAAAGGAGTTGCAGAGAAGCGGTGCCGCTGCCGTGAACACGTAAGCTCTTAAGCAGCGCTGCAGCAGATCCCAGCGGCGGCCCGCCTCACCTTAAGCTGCTTCTCCTTCTTCTTGCGCACCTCCTCCCACTCGTTGACGATGCGACCCCACAGGATCCAGGAGTCCTCCTCCAGGTGGGAGAGGTTGGAGGAGGCGGAGGAGCTGGACACCAGGGAGGAGCCGCTGTTCCGCCGTGAGCCGTTCATGGAGCGCAGCGACTTACTGTCCGTCTCCAGCAGCCTGCAGTGACGATAAGGGGGGAAATATGTGGTTAACATTGTGTCCAGGCATAATGCAGAGTGCCAACCGCTGTTGCATGACGTGTAATCTCTATCACAGAACGTCAGCTGAAATGTTTTGACGATTTAAAAAAGACCACTTGCCCCACAATGGTAACTAGGGATGCACTGATACCAATACCAGTATCGGGTATCGGGCCCGATACTGCACGGAGTACACCTACTCGTGAAAGATCGCCGATACACGAGTATTACATGACACCATCTGAGCAGCAGGTAGACAAGAGAGCACAAGCATGTCAGCGGATTGGAGATTCTTTAATATTAATGAGAATGACAAACGTAAGACAGGCTGTAAATTAATTTCTGCCAAAATATCAAGAGGAAAAAGCGAGTTCATGCAATAATATCAAGAAATGGGAAAAGAGGAAGTCTGAATATTTCCTTTTCAAACATTAATCCATTGCGTTCTTGTCACCGCACCTTCTCCCACGTGTCATCTCTCCTTTGGGTAGCTGGCATCCTTACTGTTGCACTACTCCTCACTCATTTTATTGTCTTATATTAAAAGGGTCAGTTTTAATGTGCTCCCTACTGCCACCTGCTGACAAGGAACGCTGTGTAAACTTCTTGCTCAGCCAACACATTTCAGGTGCAGATGGCCAGTGACAAATTTTTTTCAAGCAATTACATGAAATTGGACAATTTTCAACGGTCCACCTGACAATCTCTCAAGGCACAGTGGTGGGACAGTGGTTGAAAATCGCCGCTGGAGACGCTGTAGTATACTGGAGCCTTCCAGGCTGCTGGAGGTCAGCTTAGTGTGAAAGCAGAGGCTGTGTGGAAGCGGTTCGTGGCAAAGCATAGCCTTCACACATCATTTGTGTATGGAGTAGGAATTAGACTAAATGGTATTTAATAAGTACAAGTGGGTAATAAGTAGCTAAAGATTAGTACTTGTACACATCCTTTAAAAAAGTATTCTGGCTCATTGTATTCGTTAAAATTTCTAGCGTAAGAACAGCATTGCTGCACGTGTCCTTACTGTTTTCTGCCTTGCAGTGTCGAAATCATCTGAAACTCAAAACACCCCTTTTGAGTTTTTATTTTTTAATGCCAACCGGGGTCAACTGGGATGCAACACCAGTGTGGGAGCAAAAGACATCCTTAGTGTCACTACAAATACGGCTAACACATCGGAGCATGTGGAAAATAATGTGTCTTTAATTTACTTCAAGTGTAATAAGCAACAATTTCCTCATCTGAAGATTGGCTAAAAAGTCAAATGTACAAAGTGATCAAGCTTAGAAGACGTCCACTTAATAATCTGCTTATACTCCATTTGTGACATGTGAAAATGTTTAAGATATGTCAAAACAAATAAACTTTTGAATGACAAAAACCAAAAAAAAAGAAAGACGTCCATTACTACATTCCAGTGTTGGTTGTTGATGATAAAAGTTAACGTTCATGAGGAACCCCTTTGAGCAGAAATCTCTGAATGTTTTGTCAACAGAAGAAAATCCCAGATCGTCACGGATTTCCCTTCACAACACCAGCACGGGCGACAATGACGCTGGTTTCAAATAACATAAACTGTAATAACCATTAATGCAATTGCCGCCAGTAATTTTGGCTCTTCTGAATGTAATAAAAGCAGTAATGTAATAAAAAAAAAAGTTCTACAACTCAAGACAGAAACCGTGTTGCAGAGTATGCATCCTCAATACGGAAATATCCCGTCCACTGCTCCTATTTTTGATAAGCAATCTCCAAAAATCTGACAGAAAAGTTTTCATTTCCAAGAAATGCAGTGCTATTTCTGTATTATTTCATTACTGGCTGCAGTTATTTCATTTTGAAAAGAGTTTTTTAAAAGCAACTTTAATCATGTAATAACGAAATAGATTACAATTTGTTTAAAACACTGTCTATAGAGAAACGTCGTCTGCGGTGGCCAGTAAGACGAATCTCTTGAGAAGGACGAATTAAAATGTTCCTTTTATTTAATGAAAAATTTGATTCATGAACAGAGGACATCAGACAATGGGTAGAAAATTGGGGGATAACAACCAGATCTGTGTGGCACCATAGAAAAGCTAAATCTGTTAAATCCAGACTCAGAACTGCAACTGTGGCACGAAGACAGAGCGATTCCGATTAGTGCTGATTAAAAAGCCACTTTGCAGTGATGGATTACCGGATTACAGACTATGAATTATTGTTTCACCGCGAGAATCAAGCCAGAGAATTAAGAATTGGTTAGCTAATAATCTCTCAATGGAAATCAAGAGAGCCAGGATTTACCTGAAAACAGACAAAGACAGCCCAACAGGTTATCTACAGTTTTACTCCGTCCCGTAAACAAGTTGTGGTTAAGTATTGTCTTTTTGTTGTTTTCTTTGGCTCACCCAATCAAAAGTCTACGAATAGTTGAAACAATTTATCAAAATAGGACAGTTTTTGTTCATTATAGTGGCCTAAAAACCATCATTTGTAAAAGTGAGGAGAATATTTTACACATAATTCCAGTTTCCAGCCACCTTCAGGGGGCCTGCTAGAAAAGAGCTTGCTGTGCGTTTTTGCCAACCGCTTAATCTCACACTGCTTTTATTTGCTGGTCCCTGGAGTTAGGGACAGACTGATCCGATCAAGGATCATCACGCAGACAGACGAGGGCCGCGAGTCGAGCTTTGTGTCGCCTTCCACGCAAACAAAAGGCTCCGACACCTGATCTCGGAAAAAAAAAAAAAAAAAAAAAAGGGACGAGGCCCAGGTCGAGTCACCAAGCCCTAGCACAACGGCTGGAGTTACAGACGAATCTGGGTTGCTTTGGAGGAGCGGTCCAAAAGAATAGCCAACAAACAGAGCTTCTTTACACATATTTAGAAGTAGAAAAATATCTATGAAAGGCTTTACCTTGTAGCTTGTGGCTCACTAAAAGTGTTAGTTCGGTAAAGCATTGCCGTGCAAAAGACTTTGTCACACATGAACCTGAGTAAACGCACCGCGCTGCTAATAATTCACAAATGGCAAACACGGGTCTGAAGCTTCATGGAAACCAAAGAAGCTTTAGCGTTTTACTTCATCGCGACTCCGATGTTAACAAAAAAAGGGGGAAAAAAAAAAACTGTGTCGTCTTACCAAGATAAACTCATGATGTACTTCACATGTCTGTTTTCTTCAAACTGTAGACAACGTCTGGCTTGTCGCTTGTGGCCGTCGGCGGAGGACCTCTTCGTCTGTGTGACACTATTGAACCAACGCTCTGGACTTTTATCTGCTCTGCAGGGTACAAAGGCCTCGCCAGGCTGCAAACACACGCTCGGCAAGCAACAACTGAATGTGTCCTCGAGGATACATGAATACTAAAGTCCTGCCTCTTGTCATTCCACCTGCCCCAAACACATAAAATGATAAGATCTCTGCATCAGGTGGGGAATTTAGACCGTGAGCTGTGCATGATGAACTACAAGCTCCCCATTACACCCCCGAAAACACAGGTGTGCTCAGAACACTTCTCCATTCCGTTGTCGTCTCCCGTAAAGATTGTCAGCAGGGACCGTGCAGCAGTGGACGTGGCGAGCGTTCACAACAGAGCGCCGCTGTCCACTTTGCACAAGTTAATTGTTAGAACAATCCACGTGTTTGGCCCTCAAGCCTGGTTTCTGTGCCGTCACCCAGCGATCTAGCCAGGGGCGACTGTCGCAACAGAGAAAGAATTCACTAAGCTGGCAACAGAGGAGCGTAACGTCACCCTCCAACAGAGCTCCGGCCTGAAAGGAACAATGAGCACGTTGGGGACGACGTGCTGGATTCTTCTCACTGATACATTATTCAGACAAAACCGTGTGAAGCCAGGAGCTGACAGTAAGAGCTGGGTGGTATTAGAAGTTAACACAAAGTGTGATGGGGAACTTTTGAGTTTTGCAGCTTTATTTTTGAGAGTTGCGACATATTTCCATCAACTGGTAGACTTGCAAGTCTTCTGCAGTAATCACTCGATAATTCCAGTAATCTTTTATATATATATATATATAAAAAAAACAACAACACTTTAACATGCTCTATATCACTGCTTTTGTAATGTTTTTTTTGTCTGCAGGATAAGAGATTTAGACATAATGGTGAAAATAACACTTACTTTGTTACATATGTAGAATAAAACCTCCCGAGGACCGGTGGCTGTGTTTTCCCCACGCTTGTAAAACATCTGACTAGATTTAAAAAAAATAAAAATAAAAAAAAATAAAATAAATAATTCTCTTAAGATCCAGAGGTGAAACTAGCCTCGAGGCTAACTCTTGTAGCTTCCTAAGACAACGGTACAGAAGCAAGGATTTATCTGCAGCATTTTTCTGTTAGTTAGATGATGTTATTTATGCAACATCATCTAAAAATGTACATTTACTTCCACTTTGCTTTTCTTGCGGAACACTTCAGTCTCTCGCCACACTCCTTTGGTGTGGTTTCGGTTTCAAATGAAAAAGAACACAAAAACAGATCTTAAATACTGGCGGGTGGGTGGTGGGCCTCACATTTCTCACATGCACACATCTAGAATGGCCAATATCATAACGTGAACCATCGAACATGGAATGAAATTCTTTGCAAAATTAAACTTGCGCATTAATCACAGCACAAAGCTCTCAACATTCAACTGCACATTTATCAGGCCACTTTTTTCAAAGTTCATGTAAATGCGACAAGTTGATCTCTCAATCATCTAGACTTCTATGACATCGACGAAGAAAGTGAAACGATACTGCAGTACTTGTGAAAGCTCACTGACGCAACTTGCCAAGTATGACGTGACGTGTCGGCCACCTCGCCCGCAGGTATACAAGAGAGCATTGGCGATGGCCGTGCTTTGGAGATTCTTTAATATTAATGGGAATGAAAAATGTATGGTTATGTTCTGCCGAAATGTCAAGAAGAGGCGAAAGCTGGTTCGTACAACACTGGCAACTTAATCACCGGACACATTTCAACGTGTGAATCGATACACTCATGAACAGCCGGCTCTGTCCCTCTGTCTACAGTACGGATAGGGCAGTGTGTACATAGAGGCTACGCTCCACCCTACGCATACTACCGAGAACCGAGTCCCCTAAAATCAAACGGCACCACGTTTCAGTACCTGAACGCATTCCTTGTGAATTTGAGAGTGGAAGAGTAGGCGACTTTCCGAGCCAGACTTGAACGCGGCACTGCACACACGAGCGTAATGACGTCAGTCAACAGAGCAGCATACCTGATAGAAAGCCATGCAGATTACGCTCGCTGAAATATTTGGGACGTGAAGCGCGAGGCCAGCGGCAAGAACACTTCTAATCTGATGAAGCTCCTGGTTCAGCACCACATGTTTCTCAAGGCTGAAGAGATTGCTCTTTTCTTTTAGACTTATTTGCCCTCCATGGAGCCTTCGTCACACAGCGTTTCCAGAGGAGAACGGAATAGGAGGACGTGGAGCTGGGTTTTATTTTGTGCATTATTAGGAAAAAACACTGCAGAAATTGGTGAAGCAACTGTGGTGTTAGAACACAAACAGTTGGATGTTTTGGTATATTTGTTAAAGTTTATATATTGAGAAATTTATTTCATAATTAAATAAACATTTATTACCAGATAAAAGTACTGTAATTGGTACCGTTGAGAACTGGTATCGATTCCCAGGTACTGGGTATCAGTTCAAATGTGAAAGGTGCCGATCCCTATTCATGGCATTTGTTAAATAAACTGGTATCACTACTTGGTACTGGCAAAAAGCTAAAGCTGAGTATTTGCACTTGCATTCATCCTTCCAGAAAGCGGTGCATCCCTGAATGTAGTTATTGTTTGCTGATGCACCTTTATGAAGAATCTAGTCTTAGAAAATGGATTAAACATTCAACGTTTCCTACAAATAAGTTTTATGTGTTTTAATAAATGTATTAATGTATCATCAATAGCATTTAAAGACAAACAAAGCCATGGTTTTTAACAAGTAACTGTTGCAGTCACTGTATTTGTTACCGTGGCTGAACATGACAATTTACCTACGGATCACATGTTTTTGTTTAGATTATAACGAAAATGACAAACCAGGGAAAAAAAACCAACTTACAGCATTCTTTTCTCCCCCCTTCGAAACATAAGGTAGCAAATCCTTAAAGGAAAATCTCTTCCTGTCATCTGAAGAGCCCCCCCCTCCGGAGTCTCCAGTCGGCTAGTTTGCATGTCACGACCTGTTAAACTTCACTCACATATCTGAGTGTACTGTGTGCAGATCGGGAGGGGGAAGGGGACTCCACCGAGACATCACATGCAGGTTAGAGTGGGGGGAAAAAAAACATCCAGAAAAAACATTCAAAGCAATGTACTGAATTTTGTTTTAAACAAATTATCGCAATCTTTGACAAAGACCAAAAATAAATGACTGAATCAAACTTAACAAGAGTGGATCTGTTTTTAGTTTGTTTTAAACATGAATCAAATATTGAATGTGACTGCAGCCTGCACAAAGAGGAGTCATTCCACTTTAAGAAGAAGGGAGGCTTGTTTGGGGTGTGGAGGAAGATAATGATAAAAGATTTCTGAACATTAAACTCTGTGCTAGACACACTGCGGAGAGCAAAAAACAAAACTGCACGTCACAGCCCGCCTTTGTTTTCAGGCACATGGACCTCGGGGCAAGTCTTAGGTCAATACAATTGAGTTTTGAGTGTTGAGCACAATGTGAACCGGAAAACTGCATTTTCAGGACAAAAATAAGAGCAGCGAGGAACTTCTAGCAGCCAAAGATGTTGGACGCATCTCTATCACTCCTGAGAAAGTGACCCGAGCAAAATTCTGAGGAGTTCTTCAAATAATCTAGAATGAAAAACGAGTCCGCAACAAACACGAGGCCTCTCCTGTCTCACCTCCACCGCCATGGGACACATGTCCAGCAACACTGACAGTGGAGCTGCTGCACTCCGCGATAGATTCCCTCAAAGATGATATCGTCAGTAAAAATTACTCCGGTCAGAAATATCTTCAGTTAAAGAAGAGATTAAAGAGTCTATTGATAGGATAATGAACAAACTTAACTCGCACCGTACTACTATTATAGAGTTAGAGAGCAGCACTACGGTACACAGTAGCAGCATTAGCGAGCTGGAAGCTAATGCCAGCTCACTGTTAAGCAGGGTGACACATCTGGATAACAAGACCTGACGAGCAAAATGCGGGGAAAAGAAATCGTAAACTGGGCATACCGGAGGGCATAGAGGTCCCACTACCGACTGAGATTGTAGTCAAACTACTCCACGATCTACTAGCCTTGGATGAGATCCCGCCGCTGGACCGAGCACCAACTGACTCATGAACAAGTTCCGAGATAAAATGACCTCAAAAGGCTCCTGCAGTCAGATGACCTCTGTATTAGATTTGGGCAGTTTCCACATTTTGATAGCATTAAACCGTCTCTATATTTTCCTGGGGAATACGATATCGCTGTAACTAATTAAAAATTACTTTAGGTCCACACTGTTTGCTCATTCAAACCAAAGTCTCTCATTATAACAATATAAGTCATCACGTTATGAGGTGAAACCTTCCTCTGTATAACACAATAAATACTATGTTGTTGTGTTATGATATGAAGCATCCGTCACGCAAATTAAGTGTGTGAATTGACATGGATATGAATAGTTTGTACATACGTTAACACCGTATTATCGGCCAACACTCTGTATTGTGACTCCTTTCAGGAGAGTATCGCATACGATCAAACACGAGGAAGGAAAATGCCGACGAGCATCAACAGACCTTGAGCCAAACCCAAGTTGATATCTGGTCAAATGACTTTTGCAACTATCAACAAATCAGTGGTGAATACACCGAGTTAAGTAAATACCTCATACTCTGTGGAACTGTTCCGCATAGAAGCCACTAAAATATGTGTGGGGTAGATATCAAAAGCCCTTACGTATATATTAAAATGAGAAGTGATGAAGCAGAAAAGGAAACGGTCCTACAGTTCCAGGAGCTGCACAAAGTACTTAGGGGAACAACTTGTAACCAGGTAAACGTGGCACATGTGTTGATTACAGGCTGCAGATGTTGAGTATAACTTTTAAAGTTTCTTTGAATGGTCTTTACACACTGCGAAAGTAAGACAGTAATGACTCGAAAGTGCAAAGAAAGGCTTTGACCCGAGCTCTCTGTACTGCTGGCAATGTGAAAATGTTTCAGGGGGTCAAAGAAACTTGTGGAATCTCACTTCTCTGCAAAAAAACAAGGCTTCATCTTCCATTCCTTCTGATGGAAAAAAAGGGAGAGACTGTGGGTACATCAAAGTTTAAAAGGTGAAGAAGGAGCCTTCCACCTTTTGGTATGAGAGCTGAAACTCCATCACAGCTGGTTGTAAACAAATTTCAGAAAGCAGTGGAAACACACGGCCCTCCGTGTTTGTCTGGTCTGTCTATTGTACATATCATGTTGGGTTTATGTTGAATGGTCACAATTTGACTCCATTATATTCATGGTTTGTGTGAAAGTACTGAAGATCTTACTCGTAATTTATGAAAAGAAATGAAAAATGGAAGACGAGGTTATTAAAGCTGCTACGCACGCACGCACGCACGCACGCACGCACCCCGCCCCCCTTCTCCACTCTCAGCCAATCGAAGGCCAACTCGCTCTGACGTTGCGTTCAAAGAACGCAAAAGAATAGGAGCCAACAGAACATCATCATTGAATCATTGCAACAATATCACAACTGCTGAGATGTTACAAAGACATATTGGCAGGAAGTTACATTTTAAATGAGTAACTAGTCATCAGTATTCTGATTACTTTTTCAAGGTAACCGTGGCAACACTGTTCGTTAGTAAAACTTCCCTCTGTTTAAAGTCACATCAATGTGTTGGAGCCAAGAGGAATACACCACATGTCCTCATACCGTGTAAAGTGACTACATTTTATTCTGCAGTACAATAAGTCAGGAAACTAGAAAGTAAAAAATCTAGTGTACCATGGTCAAATGGATTTCCACATTGAGAGGGCAACGTCAATTCCATCAAAAGTAAGAAATATGGAATCGCAGTAAGTAATAGTAATTGATGCGTTCCTACGACTGGTGATTTAAGACGTTAGTGGCGAATACTTCCTCAGTCGACTGTAAGGCAACTTAACTAGTCTAAAATTAGGGAAAAATGTTTCAAAATAAGTCAATATGGGGAACAATTTATCATTAAGTATTTTAAACACACAAGGCACATGACAGTTCAGTGGTTCCTTGTAAAAACCATCATTCACTACTTCTAATTGCCTCGCTCTAAATAACCAGAACTGTTCTGAGAATTCTTTACAATGTCTTTGTGTCTGAGAATCTACTAACACACAAATCCCAAACTGCTCAGGCCCCATTTACAATGTTTCAAGTGAAAGCGCCTCGTTTTTGCTTCGTTTCAGAAAAAACCCAATGTGTTTTCACATGAGAAACCTTGTTGTGAAGACGGTTGTCCTCAGACATGGACATACCGCTCTGAGACGCCCCTCAGAAAAGCTGCTCACCTATTCTGTTCCTCCAGCTTGGCGAGCAGCTCCACGTCATCTGGGCTGAGCAGTGCCGGCGAGGTCGGCGTTAGGGCAGATGAGGACAGAGACGTGGAGGAGGAAGTAGTCGTGGTGGTCTGCAGGGGCGTGGGCGTGGTCTGCAGGGACGTGGGCGTGGTCTGCAGGGACGTGGGCGTGGCCACCTGGCTAGCCATCTGACTGACCGTGTGGGACACTGAGTTCTTCACCCATGAGAGAGTAGAACTCAGCTTTCCAGCAACTTTGTCTGTCGCCACCTGTAGGACAGAAACGGGAGATTCAGATTGGAGTATAAGCGCTTGAACGCTTTTTTAACAACTCTTTCCTTCCTCACTTGCACAGACAGCTTTTTAACATCTCGCCCACACTGACCAACATTAACAGTCAAAGGTAATAAATTATTTACGAGAGCACGTTGTTTCCGCAGAAACATCAATACAACGCAGGAACCTCTACTGCTACAATGTCAGAATTGTTAGAGGCACGGCAGCAGGCAGGATCTTACGGATCGAAGCAGCTGCTTGGTTTACAGTCAGCACTGCCAAATTAATCTGTCCCCTTCTTATGCTTCAATCAATACCTTAAATGACTAGCTTGTATTCCAGGTAATGAGAATTGAGTCAAGCCCAAAACAAGAGCGTCATTGAGGGACGGTTCCTTTCATTTACAAGTAACAACTCCTGTGGAGACAATACATCGGTTTTAATGCAATAGTCTCTTACCCACTTTTGGCCATGACAGGGATTCATATATCCGTTTTATTTATTAGAAAGTGGGTAAGCAAAGGTCTGGACCACATCACGGATTGATGGGTTCCGTGCTTCATGTCTGCACTGCGTTGTATTGGAGTGCTCTAGGGACCCCTCGACTGGTGGGGTGCGGGGCAGTGGTGTAGTCAAGGGTGTTCGGTCAGCAATTCGTACACCCACTTCCAAATCCACCCCCCCCCCCCCCCCCCCGAGCTAACCTGCCTATTTCTTCCCTCGGATGAGGATGATGATGATGATGATGATGATGCAGCCATGACCCACGATGCTCTGTCTCTAACTGACCTTTGGCTAAACCCCGCCCCTGAACGCAAACAAACCAATAGCATTCATCTACCAAGCGCCCGGATTCGGGCAATCTTTCTCAGCTCCGTAGAGAACCATTTGAGCTGGTGACAATTTTGTTAGTTTCTGGACAATTTGAGATGCAAAACTGGTCAAAGAATCTGCCTGGGGCACATGCAACAGCGATACGAGGTATCCAGAAAGGATAAACAACGGGATTTTTCTTCATCCCATTTTCAAAACCCAATAAGAAAATGGACAAATATCTCCTGTGGATTAAGGTGCGTAAGGTGCGTGGGTTTGGCTTAGCCAAAGGTTCATTGGCTGATACTCGCTACATTCACTGATTTGATTGGTTAATGTCCATGTTTAACGTGCGGCATGAGGGCTGGTGAGCCAATCAGAGGCGTAGTAGGTCCTGACAAGGCAAATATTGCTAACTGATAAATGATACTGAAATTATGTGGCAATGAGCAAATCCTAGGGACACATTTTCACTAAACAGAGTTGTCTTACATTTCTACAGGGACAACTACACAACTGGTGCCGGGTACCCAGGAGGAGTGGGTCTTGGTCTGTTTGCCATGGTGGCCATAGGTCTTTTTAAAAGATTCTCTTGGCTTCATATTTGGTGGCACCCTGCCTACACCTAAAATGTTTACACAGCACTACGTGAACCAAGACATCAAAGTAAATGTAACGGGTACATTTTCAATTTAAAGGATTGTGTGATGTTTGTGGTGTCTGCCTGCAAGCACGTTTGCTTGCAGGCAAACGGGCCTTTTTATGTTTCTGAGGTCATGCTGGTGCTTAAATTTGGAAAAATCCAGATTTTCAGTAATTATTTTGTGTACTATGAAATCCTAGTCATCCTATTTAGTTCATTTCCCAACGGATGGGCTTTAAAGCTTTTTGGCAGGGGATTACTTTGAGCATCATGACACTACTAGACATCTAAAGTGTGAGCGCAAACAGGCCTGTTTGGTTTTGGCCAAACACAGACAGCTGTATCATAAAGCTATAGTGCAACGTAGCATTTAGCATTTTTGAGAGAACGTGGAAATCTGTAGCCTAGACTCTTAGGCTCACCTTTGTCTGGCCATCCCCTGGCCCTTTAATATTATGATTATAATCACTGAGCCCTATCACAGCCCTACTTAGTGAAATAATAAGAAAAAGAATCCAGACAAATCTCTGTCGCAGTGAGAGAAAAGCCAACTTCTGAGAATCTAGGTGACTGATACGCCTGCCTGAGGGGAAACTGGACATGTTCCTGCAAGCTGACAAAAATATAAGCTGGAACTGAGGGTGTAACAGTCCATCTGTAACCCCACAGGTAAGTTCAACTCCGGTTTTGACTCACGGTTTGGTTTAAACCTCAATATTTAAAAAAACAAAACCTGTTGGAACAGGGTGAAACACGTGTGTGCGTGTGTTTACATATCATGATGAAACGAAAATAGTTGAGATTTAAAATTAATACTTATCTTACTAAAATACTTAATATTTTCTAAGAATGTAATTGATTAACATTTTAGAATAGTTATTTGCACTACTGTCAGTTAAACACGGCTAATTGCACTTTTCTATCAGGTTCAAAATTCAGTCATTTAGCCATTTTACATTCATTGTACATCTATATTAGTAACATTAAGGAATTATTTTCTGTGTATGCTTTAGTAGAGTCCAAAATAAAGTAAATGTAAAATCAAAAATAGTAATAAAGATCTCCTGATTTGGACGTTAAGAGGAAAATTGCTCCAAAAACAGCAAACATGCAATTCTTTTTTTTAACTTTGTTTAAGAGGACATTTGCTGAAGTGCAAATAAACAGTGGTCTGCATCATATCGGCTCATATCAATAATTGGCCGATTTTACATTAATGGCCAACCCGGGCTCAAGTTACAATCGACATACTAAATTATGAACAAACCCGGTTTTTTTATTTTTAACTGAATGCATTGTACACAAAATGAAGACAAAAAACTCACAACATACTATAAAGTGAAGAAACACCAAATGTGAAAGGTTGGAATACATATGAGAATGTACTCATCTTTAGTTCAAAGCTACAACATTCACCAGTAGATACAAAACAAATCCAGCTTGATTGCCCAAGACAAAAACAAATGCTGCTCTGAGATTTCCATTTTTACTTTAGTATTCAAACCTTATAGCTTCCTCACAACAAGCTGCCGCAGCAGGTGAGGCAGCGAGCTATCCAACATGTTGTACTGTACACAAACAAAGAAGACGGTGGAGAGCTAGAGACTCTGATCATCCGCTGTGGTTACACAGCTCGTTTTCTCTACTTTGGTCCTCTGGACAGTTACAAGTGAACCGAGACAAACCTTGGACCAGAGTTCACCTATTTGGTCTGCACCAGAGTGAAGATGAGCTTTCCCACCGGCACAAAGGAAGTGGGAGAAGGTAAACATGAGTCACCTTGAAGCTGAACAAAAACACTACTGGGGAAGTGTCCCGGTACTTCAATCATTTGCTGTTTTGTGTATATCACTCATTTTGTTTTGTAGGGCTGGACTTGAATAATAATAATAATAATAATAATAATAATAATAATAATACTTTCAGTTTCATTTTTGCAAGGAAATAATTGAAAATAAAATGCAATATCTAAAACAACCTGCTAAAGAATTGAAATAAAATAATAATCTACATTTCGACTTCAATCTAGTTTTCTTCAAAATACGGATTCAAATCAGATCGTGGGTTTAGTGTATCCTTACATGCCTCCAGAAAATACAACCAATTTCAAAGCAACACTACATTTGAACTTATTGTGCTACTTATTCTTCTGAATCACTTGAACTACACCACACTTGATTTATAAGAAGACTGAGGCCTGCTTCTCATACAATATTCACATTTCCTCAAATGGTCAGCAATAACGCAGCAATCACACTGTTCCTTTAAACAATCAATCAAACATGTTAATAAATCCATACGCCCAGGATCAGTTCTATTCAACACAACTATGCTTGTTCTTGGTCATAACTGACGCTCACGTTTGACAGTGGACGATATTTGAATGTGCAACACACCAGGACACGACACTGAATCAAACCACGACAGAATAATATGAGAAACAGCTGACAACAGCAAGAACAGTTAAGAAATGAGCCATCGTAAACATGACTGCTCCACTGTAACGCCATGAAAAGTGACTGTACCGTCTCTTGTGTACATTCTTACCTGCTAGTCAAAACGATCCAATCTCCGTAGTTTTCACTTACTTTCTATGACAAAGTAAAATTTGTGCTCATGAAATTAACTCTCCATAACGCATATCCTTTTCTTTAAAGGTTTTTCTGCTCTTCTGGGCCTTTAACCAACGAAGCGAGACACGTCTATCATATGCTGATCACACACTCGGGAAGGGTCAAAGTGCTCCAGAAGAGACAGGCCTTCTTTACGTCTCCTGCTGAATCAGAGTACAGCAGGAAGTGCATGACTGTAGTCAGCATGAGGAGATTCCCCCTCGCACCTGAGAAGGCACACTTGCCTTCAGTTTCACCCTGACAGGAAGTCTGGATACTGCCAGCAGGCAGGAAACCAATCGTTTCAAGTACTGTACAGGAAAAATCAAAACTGATGAGTCATTCCTCTGCAAGAAAGAGAGCTTAAGGTGATCAGATACATGAAGGAGGAGGAGAGAAGAAGTAGGGAGGAGGAGAATAAAAACATAAGTGGCACCGATTCAGACTTGGGGCCTGTTTACGAGACAATATCTTTAGGTGAAAATGCAAAACATTTGTGGAATTTTGGGTGTGTTTACAGGACAGCGGTGGTCAGAGCCACTGAAAATGCAACCTTTTAAGAAACGTGGAACTTATCAAAAAGCCTCTGTCTCCATGGAAATGGGGGGAAAGCGGATCTATTTGAAAACGCTCCAACTCAGGCCCTGTCCACACGAACCAAAATGATCTTTGTTTTCTTCCCGTCATTCTCAAAACAAATTCCGATGGAGTACATTAGGGGGCTTTCCCCCACTCTGGAACCTGTTTTCAGTCTCCTAAAACGCTGCGCTATATGGATGATCGGCCAAATACAATGCGCTTGCATGAAACGGCGTACTCGTGTGGACAGGCCCTCAGGCGCATGGCGCACCTCAGCAATAGTAAATAGTTCTTCTGCACATGCACGGGCAGATGGACAATAACAACAATGTTTCCCTCCAGAGTGTCCTGAATTCATATTGTCCTGGGACTTGGCAGTTTTATAGTTGAGTCACCCAGAATGGCAGTCCAACTTTGTCGTCTGTCCATACGAATGATCGTGTACTCCCATTGTTAATGTTTAGCGTATTGTTGTGTGTGGTTTCATTACAAAAACAAACACCAGCACCGACTCGTGGCTCAACATGAAAATTGCATCGCATTGCATGGTCCATTTCCGTAGGATTAGACATCATTTTCAAAATGCTGCAGTGTAAACAAAACATTTCTGAAATGAAAACGCAAGAACGATGCAAGGGAGAGATTATATCTCTAATTTGGTCTGGGACCGACTTGGGGTCCCCCTAGAGGAGCTGGAGGAAGTTGCAGGGGACAATGATGTCGAGGCTTCAGTGCTCTCTATACTGCCACCGTGACACCACAACAAATAAGCAGGAACGAAAATGGATGGATGTTTTCAAACGCAACAACCTTTTCCCCAAACTATATAATAATAATATTAATGACATCTCTACAAACTGTATAATTTAAAAGCCAATTAAAAAAAGTACACAACTTGAAATGATGCTACATCTACTACAGAACGTTATGACGTGTTCAGACATTGAAATAATGATTAGATACTTTTGTCCTATAAATGTGAAATTTTCACAAGAAAATAATTCAGATCAAATATGAATGAGAAGGAATGTAAAGGGTTTCACGAGGGACCTATGACCTGAACTCAAAGTCATCAGCAATTTGAAGCCTCAATGAGGCAGTAGCATGTGTACACAAGAAAAACATGTTCCCTAATACAAAATCAATAAAAGATGACCTATTTTCTTTGTTAAAACAGATACTGAATATACTATTCATAAGAGGACTCAGAGGCCTATTTACTCTGGCAGAGAAAGAAAAAAGGAAGTTGCTCTAACAGCTTTACCGTCATCACAACAACATACTCTTGATCCGTCATCGAGTGTGCCGTGTGATATTTATGGACATTCATCAACACCGTGACGGTGCAGCTAAACAAACGGGTCCAGCACATCTACAGGCTGCCTGCTTTAAAATCAACACATGGTGAGCAAATACACTAAACACTAACCAACAATGAGCAACACTCATCTGTGTTAAAATAAAGTCTGCACAAGTACTCCACTGGTGTGTTTGATAGGGATGCAATGATACCACTTCTTTAAAGGATGAGTTCAAGTACGAGCTCTAACCTTTAGCTACTTGCTGATGCAGAGTACCGATAGAAGTACTTATTAAATGCCATAATGCCTAATTCATACTCCATATGCAAACCGTATACGAAGGCTATGCGTCGCTGCGAAACACCACCTGCACCCACCTCCAACAGCCTTACGGCCTAGCGGTTAAAGCGACATCGTGCTACACTCTGCAAGTCAAACTGCTTCTGGTGATTAAGTTGCTCATGTTGTAACAACGAGCTTTCTCCTCTTGATATTTTGGCAGAACAGAATTTACAGGTTGTCTTACTTTTGTCATTCTCATTAATATTAAGGAATGTCCAAACAGCTGACATCACTCGTGCTCTCTTGGTTACTTGTGGGCGACGTTGCTGACGGATGATGTCATGCGATACTCGCTGGGCTGTATCGGGGATCTTTTACTCTTTAAGTACAGGAACTCAGTGCAGTATTGGACCCGATACTGGTATTGGTGCATCCCTGGTGTTTACACATATATTTGAGCAATGTTATCTTTTTTTGGTTATACACTGCCCAGTATCTAACTATTTTCACATTACTCAGGACAATGTGAACATATCAGGACTCACAAAGTTCACTTGTTGATGAAAACCTGAAATTCAATTGACCCATATAAATTGCCCTAAAAGTAATCACAATCAACAATAGTAATATGCAAACTGATTCAAGAGTGTCCTATGTAAACCAGCAGTGTCATATCATTGGCAAATTGACCAGACAAGCTTGGCTGATTTGTTTACACTCAGAAAGAGAGTCAACAGTCCAAAAGGCTTCTTGTAATAGCTGCAATACAAGCATCTCAAGGTGGTAACATGGGAGCTTCAACTCATCTAACTTGGTGAGACAAGTTAACATGCAGCAGAATGCGGTAGGTTCACGAAAGCAACAGATGAAAAGAATGCTGAAGTAATGAACTCTGGACTTTATAAAGGACGAAAATACCTCAAAAACAACAAAACAGCAAAAAGCAAAACAAAAGAACTGACAGATGTTGATTAAATTCTTTGCTTCTCTTTTAAAAATACTGTGATCTTCTGAATCTGTATTATGTCAACAGTTTGTGTCGTGACTATTGTAATCATAAAAAAACCCCAGATCATATCCCTTTTGAGTGGAATGAGATGTGATTATTACCCAAGTAGCACATCTTTGGAGTGAGTAAATATACAGTCTAGTCATCTCCAGACATAATGTGACAGATGCCAGCATCCAGGTGGCCCATTGATTCCTTCTGCTGGATCGAGACAAATGTGGCAATGCTTCCCTCTATAATCCTGGACAGAGAGATTGTTGCTGCTTTGATTGGCCAAAGAACTTAAAGGGGCCCAGAGATGCAGCGCGCATAGCTAATGAAGTACACAGGAATGCAAAAAAAAAAAAGCTCCAGCAAAGCAACTTCAAGGCATTTGGGGAACTGAGAAAGACTGAAGGCAGATTCAAGAAGCATTTCCTTTGTCTTCACAGCACCCAACAGATCTGAGACCAGACACAAACTCCCCCACGTAGACTTTCATAGGATGTTTCATCTTTTACAATAGCTCTTCATTAATTTGTTGAATATATAACACTTATCTGGTCCCTCTGCTAAAATGATAATCACCTTCCGGGCTTCAATGCCCCTATATGAGCTATGAGAAAGTGTGGTAAAACACTGCTTACACACACTCTGAGGTGGAAAGGCCTTTCAGCTCACACGCTGAGAAAAGCTCACATTCATGAGGTTGTACAATCAGCATTTCACTAGTCTGGCCCAAGGCTCTTCTTCATCAGCTTGAAACTGCATAATGAGAGTTTCCAACCTTACAAAAACTGAGCTTATAGTAAAGAAAGAATAGAAATGTGTTGGCGTCAGCCTGTACGAGGCTACGACACCAAGTACGACACATTCCTGTTCACGTATGTTGTAATCACGACTGTCCACATTAGTGACAGCTGTATGATTTTCCCTGGGCTACTTCTCTTTCTAAGCTCTCAGCTCAGGTCCTGCCATTAAGCCATTCCTTTATGTGCAGTTACAAAGGCCCACAGATGTTTCACAACAAACCCTCCCCACAGAAAATCATGCATAGACAAAAAACAAATAGTTTGTGTGTGTGTATATATATATGTGGTACTGTCATCTAATAATTCATTAATATTAGGTGGCATAATCTACGTACACACACCCTCCACCACTACACTTCTGACTGGGTATAATCGAATTGGGGTCCCCCCCCCACACAGAAGAGCAGGAGGAAGTTGTGGGGTCAGTGATGTTTGAGTTTCATTGCTCTCTATACTGCCACCGCGACCCTATACAGACTAAGCAAGAAAGAAGATGGCTATAAGGATGGAAAGTCCAGTTCAATACATGTCTTAGAAATGAAACCACTTTTTTTTGCATTAATCCAGCTAATAATGACCAACATGGTCCAAGTATAATGCCACTTAACAATGTGACGTAGCACTATCATCAAATCTGAATTGTAAATATGACATCTGACTTGTGTATTCATGACTTTAAGGATGACTGTGATTATTGTATATACTGAAGAGCAAAGCCAGACCAGTGACCAAAGAAGCCATTGTTGATAATATCAATGATACCCCTGTTGTTCCTGGTGTGAAAAATTCTAAGTTCTGGTATCGAAAAACAAAGTTGAAATTGTAATTTTGTCTGATGGTATCATTACAAACATTACTCTGAAGTCACTTTTCGTGGTCATGTGACTTCAAACCAAAGTGCTTCATGGACCCGGTTGGGACCACCTGCTTGACTGACAAGTAACGGCTCCATCCTATTGGTCAGACCATGAATTTTATTGCTGAGGACACTGCGCGATGACGACCCTGACGATTTGGAGTACCTCAGGGTGTGACGTTGAAAATTGTGGCTAAGCTTTGTTCAAGAACCATGGCGCAGCTCGTCACCCTATCATATATGCTTTCAGATAGGGCTGGGTGATATGGCCTTTTTTCAATTTCTCGACATTCTTAGGCCATATCACGATACACAATATGTATCTCGATATTTTGCCTTAGTTTGAAATCAACACTTTTGATGCATGCAAACACACTAGTGTGATGATTCTATGTCTACATTAAAACATTGTTGTTCACACTACATTAATATATGCAAATATTTGACTTAGACGCAATATTGGGGAAATCACAAAGTGAATTTTGCCAAAGCAGTATTTATTAAACAGCACCATCATGAAATTGTCATTTCTCTATTCATTGTTTTCTCAGCACTTGAGTATACAACGCAGGTACTCTGCTAAGCTAAGGTGTATGACGTAGCTCTTGCGAGAGTACGGCATGTCTGTAGGAGGGCTCATGTTGTCTACGAGAGCCCGCCGGCTGATGCCAGCAATTGAATACCTGCGGCTAAAAGCTATAGTGTGATACTCAAATATCCATGATACAGCCATATTCTATATCGCACAGAGAACAAGCCGTGATACATAAAGTATATTCGATGTATCGCCCATCTCTACTTTCAGAGATATTCGCCTGGGCTGAACTAATACATGGTCTCACACCTGGCATGCCCTGAATGCAATGAAACCTTAAGGGTACCTTTAAATACAAGAGGAGTCGTAATGCATCAGTAAAGGAATACCATCGTAATTTCAGCATTATCTGTAGGCCTCAATGATTCATGACAACACCAACTATGACGTGGCTGAAACTCAGGTCATTTGACTTCAAATCGCAAAGGTGACAGTTCAGCCCCACATCTCTGTCCACAAGCCAGTTTTCCCTCGGCACAAACACTGAACCTGAAATTGCTGCTGATGCTAAAGTAAGTTCCTATTTATGGCACTTCTGTGGCCATTGCCATGAACGCAACTGACTGTAAAAGGCACATTCACGCTGTGCTCACACTGCAGAACTCAATTCTCAGTTCCCATTTTTTGTCTGAGATCAAATTTCTTTTGCAGTTGTTTATGTTACAACTTCAACCCAACTTCCATCCGATTCCAGTGTGAATGTGCACCTGATGTCACACACAGGACACTACGTTTAAGTAATTGCTGCATTTGTCCTAAAATACAACATGCTTTTTTTAAACCTACAAACAAGTTTTGAAAAATAGGGTTGTCTTATATTAAGGTTCTAACATTTCGATGTAGATTTCATGATTAGTTCTGCATAACAGCAGCATGACGGCCTCAACAACAAAGGTGGCATGCTGTGCAGTATGTTAACTTTGGACACCTGACTGAGCCAGGCAAACATCAGGTGTGTGTAATGAACGGTGACGTGGCGATCGAACCACCGCCCGTCATCCAGCCAGAAGCCAGTGAAGCAAGAGACGTGTACCAGCAATCGGCTGAGGGCACTGGACACTGCGGCCCCCTTTACACG
This sequence comes from Lipophrys pholis, assembly GCF_963383615.2. NCBI lineage: Eukaryota > Metazoa > Chordata > Actinopteri > Blenniiformes > Blenniidae > Lipophrys > Lipophrys pholis. The sequence continues at coordinate 24,926,313 of NC_137640.1, read as the reverse complement.
AGTGTATCCCCAAAAATGTCTTCACTTTTGGGGAGTCCGTTTACACGACACCGGTGTGCGGATCCACAAAGTTTTTATACCGGCTCCCAAGGTGGAAAGATTTTTTCACAGTCGCTATTCCCTCCTGCAGGGACATCCATTCGGATGGCGGGTTCTCTCCATTTTCTTCATGTTTATAGCGTTTTGTTTTCTGCACACGTCTGTGTGGTTTCATTACAAAATCAAGCAACAGCGCCCTCCGGTGGCCCGGCATACTAACTACATCGTTATCGGTGTGTCCGTTGCTGCAGTGTAAACACACTCCTTTTTGTTTTAATGGATCAGATGTTGTCATGTAAAACGTTGTCGCGTAAACGGGGCCTGTAAATAAATCTCTATCAATTGGGGTAACATCTGAGAAATTCAAAAAGTTTCAATGTGTTTGTTCATCCATTAACAACAATTTACTTCCATGTACTGCTTTAATCTTGATTTGATAAAATAACACATTTCTCCATAAATGCATGATTTGGTCAACAAATCTTATTTACCCAAATATGAGCGGTTGTCTTGTTTCTGGACCAACACAGGCTGATGTGGATCAGTTTCGAAGTTGTTGTGAAATTGCAGCAAACAAAATTATGAATGTGAAGGGAAGCAAAAGAAAATTATTTCTTTTGGTTTCTTTTAAATAAAAGAAGCTCATTCCATTTGTACTGCAGTCATGCATAAATGTGGTGAGTGGTCCATCAGCCTCCGCCTCTGACTTAAAAGTTAAATGAAATGCAAGATCATTATTCAGACTGAGGTTTACAGTGAAAATTAGTGGATGCCACTTATCCAAATTAGGACCGCATTTGGTTTTAAATAAATCAACTTTTGCTGTTCAAATTGTAATAAAAACAATCGGATGCGGGTCACATGGGCAAGGACGTCTGATTTGAGCCTCCTTTGTCAGCAGTGTGATCGTAGTGTCACACTGCTTTATGTTTAAGACTGGTGAAGTAGTGAAAACACACTTTACATGTATACTGTTTCCCATGATTTGAGGCCTCACTAGGCCCCGTTTACACGACGACGACTTTAAGTCAAAACGCCAAATTTTCATTGCATTTCGGGAGACGGTTTACATGACAACAGTTGGAAAACGGCACCTAAGGTGGAACTTCTTGACAATGCAGCACCGTGTAGACTATGGAAATGCTGCGATTGCACATGTGCAACATGGCAATGATTAATAGATCTTCAGCACATGCGCGAGTAGATGGACAACAACAACAATGGCAGCCGAGTGACATGACTCCCAGTCACCTGGGACTTTGTAGTTTTATAGTGACAAGTGTATTCCCTGACATGATGACCATCCGTCAGAAAAAAATTACTGACATAGAAACTTGGGGGGGGGGGGGGGGGGGGGGTACTGCTGCTTTGTGTTGGCGCGCATTAAAGGGGTCATATTATACAGCTTTTGTACACTTTCACATGGTCTAATTGGTTACAATGTTTTTGTATTCAAAGTGTATTGCTCCAAATCCAGCTTTTCATCCATTTCAATATTGGATCATAGGAGCTGCATTCAGAATCTGCTGTGTCTGTGTGAGCTGGACTGGCTCCGCCCACACATGCTCATCTTGGGAAGAGGAAGAAGTACGTGCTCTCGTGGTGCCATGTGCCAGAGCAGAGCTGCCTAACTGTGGGGGAGTCAAAGGGAGGGCCTACCTCGACCGGGATTGGCTAAACCCCTGATGACACTATATAGGGTTAGAGTTCTGAATGGCTGGTTAGAGCAACACACTTTATGAGAGAGAGGGCAGACTTTCTTCACTTCTGGGGCGTCATTCCAGGTATGGGGACGATTATTACTGTGGGAAAACCATTATAAAGTCAATTTAGCATAAAATAACCCCTTTAAAAATGAATTCCTTTATCTTTGTCCCAATTAAATGGTAGCTAAGAGCAGGCAGTGCAAATAAATGAATAGATAAATAATGCATCAACAGACAACAACGACATCCCGGGGTAAATACAAAACAGTAATTGTAAAAATCTGATAATCAAACCCTGAGTCAGATATAAATACAACAAAGAATCAAGGTCAAAGGATATAATATTATAAACATGGTGCAGGGGTCCAGGCAGTGATCAGCAGAACTTTTTTCATTTTCATGTTGAGACAATGCGGGTTGTGGTCGGCAGCTGCTGAAAGTAACTTGTAATCCAACTTAGTTACTTTCAAAAACAAGTCATCAGTCATTTAACTAAGTTACTTTTCAAAGGGGGTAACGAGTAATCAGTAATGGGATTACTTTTTCAAGGTAACTGTGGCAACACAGGCGATGACAGGCTCTTCACTTCTGGGGCGTCATTCCCAGGTATGGGGACTCATATTACTGTTGAAAAACCATTAGGAAGTGAATTTTGCATTATATGACCCCTTTAAACAGACAGAAATGCCATTTAAACTTCTAATTTCAAACACAGGGGAAATTCAAAGCACTGGCGGCTCGATGGGATGAAGCAACTGACTGCAGATGCTATTTAAACCGTGTTGGGATCAAACACTGGACCCAACGAACAACAGCACAGGAAATATCTTTGTCGGTACTTGTTGCTCACAGAGCTGGGGCCACTTGCAGGTCACTTGTGTGCAGTTGGAAGTTCCAGATAGCCTTGGCTGAGCGGTTTAAATCCTCTGATTAGGCTACACACCACGGTCTCACCCCCTCCGGCACACTGTACATGTGGTAAACACAGGAGCCGAGCATCTGTCCCTGCTCCTTGTATGGGCCGCTGGTGTTGTGGGCTCCAATGCAGATCTCGCATCAAATGCAACAGCCTGAGGTCGTCTAGAAAAACTTACACTCACACACACACACACACAAAAAATAAAAAATCATAAATCTAGACCACAATCACACTACGACCTCCATGAAACACTCGTATATGTCTTTAATCTGTGTTGTTTTGATGCCAGCAGATAGTCAGACTCTTAGATTCTACATAGTTGAGCAGTAAAGTGTTTAGCTAAAAGCTAACAGTGCTTAAAAGTTTAACTATGACAGTCTCCAAACCAAACACATCGACACGAGTGAGCCACTCGCTTCATTAAGACTTAGCGGTCTTTTCCAGGAAATAGACAGGGCCCGACGTAATGAGGCGAAAAGATCCCATCCTTTTTTCTTTTCTTTTTTTTTTTTTTTTTTACCTTGAAGCGTTTTTAACCAGCCGGGGAGAACCTCGATTCCTTCCCATGCACGAAAAGTGTATTCCGGCCGAGCTTGGGGAGAGAAAAGTCTTCGCTTCTCAACGTCTCTGACCGCGTATGTGCATAAATACAGGTTATCCAGAGAGAGGAGTCCGCCTGTGTCTCCAGTTGAACGCTAGCCAGCATTAAGTTAGCTCGCCTCCATTGAGTGCGCGGTCGGTCCAGCCCGTGCAGCCAGCCGTATGTTACGTGTACACAAATGTCTGCAGAGCTCCGGCGGCCTCGAGTGTTTACATCCACGGAGCATGCGCAAAAGAGGGACCGCACCGCCATCTGGTGTCTACATGTGGCACTGCACCCACAAGCATTTAATTACAATTAGGTCGCGCACACTGAAAGTACATTAGCAATAATTTGAACTCTTTAACCTTTTCTTCAGAATCCTGTCAGTTAACTTTTTAAAACGAGCAGTCCTTTTACTTTTTTTTGGTAGTTTTGGTAGACTGGTAGTTACCAGTCATTTTACTTGTTTAACTACTAGTCCTTTAATTTTTTTTTTTTAATTACAAGTCCTTTAACTATTTTAAAATACCAGTCCTTTAACTTGATTGAACTACCAGTCCTTTAACGTTTTTAAAGTACCAGTCCTTTAATTTTCTTTAGCCCTTTAACTTTTTATAACTACCAGTCCTTAAGTGCTTTCTTAAACTACCAGTCTTTAAACTTTTTCTAAACTATGTATGTATGTATGTATGTATGTATGTATGTATGTATGTATGTATGTATGTATGTATGTATGTATGTATGTATGTATGTATGTATGTATGTATGTATGTGTTCTTGTGTTCATGTAATCTTACAATTCTGAGAAAAAAAAATTGAGTTTTGACCAAAATAGGTCAGAATTTTCAGAGAGATTCTCTAATCCTGCTCATTGAAGTAAAACATTGAGGTATTTGTGAGGTCAGCAGTGAAAAAATGAGCAGAATTATCTAAAATATACATTTTTTTCTTCATGGTCTTGGTATTTTACTTATTGTTGTTATTTAACATAGCAGGTAAACATATCTGACTACTAGTATGTATTTCATTTAGGACCAGAAATTCACCTCATAATCTACTAAAGAATGCAGGAAACAGGATGTAACAGGAAAAATATCCTGACCGCCTCACCACCTAATAAGATATCACTTTCCTTTGTTACAAGTCATAAACACTTAAGAGATTTAGTTCAGCTATTGCTCACAATATAGATTCTTAAAGTCAAAGACAAGACTCCTGTATTCTAGTTACTGGTAAAAGTTCATGTTTCTCTAATCAATGTCTCATCTAAAAAACAGCTTACCTGAACGTCATCGCTGAGTGGAAGAATATCTGTTTTGTAGAAGGTTGAAGGTTCAATCACTTCGATTTCAGGAACTCCTTTCATTTAAGAAACTTCGTCTTTATTTGCAAGCAGAAAACTCCTTCAGGGAAAAAACTGCTGGTGCAAGCCTTCATAAACAACAAGACTGGTGAATCTAATCCATGATGGGACTGACAGAAGTAGTAAAAAAGTAACAAGTACTTGACTAGTTGTCGTCAGTATAGCTTTGTACTGCTTCTGTTGAAACTCTCGATAGAACAGCCACATCAAGGAACCAGGTAAGAAAGCTGATTGCTTCTATTCACATACCAGCTCGTCATACTATAACCAACTTTTCAGGTTTTTCATAAGAGTGGTGACGCATGTCTTTTGTTGGCCTGGTAGCCACTCCTCTGTTCATAGAAGCAGCTGAAGAGCAGCTGACGTTGCTGTCTACACTCAGAAACACCATGGTGACTGGATCTGATGCACTGCCACACCAACCACATCTCAGCCAGTCACACATTCTGAAAAACAAACAAACAATAAACAACTGAACTCACAGTCATCCAGCACCGCCCAGGACTGAGGCAGTTCATGAGCAAAGAGCGGAGTAACTCGCGTCATTTAGTAATGAAGCTAAGATTTTAAAAAGAAAATACAAACATACACACACACACAAAAAAAAAAAAACATTACAACAAGAAATGATTGATGATTTGCCATCAGGTCCCTATAGGAGTCTGTGTAAAGTCCAAGTCTCTTACCTTTTTGTCATTTCCTGTTATATTTTGTTACTCACCTGCTTTATCTGTGTCGCTGTTCGCTTGTCCTTTCGGTCAGCTTCACCACTCTGCCTCGATTGTCTCAATCAACCTGTGTGGCTCCCTCCTGAGTATTTAAACCCTGTTCACTCGTGTGCCTGTTTGCCAGATCATCTTAGTTCTTTACGTCTGCTGACAGATTGAATTGGTTCTTTACGTCTGTTGCTAGATCATCTTGGTTCTGGTAACAGACACACGTTGATGGAGAACATACACTAGTTGCCTCTTCTCATACAGTATTGAGGGTGTAATTACAGACACGTACACACAATCCAAACAGCTTAATATAATCCCAACCCAGGTTTATAAAGTAGCATTACTCAACAGACTATTCAGTGCTCCGCTTGTTTTTAGTTTGAGTTTCTGGGTTGGCCACCTCGATAGAAAACCTTCCCACACACCTCTTGTGAAGCTACACATGAGGTTATAAATACCAACCACTCACTTGTCACATTATGGACACTGTTTGTTGTACTGAAGAACCATATCTCATGAACATGGTGTGCAATGGACAAACGGTGTCTTCTATGAGAACTTTGATATGTCCGTATGTGGGGTATTTTTCTAAGCTACAGCAGTAAAAGGAAGAGCCAATAAAGTGAAAGGGTGCCTAATGTTCATTGATGGCGGGAGGGCACGGATCCAACACGGGAGCGAGCGGTCCTAAAAACATTCTGTTGTTGTTGGTCTAATAAAAAGTTGTCCTGATGTACATTGCATCTCAGTCTATACAGGTAGGAGCTGCGTAGGAAGACAACTGACGAAAGTGTAGGAATTGTGATAACCATCACTTTAGAAGTTAACTCACGTTCACAATTTTACAATGCAAAAGATAACTGCATATGTACCTTTTTTTTTCTTTTTTAAATGTTCTTTTTTTCCAGTACTGACAGATGAACTCGAGGAAATTCTTTCTTCTGGGAATTGTACTCACGTCTGAGGAATTTGGAGGCCGATACCATCTTTGAACCTGAAGCTCTGTGACAGACACTCAGTAGTTGAAGTGTCAGAAGTAAAAAGTGGTTGAACACTGTGTCATATATACATGCAAGTTGTGGCCTGGTAAGAAAACTGAAGCATTTATTCATTTTTTAATTGTTCTTGTGTGAACTGCCATCAAAATGTTACACGCATGACTTTAGATGACTTTAAGGGGCAAAGGCCAAGACAAGAGCAAGACTTTAAGCAGATAATACTGAATCAAGACCAACATCTTGAGAATGCGGTCTGTAGACCGGCCTTCAGTACTATGACACCAGTAAACCAGGCCTAGGTTTGTGAGACTATACATGTACACATGCTAAAAGGCTGCAGAAAATGGACTGACATTTGCTATTAGTCTGTGAGTGCATTTGCATAGTATTCTTGTTTTTGCTGCATTAAGTCTGAGGGAGTTTGTATGTTATTTTACGAAAATCAAATTGAGGCATGTAGCCTCTGACTTTGACATGGGTGCCAACAGCCAAAACCGGCCTACATGATAATGCTATAGGAGACATTTTTTGGCATTTCATTGTAATTTTCAGCAGAAGGTTTCATTAAGATTGACTTGTCATTTTCAGTAGTAGGGCATAACTGATTACCCACCGGGGCCCTCTTCACCAACATACTGGAACCCTGGTAAGGAGAGCCCACAGTATGTACTCTCTGCACCGGATGAGGAGAACACCTTCCCGCTCCCATTCTCACCACCTTTGACAGAGGTACTGTAGAGAGGATACTGTCTGCCCACCTCGTGACTGGGGTTTTTGAAGGATGGCTCGTTCCATCTGCAATAATGAAGTTAATAATCAGTTATGCCGGTAACGGGTTAGTTAATAAGGCGTTACTCTCTCATATCACCTTTTGGATGGAACAGCAAAGGCAATGAACAAACATCCCAGGCTGCGATTCGCCGTTTGTTCCCGTTGCCAAATCTGCACACAGCAAACTTCATGTGGTTCCCAGCGTTTATTAGAGTCATGTGGTGTCGTGTCGCTGGCTGACAACTTTTAAGTTTGTTCAAATGGCCCAGTGTGTAGCGGGCATGAGAGCGCTGGTCAGGTGGCTGCGTTGCCAGACCAGAGCTTGTCAGCAATCGTCACAATACAAGAGAATAAATGACCTGAGCCCACCAGTGTCAGGTCTCTGGGTCTGCGGCCACGTTTACACGTACCCTGGTATTTACAAAACACATAAACAACAGCTACGAGTCACCACAGTGGATGATTTCTCAAAACCGGCCACATTGGAGATTTGGGAAAACTCTGTGTCTCCGTTTGCATCTAAAAGGAGGGAAACGGGAGATTTATGCCACAATTAGTGATTTCACGTTTTTAACCAGGATTCTGATTGGCGATCATGGATTCATGCTTCTGGTTACACTGCCCCCTACAGGTTTGGCATGCTCATCGTAGCTCTAATCAGGTGAAAATGCAGATCGGTGTCAATGAAGATTTCTTTTGGAGCAGGGGAAATATCTGTTTTTGTAAACACGTGTAAACGTGTCCTGCGTCTGCCGCTGTGTGTCAAACCTCACCTCTCCATTGATCCTATTGTCTTCTCCCTCTGTGTGCTCCAATCTGTGTTAGGAGTTTCACCTGTGTCTGCTCCTCTCGCTTGTCTGTGTCACCTCTCATCTTCTCATTCCCAACACTCCACTGTTATCCTAAATCCTTTTTTTTTTGTTTGTTTGTATCCCTGTTCTCTTTTGGATTTTTAACCCCTGGACAATTCTGCCAATAAACTCTGCTTTTTATGGAACTTGTCAGTCTGCTTTTGGGTCCACTGCACCACCAGTGACAACCAGATCACAGCTATAGTACACAAAGCTTATAATAGTTGACTATTTCTCATTCTAAGCTTTTTACATCTTGTATGACACAAACATAAGGCATCAGAAAACATTAATTAAAATCTACACGGTTGATGGTCTCATGAACTTATGTTACTATTTCTCTTTTCCTGGAGTCCCACTGCTTTTGAATTTCATCATTGCTTCCTGTTTCATTTGTGGCAGTTCTTCACATTCGTTCTGCAGCTATAGCAACATGATTTATTCTTTTATTTTTATTATTATTACTTCTTCGGGCGGTGGTCAACAAAATAAAACTAAATAAAACAAGCAAGAGCAAAGATGGACAATTTTACAGACCGAAAGGGTTTAACTCTTATTTGGCCTAACCCTATGAACAAATCAAAATACAAGATGGAGCAAGACTGCAAGACATCAGACTCTGAACTAAACTTCAAGTATAAAGTGAAAAACATAATAATACATTTCATTTGTACAAGTATGCATGATATATTATAATTACACATGTATACACATCATATCACATTATACTTATACTTATACCTTATACTCCTGGACAGTGAGTCTCGCTCGCACACCACTTCCTGCCAGGTCCCTCTGGGCGCCCTCAGTGTCACCTGGTCGTCTCCATCATCTTCCCTGGTCCTTCCTCCCTCTTCATCCCTGGACCTTCCTCTTCCTCCCTTCCTGGACCTTCCTCCCCAACCTCCATGATGTCACCCGCTGCCACACAGACAGGCAGCAAGAAGAGGACGTCTCTCCAGGCTCTCAGAAAGACGGAGCACCAGCAGGTTTGTCCTGGTGTCTGTTGGGTTTGATCCTGCCTGTCAGTTAAAATTCACATGAAAACATTTGATATATTTTGATGTAATGATGAATCAGAATTTATTGTTTCCTTAGTGTTCATGATTGTGATTATTGAGATAAAGCAGGTTGCCAGTACAGTGATGTAATAACAACTGTGAACTGCAGGCATGGGTACAGTACTTCCTCCATCACCCAGCAGAAGGTACCTGGTAGATACAGTACTTCCTCTGTCACCCAGCATAAAGGTCCCAGCTGGTACCAGTACTTGCTGGTACATGGAGAATCTGTGCAGGACAAGAGCATCCTGCACAGATCCCCAGTTGCCAATGTCCACATCAATAAATCTCATATATTATAGAGTCTTTTTTTAACGACAGGTAGATGCAGGAAAGCTTCAACCTTGCTGAAATGTTTCAGCTTCATCTTTAGTCTTCCTCAGAGCTTCATCTGGTTGTGATGACATGTCGGTCATTATCAGGTGACCGGCCAGATGACGCTCTGAGGAAGACTACAGATGCAGCTGAAACATGTCAGCAAGGTAGAATCTTTCCTGCATCTACCTGTCGTTAAAAAAGAGTCTGTAATATATGAAGTTTAGAACGACAAAATGAACACAATTCAACTATCAATAAACCTCCTTTGGCATCACAAATAACTAGAGAGGAAAGGTTTTCTGTTTAGGTAACAGATGTGTTGTGGCTCTGCAGGAGGAAGAATTAGAAGGTGACACCATCAACCAGCAGTACAGCAGAATACCTGATGCTCAGCAGGAGGAAGAATTAGAAGGTGACACCATCAACCAGCAGTACAGCAGAATACCTGATGACCAGCAGGAGGAAGAATTAGAAGGTGACACCATCAATCAGCAGTACAGCAGAATGCCTGATGACCAGCAGGAGCATCAGTATCAACATAACGATGCTCCTGGAAACCCTGAAGCTGGAGTCACGACACCTCCAGGAGAGAAAGTGTCCAGGATAGGGACATTATTGACCTGTGTATCACTGCAGGGGTTCCTGGGAAATAAAAGAAAGAACTTTAGAATTTTAAAAAACAATGTCATTTTTCTATGAACATAATGTTTCTAACTTGTGTTTTTACTGTTGTAGGTTTTGCTGAAGTTAATGAAATAAAATTTCCTTTATCTTCTGCTTGATATCTTTCTTTGCTCGACAGTGTAAGCCATGTGTGTATTTATGTATTTACTCTCACACAGTATAAGCTATTTATGTATTTATTCTAAAGAGAAATTACAGCTAATGATTGGAGTTCTTAACTGAAGGATGTATATTAGACAAATGTAATAGAGTACATATTAATGACATGACCAGAAGAATGACAACAAGCAGCAGATATGTGAAAAGCTGGTTAATTCATTTAATAAGCATCAGGGATCTTCAGTAAAACAGTCAAATAATTGTTTGTATTAGTATTACTGAACTTCAAGGAGATGAAGTGTAAAATAAAGGCTTAGAGGAGGCCCGAAGTAATAGTAACACAGGTAATTTACATGGTACTATACACTGTACTGTATACAGTACTGTACATGGTACTTAACACAGTACTGTACATTGTACTATACATGGTACAATACACTGTAATATACACAGCATGTATGTGACAGAAAAGGTACTATTTTACAATAATGTTCTAAAGCTTAGATCATCATATCAGATATCATGTACAAATCACCTTCCTACTGAACCAGAGAGGAAACAGGGTCCTCCTCCTCCTCTTCCTCCTCCTCCTCCTCCTCCTCCTCCTCAGCTTCAGGGTCCATCATCCAGCCATGACAGCGTCATCAAGTACTCGTGTTCCAATTCTCCTTTAACACCGATGCGTCCTCGTAAATTTGCATTTCCGCACTTCCGAGGACGCCCTGCAAGTAGTTAATCGTGACGTAGGCGAGTACACACTGGCGCTCTAAGAATTGGAAAACGGCCAATAAATTGAGTTTCAAATATTCAATTTCATGAACACCAATTTTCTGAAGGATGAAGCAAAACAATTGTTTTAAGTTTTTCCAAATTAAAATAAATAAATTGGCCTAATTTCTTAATGTAAATAATCCACTTCATTATATCTGATTATTTTAACTTGATGTAAAACACCTTTGTATAAAGGCACAAGCTACCGTTGTATCAAATAGAAATCAGAAACACAAAGAAATTCAAATGTATTGAATAGAGAGACATTGTTCAAGAAGTTTCAAAAGTACCTCAAATGTATGAAGTTACTGAGTGAGGTACGGTGGCCTGGAAGTGTAAAACACTACACACTTCAGAAAACACTGGCAAATCCAAAAAACAAAACGGAAAGGTGCTGACGGCAGGGTCGTCACTGATTGGACACACTGCAGATGACAAGCACGTTGCTGATTGGACAGAAGCAAAGCGTGTCTCTGGAACAGGAAGTCATTCCTGCCCACTGAAGCATGGTCCACATTCCGCGGATAAGAGACTGTCTTCCAGAGTTGGAAACAAGATATTTTGTCCTCTCTGTGGCCTGCAGGTACTGACGGCTGGTCGAGGCTTTATTGAAGCTTTGATAGTTCATTTTAAGTTATGGTTCATTATTTGAGGCTTCAATGACACACAGTGCTCTACGAGGACATCTAGTGGTCAATAAAATGAAGTGCAATGGAGACGTGCCATTGACTGGTTCACAGACCGCTACTGTTTGTTGGATATGGTACCTGATGTTTCCATTGTTTTTTGATTGTGCTTTCTCTATTTGATAGTGTTTTCTCTTTTGGTAGTGTTTTTGGATATGGTAGTGTTTTCTGAAGATTGTAGTGTTTTGTACTTTCAGACCAGCGTAGTAAGAGGGTTGATTAGTGACAGATTAAATAGCACACAGCAAGATAACATGGCTTTGGTCTGTGGCTCCATCATAGTGACGGGGATTTGTCAGATCGCTCAATGTCCATTGCTTTTATTGAAGTTTCACCAAAACGTTTCCAGACCGAGTCCCCTGGGGTGGGACGTTGGGAGACGTTGGGAGGCAGCCCTGCGCCAATGGGTCCCCCGGGGGAGGGGATGGATCAAGCTGTGGGCCTCAAACCCGCTCCTCCTCGTCAAACCTCGGCTGCTGTCTCTGCCACCGTCCTCCCGGTCTGCGCCACCTTCCTCCCGGTCTGCGCCACCTTCCGTCCAGTCTGGGCCGTCGCCTACGTCCACCTCGTGGTCATCGCCTGACCGGTCTGGGCCACCGTCTACGCTGAAGCCCGCCTGGTCTGCGCCTTCACCGCCGTCTGCCTGATCTGGGCCGCCGCCCTTGTGAACTCGGCCGCCGCCTCCGCCCACCGGCTGGACTCCGCCCTCGTGGACTCAGTGTCTGTTTGGATTTACTTTCACATAACAAAACATAATCATTCTTGTATTTGATGATTGTTTGAGATAGACTGGATCTGTGCAGCCTGAACTCTGCCTAACTTGGACCAAACAGGTACAAATGCATGGTTGTTTGTTTTACTTCAGCATTAGGGTGAATAAAGTGAAAATCATAGATGTTTCCGCAATGCTAAGTTTAACATAAAAAAGTAACACATTTCAACATTTGAACCAGTAAAATGTCTTTATTTTGACTGGAAAGTATATGTATAAGTATAAGTATATGTATATGTATAAGTATATGTATAAGTATATGTATAAGTATCAGTATATGTATAAGTATCAGTATAAGTATAAGTATAAGTTTAACTTTGAGGTGTTTCTACTTTGAGGTAGAGGGTAGGGATTGTGGGTGGTTTGATGCAGTGGTGGATGCAGTTCGGTCAGATCCCTTATTTTCTTTTCAGAAAATTGGCAATCCTTCTCTTGATACGGGTCCAGGTCCCGGGGCTCTTGGGGCTCTTTGGATGCTGGACTTCTGATTTAGAAGTTTTCTGGACAGGTCTGGGGGACAGCACTGTGACACAGAGCGTCGGGACAAACTGTCAGACACAGAGACTCTAACCACACAGACACAGAGACTCTAACCACACAGACACAGAGACTCTAACCACACAGACACAGAGCGCTGGAGAGCTAAAACAGCTAAAATCGCTTAAAAAGCTAAAGAAGCTAAAATAGCTAAAGACGTAAAGAAACTAGCTCATGCACAAGGCTGGTGGACGAGCAGCATGTCAACCACGCGATGAAGGGACGTGTGGAGCACCACAGAGAGTTTTGCCTGCGTTGGCGTTACCTTCGTCCTCCTCCGGCAGCTCCTGTATTGTGTACAGCACTCGAGCTGAGTTGGAACACATCAGGTCAGCGTCGGGCTCCTCATACACAGCAGCACCAGAACACGTCAATTCACTCAGCGTCTGTTGGGGCTCCGGCGGCGGGGAGGTGACCACCACTGCAAACCAACACATCAGACGTCTCAGGACGCAACGTCACAGCGATTCTACAGAAGCAGAGCAGGAAGTGGAAACGTACCTGGAACTTCGACCCCACTGGTGTTCTCAGAGACGCTCTTGACCTGAAGGACAAAACGGTGGACAGTCAAAGACATTATTTTACAGTAATGGCTGCTCTTAGGGTTCGGCTGGCATTGTGGTCCTCGTCGGAATACTAGTGAATGGAAGAATATATACAATACAAAGTAATGGTATTTATCGAATGTATTCTTAGTATTTCAATATTTTAATCAATTAATAACTTATTTTATTTTCATATTTTTCTTAGTATTTAAGTTTTTGGAGTAGTTAATATATTTATATGTTTTAACAATTATGAATTTTCTTGGTATTTAATATATTACATATATATTCTTAACATTTAACATCATTTTTTATTATTTATACATTTAATATTAGTATATATGATTTATTCTTTAATAATTAAATGCTAATTATTTATTTGTTTGTTTATTAATGCATTTAATAATAGATTAATTATGTTTAATATTCATACTTGGTATATTTAATATACATTTTTCTAGTATCATACGATTATATTCTTAGTATTTAATTATTAATTTCAATATTCTTTTGATTTTCATTATTTTTCTTAGTCTTTAATATAAATGTTTTTGTATGTAATATATTTAATATGATCATTTCATATTTATTCTAGTATTTCATAATTTTAATAATTTTTTAAATCGATAATTATGGAGAAAATTTTTGTTTCAATAACTATTTAATTCTAAGTTGACCACTGTGCATGTGCAGAAGCTAAAATTGGAACGATTTTGAATGCAATTATTATATTAATTATACTTCTCTATTCATTATAATATAAAATAATAATAATAATTATATCTATCCTCGGCCTGGTTTTTCCTGACTGTGTGAACCCTGATCTCTAGGTGTCCAGTGAGAGGAGGAGAGCTGGAGCCGACCTGGTCCCACTCGTCCCCCTGGTCCCTCTGCTGTCTCATGCTGTTGACGGTCTGCTCCTTCAGCTGCAGCTCCCGGCTCAGCTCGTCCTGCAGCTGCAAGACAAAACCAGTGGAGACGTCAGGCTCAAGGCCTTTATTTAGCACAGAGCAACAATCATACACAGTATCATGTAGCGTGAAATGTTAGGAACTTGTTCCACAACAAGATTATTAATATTAGAAGAAAAGAAAATAGATGTATTCATTAATAATAAAAATAAAGTCAATTGAAGAAAAACGTCTGAAGAACAATTGTTTGATCTTGCGGTTGATGCAGACCATTTTCTCAGCCTTGTAGCGCTCCACTTCCTGCAGCAGCTCCTGGTACAGGAACTGCTGCTCCTTCTCTTGAGCCGCCTTGGCCTCCAGCGCCTGCTGCTGCCGGGCGACCTGCTCCTTCAACCCGCTGATCTCAGCCTTCAGGCTCTCGAGCTGGGACGTCTCGCCTTTGGACTGCAGCTCTGCGCAGACAGTGGGAGAATAAAACGGCCTCAGTGATCCCGTCTAACACACAAAGCGCTGCAGACGACCACAGACTGACTTACCGGCGTCAAACTCTCCGGGGTGCCGCCGCTGCATGTTGTCCTGGAGGAACGCAAAGTTGATATTTTAGCTACTTTATCCAACTGTTCAGTACTGTCCAGGTCAAAACACACATTTTGATATGTGACAGCCAGCGTTGCCACAGTTGCCTTGAAAAAGTAATCTGATTACGAGTTACTCCTTTAATAGAAACTCAGTTACTTTACTGATTACTTGTTTTAAAAAGTAACTAGGTTAGATTGCAAGTAACTTCTTGAATCCTTTCAGAAGCTGGCGACAACATGCCCCCCTCCATCTCCACATGAGGATGAAGAAGGGGGCGGGGTGACGGTGGCGTTACCTTGTGGCCGATGACCGCCAGCAGCTTCGGCTGCTCGTGGATCGCCTCCATGCTCTTCTTGAGCTGCGTCAGCCGGCGCTCCAGCAGCTCGTCACGCTCCCGCCCGGCCACCGGCAGCCGCTCCTCAGCGGCCCGCAGGCTGAGCACCAGGAGGTCTTGGCAGTGCAGCACCCACTGCAGGGTCAGCTGCGCCAGCCGCAGCAGCTTGACCAGTCCCGGGTCGACCGGCGCCCGGCACCGCGGGCAGCACTCGTTTTCCAGGCTGCAGAATATCACGGTGGACAAATGCTTCTGCAGGGCCCTGAGGTCCACCTGGCTCGCCACCTGGTCCACGTCCACCAGGTTGACGCACCGCCAGTCCACCGTCTCCCGCCACGGCCAGAACTTGAACGTGGGGCGTCCAGAGTTGTTCTCACTGGACGCTTCAGCCATGCCGCTGGACGGCGAGTTAAGGAAGGAGGGAATGTGGGCTGACGGGTGGGCGTCGCTGTTCAGAGGGCAGTACACCCTGTCCTGGAATGGTTGGAAAGACAAGAGTTCAAAACACAATTAAACTCTGGATTATTGAGGAGATGCTGCCGAGCAGCCTCCTCCCCGTCTCGCGCTTCGGTGCAACGTGTCGTTACCGTCAATCTGTGGGACTCAATTCTTTGTATGAGACACTGCTCAATACAACTGAAGAGCGTCCATAGGGCCCACGTGTCTAAAGTCAAGCTGTCCTGTATTTACCCAGATATCACTCCCACGTGGGATAAATGCAAAAATAGTGATGCTGCACTTATTCACATGTATTGGCTGTGACCCCACCTCCACAGATTCTGGGAAGACGTGTTTGCGTTACTGTCCACTGTCTTAGGGAGACATCTCGATCCGGACCCAGTGATGACGCTGCTTGGCGTCACTGATAGAGACGGTCCTCGCCTTACAGCAGCTGAACACCGCATGGTCACACTTTCCTTACTCCTGGCTAAACGCACAGTTTGATTCAGGTGGAGGGATGCTGCCCCGCCCACACTCAGTCAGTGGCTCCACCACTTAATGTCCTGCCTTAAACTGGAAATGTTACGATTCTCAATAAGTGGCTCTGAGAAGAGATTCTACCCGACCTGGGAACCCTTTCTGACATACTTTCACAACACTCAAACAACGTAATGTAATATATTATAGATCCCAACATTTGCTCCCAATCCTAGTCGTACCTGGCTCCATAATCTACCACCTTTCCTTTGCAATGTACACGTTCATGTCATATTTAATGGTGAACATCGTTTTTTCTTTTGTTTTGTTTTGTTGTGCCAGCATCCTGAGGGGACTGTGGGTGGTGTGGGTTTGGGTGGTGTAGGGTTTGGGTGGATGAACCTAAGAATGTGACTTGTGACATGTATCTGCCCCACCTGGGGATGATTGTTGGAAACTGTTAATAAAAAGATTTTGAAAGAAACAAATGATCATTTTAAATAAATGTAAAAGTTTTAATTGGTTTTTTTTTCTTTTTATTGAATAGTTGAATTTTTAAGAAGTTGAATTGTTCAAATTTATGAAGGTTTAAAAGAGGCACAGGCTTAAGATAAATAAATCAATAAAATCCCCCATCTGTTTACATGCAAAAGAAATTGTAGAAAAGTTGAATCATTAAAAAAAAAAACCAAAAAAGTTTAAGAGATATTAAAAAGACTGCAAGAAAAATAAAAAAGCTAATAGCATTCTAATATCAAAACGTGTAACAGAGTGAATTTCTGCTTAATTCTAACAATAAAAAAAGGAGGATTGGATTGACTTTGTGGTTATAAAGTTCCACGGGATGTTTTAAAAGCTGCTGATCAGGGAGGCTTTGCAGGAAGTCAAACACAGATGTTACCTGTTGGATTCTTTGTAGTGTCCAAAGCACAGAATAAAGTCACCTTCTCCAGAGAAAAACGATCCTGCTGAAAATTGGCACGTCTGATTGTCTCTCTCACTCGGAAACTCTGAGTGCCGCGGAGCGGAAGGGGGCGGAGTCTTCAGAGCGCGCTTTGTGACGTCTTAAAAAAAAATCCTCGTGACTGGGGTTTTTGAAGGATGGCTCGTTCCATCTGTAATAATGAGGTTAATAATCAGTTATGCCGGTAACGTGTTAATTAATAAGGCGTTACTCTCTCATATCACCTTTTGGATGGAACAGCAAAGGCAATGAACAAACGTCCCAGGCTGCGATTCGCCGTTTGTTCCCGTTGCCAAATCTGCACACAGCAAACTTCATGTGGTTCCCAGCGTTTATTAGAGTCATGTGGTGTCGTGTCGCTGGCTGACAACTTTTAAGTTTGTTCAAATGGCCCAGTGTGTAGCGGGCATGAGAGCGCTGGTCAGGTGGCTGCGTTGCCAGACCAGAGCTTGTCAGCAATCGTCACAATACAAGAGAATAAATGACCTGAGCCCACCAGTGTCAGGTCTCTGGGTCTGCGGCCACGTTTACACGTACCCTGGTATTTACAAAACACATAAACAACAGCGACGAGTCACCACAGTGGATGATTTCTCAAAACCGGCCACATTGGAGATTTGGGAAAACTCTGTGTCTCCGTTTACATCTAAAAGGAGGGAAACGGGAGATTTATGCCACAATTAGTGATTTCACATTTTTAACCAGGATTCTGATTGGCGATCATGGATTCATGCTTCTGGTTACACTGCCCCCTACAGGTTTGGCATGCTCATCGTAGCTCTAAACCAGGTGAAAATGCAGATCGGTGTCAATGAAGATTTCTTTTGGAGCGGGGGAAATATCTGTTTTTGTAAACACGTGTAAACGTGTCCTGCGTCTGCCGCTGTGTGTCAAACCTCACCTCTCCATTGATCCTATTGTCTTCTCCCTCTGTGTGCTCCAATCTGTGTTAGGAGTTTCACCTGTGTCTGCTCCTCTCGCTTGTCTGTGTCACCTCTCATCTTCTCATTCCCAACACTCCACTTTTATCCTAAATCCTTTTTTTTTTTTTTTTGTTTGTATCCCTGCTCTCTTTTGGATTTTTAACTCCTGGACAATTCTGCCAATAAACTCTGCTTTTTATGGAACTTGTCAGTCTGCTTTTGGGTCCACTGCACCACCAGTGACAACCAGATCACAGCTATAGTACACAAAGCTTATAATAGTTGACTATTTCTCTTTCTAAGCATTTTACATCTTGTATGACACAAACATAAGACATCAGAAAACATTAATTAAAATCCACACGGTTGATGGTCTCATGAACTTATGTTACTATTTCTCTTTTCCTGGAGTCCCACTGCTTTTGAATTTCATCTTTGCTTCCTGTTTCATTTGTGGCAGTTCTTCACATTCGTTCTGCAGCTATAGCAACATGATTTATTCTTTGATTTTTATTATTATTACTTCTTCGGGCGGTGGTCAACAAAATAAAACTAAATAAAACAAGCAAGAGCAAAGATGGACAATTTTACAGACCGAAAGGGTTTAACTCTTATTTGGCCTAACCCTATGAACAAATCAAAATACAAGATGGGGCAAGACTGCAAGACATCAGACTCTGAACTAAACTTCAAGTATAAAGTGAAAAACATAATAATACATTTCATTTGTACAAGTATGCATGGTATATTATAATTACACATGTATACACATCATATCACATTATACTTATACTTATACCTTATACTCCTGGACAGTGAGTCTCGCTCGCACACCACTTCCTGCCAGGTCCCTCTGGGCGCCCTCAGTGTCACCTGGTCGTCTCCATCATCTTCCCTGGTCCTTCCTCCCTCTTCATCCCTGGACCTTCCTCTTCCTCCCTTCCTGGACCTTCCTCCCCAACCTCCATGATGTCACCCGCTGCCACACAGACAGGCAGCAAGAAGAGGACGTCTCTCCAGGCTCTCAGAAAGACGGAGCACCAGCAGGTTTGTCCTGGTGTCTGTTGGGTTTCATCCTGCCTGTCAGTTAAAATTCACAGGAAAACATTTGATATATTTTGATGTAATGATGAATCAGAATTTATTGTTTCCTTAGTGTTCATGATTGTGATTATTGAGATAAAGCAGGTTGCCAGTACAGTGATGTAATAACAACTGTGTACTGCAGGTATGGGTACAGTACTTCCTCCATCTCCCAGCAGAAGGTACCTGGTAGATGCAGTACTTCCTCTGTCACCCAGCATAAAGGTCCCAGCTGGTACCAGTACTTGCTGGTACATGGAGAATCTGTGCAGGACAAGAGCATCCTGCACAAATCCCCAGTTGCCAATGTCCACATCAATAAATCTCATATATTATAGAGTCTTTTTTTAACGACAGGTAGATGCAGGAAAGCTTCAATCTTGCTGAAATGTTTCAGCTTCATCTTTAGTCTTCCTCAGAGCTTCATCTGGTTGTGATGACATGTCGGTCTTTATCAGGTGACCGGCCAGATGACGCTCTGAGGAAGACTACAGATGCAGCTGAAACATGTCAGCAAGGTAGAATCTTTCCTGAATCTACCTGTCGTTAAAAAAGAGTCTGTAATATATGAAGTTTAGAACGACAAAATGAACACAATTCAACTATCAATAAACCTCCTTTGGCATCACAAATAACTAGAGAGGAAAGGTTTTCTGTTTAGGTAACAGATGTGTTGTGGCTCTGCAGGAGGAAGAATTAGAAGGTGACACCATCAACCAGCAGTACAGCAGAATACCTGATGCCCAGCAGGAGGAAGAATTAGAAGGTGACACCATCAACCAGCAGTACAGCAGAATACCTGATGACCAGCAGGAGGAAGAATTAGAAGGTGACACTATCAATCAGCAGTACAGCAGAATACCTGATGACCAGCAGGAGGAAGAATTAGAAGGTGACACCATCAATCAGCAGTACAGCAGAATGCCTGATGACCAGCAGGAGCATCAGTATCAACATAACGATGCTCCTGGAAACCCTGAAGCTGGAGTCACGACACCTCCAGGAGAGAAAGTGTCCAGGATAGGGACATTATTGACCTGTGTATCACTGCAGGGGTTCCTGGGAAATAAAAGAAAGAACTTTAGAATTTTAAAAAACAATGTCATTTTTCTATGAACATCATGTTTCTAACTTGTGTTTTTACTGTTGTAGGTTTTGCTGAAGTTAATTAAATAAAGTTTCCTTTATCTTCTGCTTGATAGCTTTCTTTGCTCGACAGTGTAAGCCATGTGTGTATTTATGTATTTACTCTCACACAGTATAAGCTATTTATGTATTTATTCTAAAGAGAAATTACAGCTAATGATTGGAGTTCTTAACTGAAGGATGTATATTAGACAAATGTAATAGAGTTCATATTAATGACATGACCAGAAGAATGACAACAAGCAGCAGATATGTGAAAAGCTGGTTAATTCATTTAATAAACATCAGGGATCTTCAGTAAAACAGTCAAATAATTGTTTGTATTAGTATTACTGAACTTCAAGGAGATGAAGTGTAAAATAAAGGCTTATAGGAGGCTAGAAGTAATAGTAACACAGGTAATTTACATGGTACTATACACTGTACTTTATATAGTACTCTACATGGTACTTAACACAGTACTGTACATTGTACTATACATGGTACAATACACTGTAATATACACAGCATGTATGTGACAGAAAAGGTACTATTTTACAATAATGTTCTAAAGCTTAGATCATCATATCAAATATCATGTACAAATCACCTTCCTACTGAACCAGAGAGGAAACAGGGTCCTCCTCCTCCTCTTCCTCCTCCTCCTCCTCCTCCTCCTCCTCCTCAGCTTCAGGGTCCATCATCCAGCCATGACAGCGTCATCAAGTACCCGTGTTCCAATTCTCCTTTAACGCCGATGCGTCCTCGTAAATTTGCATTTCCGCACTTCCGAGGACGCCCTGCAAGTAGTTAATCGTGACGTAGGCGAGTACACACTGGCGCTCTAAGAATTGGAAAACGGCCAATAAATTTAGTTTCAAATATTCAATTTCATGAAAACCAATTTTCTGAAGGATGAAGCAAAACAATTGTTTTAAAGGGGACATATCATGCTAAATCCACTTTTTTAGCCCTTAAATGCATTTTGTTGTATATTTAGAGTGTTTAGAAGTACAGAAAAGTTTAAAGTAGTCTCTTCAGGTGCTCCGTTGATATCTTTATATTCTGTTTTGGTCATATTTTGCGATCGGTTTCGATTTTTCTATTCTCTATTACGTTTTTTGAACAATGACGTCACAGTATTCTCAGCGGAACTGCCAAATTAGGACATCGACATTTCGAGCAATCCGCCATTTTTGTTTCTCGCTGCGATTTTGTAGTCCAACCGAAGTTACGAGAGGATAAGTCGAAATGTTCGGTTGTTGGATGTAGTAACCCACAAGCTTCGTTACACCGTCTCCCAGCATCAGAACCTTTTCGAAGTGCCTGGTTGAGTTTTATTTTTCACAGAAATGTACCCACATCTGTGGGTAAGGTCATTTTTGTGTGCGCGAAGCACTTTAAGGACGACTGCTTCAGCAACCTCCGCCAGTATAAAGAAGGATTTGCCGAAAGACTTGGTCTGATTGAGCGGTCAGTTCCTTCTATCTATGGAGACGACAGAGCACTTCGGTAAGCTGTATATAACGCTACAAAGTGTGATGATAAGACGTCCCTGTCATTGTTTTGTTAGCATTAGCAGTTGCACCGTCTTCATATGTTAGCGCTGTGTGCTCGTTTTAGATTATAATGTAACTTCTGTGTTAAATAGTCGTTGTAATACAGGCAGTATTGTAGTAGTGGGCATGGATGGAGAAGTTAGTGTAAATATAGTAACACACCATTGCGTTACATCCATATGAAGACGTTGTTCTGCAGGTGCATCATCGTCATTTTCATCTCGCTCCGCCGGGTCCGACTCTGGCTCCAACATGTATGGCTGGATGGACAAATCTTCCGTTGTTGACATTTTGTAAATAATGTGTGAATATAAAGTTTCTGCGCCGCTAGATAATTGTATCTGTTCTATCAAACTACAAAGATGGCCGAACAGGGTGACGGGGCCTGGGTTGAAAAGGGGCCTGTGGAGCTATAATAATGAGGAATTCAGACCCAAGCATTGCAGTTCCGCGTTGTATAGACCACAACTGTATGATTTATATGTAAAAAGGAAGGATTTAAAAGCATGATATGTCTCCTTTAAGATTTTCCAAATTAAAATAAATAAATTGGCCTAATTTCTTAATGTAAATAATCCACTTCATTATATCTGATTATTTTAACTTGATGTAAAACACCTTTGTATAAGGGCACAAGCTACCGTTGTATCAAATAGAAATCAGAAACACAAAGAAATTCAAATGTATTGAATAGAGAGACATTGTTCAAGAAGTTTTAAAAGTACCTCAAATGTATGAAGTTACTGAGTGAGGTACGGTGGCCTGGAAGTGTAAAACACTACACACTTCAGAAAACACTTACAAATCCAAAAAACAAAACGGAAAAGTGCTGACGGCAGGGTCGTCACTGATTGGACACACTGCAGATGACAAGCACGTTGCTGATTGGACAGAAGCAAAGTGTGTCTCTGTAACAGGAAGTCATTCCTGCCCACTGAAGCATGGTCCACATTCCGCGGATAAGAGACTGTCTTCCATGGTTGGAAACAAGATATTTTGTCCTCTCTGTGGCCTGCAGGTACTGACGGCTGGTCGAGGCTTTATTGAAGCTTTGATAGTTCATTTTAAGTTATGGTTCATTATTTGAGGCTTCAATGACACACAGTGCTCTACGAGGACATCTAGTGGTCAATAAAATGAAGTGCAATGGAGACGTGCCATTGACTGGTTCACAGACTGCTACTGTTTGTTGGATATGGTACCTGATGTTTCCATTGTTTTTTGATTGTGCTTTCTCTATTTGATAGTGTTTTCTCTTTTGGGAGTGTTTTTGGATATGGTAGTGTTTTCTGAAGATTGTAGTGATTTGTACTTTCAGACCAGCGTAGTAAGAGGGTTGATTAGTGACAGATTAAATAGCACACAGCAAGATAACATGGCTTTGGTCTGTGGCTCCATCATAGTGACGGGGATTTGAAAGCCTGAAGACTGTTTTCACTCTTTTCAAATTCAGAAAAAGTTGAACGTTTCAAAAAGTATAAATAGTATGAAATAGATTAGTAAAAACAATAAAGTTCAGAAGAAGCTGCACATTTTTATATATGGTCAGTCTGTCTCCTGACTTTCTGAAACACTGGTGACTTTACTGGATTAATGGCAGACACAAGAGTTCTCAGTTCAGACTGGTGATGGTGCTATTACAAAAGTCAAGGACTCATCAAAAATTACTTTTCCCCACTTGACGCTGTTATTATAGAAGTGAAGAAAGTCTGTCCTCTCTCTCCCTGGCTTGTTTCAGTTCTTATAAAGTGTGTTGCTCCAATGAGCCAATCAGAAATCAAACCCTAGTTACCTCCTCAACCAATTCCATCACTGCCATAGAAGTAGACCTATTTGGTCTAAAGCCAAACTGTTGTTCACTTAGCAGGTGATGCTTGTCAATGAAACTATCCAACCTGGTTACAAATAATTTTTCAAAACTTTTAGAGAATTGTGGAGTAAAGAGATCAGCCTAGAGTTAGTGAATTGATGATCGTCTCCGCTTTTAAAGATGGGTATAACTTTTGCTGTTTTCATTTTAAATGGGAAGACTCCATTTATAAAAGAGAGGTTACATATGTAGGGGTAGGGAACAACCATATATTCAACAACAACTTTGATCAAGGACATATCTATGGCAAAGCAATCTGTTGACTTCTTGTTTTTTAAAGAATTTACAATTTCTCTGATTTCACTTTCATGTACAGGTGAGAGGAAAAGTGATTCTAAATTGTTTTGGATGATTTGTTCATTAAATTCTACAGTGTTTCGTGGTTGAACAATTGCCTCATCCGGTCGTCACGTGACCTCGATAAGCGTCCCCGAATCACCGGGGTAACGCTGGTCCGCAGAGCTCAACCGGGCGCCATTTTGGCTTTTGAAACAGCAGCAGAGCTGCCATCTTGGATGAGGATCCCAACTCATCCACCACCTGGTGGACGTTCCAGGTCATCACACCCACTCACATTGACCCTACGACGTCTGCCTCCACCTGGTGGACGTTGGAGGTCATTACAACAATCACCCTCATCTCGCCAAACCACACACCCACAAACACAAACACACACGCACACACACTTTGTACATAATGTTTGCTGTTTAATAGATTAGATCTCCGTGTTAGATGTTGTTTGCTACTTGAATGTCTTGATTTATGAAATGATTTCAGAATTATTTATGAATTAATACATTTAGTTAATAAAAGCCTGTTGGCTGAATTGAACACTTCTTGGTGATTATTGTGTATTTATTGTTGACAATTCACTGGTTTGTAAGTCTGTGCTCAGATCGCACACCTTCCCTTTTATTTAAGATTGTTGTATTTTACACAGAAATATTAACTAACTTAAATAAACCTTTTACAAACGAGACTGATATTTTGGTATTAGCTATTTCCAGTTTATCTGGTGTTGCCCCAATTTTATATTAATACATAAATAACAAATTTAAGCAAGTTAATAATTTTTCATTTATAAATTATTTTTGATAATTTATTAACTTTTAAGTAATTACGCGATTACTTTAGGAGTTGTTCATGAGTAAATGACTGTTTACTCCCATTAATAATTAATTACTTCCAGTGATTTATTACTTTCAGTAATCTATTACTTACAGTAAGTTAATGCTAATAACCAACCATAAATCCCAACATTCACGAAGAAGTTATTAAATAAATCAGTGTGGCAGTAGAGCATGCCACCGCCGGGTTCCCCCACAGAGACAGAGTCAGATCGCTCAATGTCCATTGCTTTTATTGAAGTTTCACCAAAACGTTCCCAGACCGAGTCCCCCCCCAGAGGGTGGGGTGGGACGTTGGGAGGCAGCCCTGCTCCGGAGGCCGGTTACAGGGGCGGCCCCGCCGCCACCGGGTCCCCCGGGGGAGGGGATGGATCAAGCTGTGGGCCTCAAACCCGCTCCTCCTCGCCAAACCTCGGCTGCTGTCTCCGCCACCTTCCTCCCGGTCTGCACCACCTTCCGTCCAGTCTGGGCCGTCGCCTACGTCCACCTCGTGGTCATCGCCTGCCCGGTCTGGGCCACCGTCTACGCTGAAGCCCGCCTGGTCTGCGCCTTCACCGCCGTCCCCCTGATCTGGGCCGCCGCCCTCGTGAACTTGGCCGCCGCCTCCGCCCACCGGCTGGACTCCGCCCTCGTGGACTCAGTGTCTGTTTGGATTTACTTTCACATAACAAAACATAAACATTCTTGTATTTGATGATTGTTTGAGATAGACTGGATCTGTGCAGCCTGAACTCTGCCTAACTTGGACCAAACAGGTACAAATGCATGGTTGTTTGTTTTACTTCAGCATTAGGATGAATAAAGTGAAAATCATAGATGTTTCCGCAATGCTAAGTTTAACATAAAAAAGTAACACATTTCAACATTTGAACCAGTAGATTGTCTTTATTTTGACTGGAAAGTATATGTATAAGTATAAGTATATGTATATGTATAAGTATATGTATAAGTATCAGTATATGTATAAGTATCAGTATAAGTATAAGTTTAACTTTGAGGTGTTTCTACTTTGAGGTAGAGGGTAGGGATTGTGGGTGGTTTGATGCAGTGGTGGATGCAGTTCGGTCAGAGCCCTTATTTTCTTTTCAGAAAGTTGGCAATCCTTCTCTTGATACGGGTCCAGGTCCCGGGGCTCTTGGGGCTCTTTGGATGCTGGACTTCTGGTTTAGAGGTTTTCTGGACTTCGTCCTCCTCCGGCAGCTCCTGTATTGTGTACAGCACCCGAGCTGAGTTGGAACACATCAGGTCAGCGTCGGGCTCCTCATACACAGCAGCACCAGAACACGTCAATTCACTCAGCGTCTGTTGGGGCTCCGGCGGCGGGGAGGTGACCACCACTGCAAACCAACACATCAGACGTCTCAGGACGCAACGTCACAGCGATTCTACAGAAGCAGAGCAGGAAGTGGAAACGTACCTGGAACTTCGACCCCACTGGTGTTCTCAGAGACGCTCTTGACCTGAAGGACAAAACGGTGGACAGTCAAAGACATTATTTTACAGTAATGGCTGCTCTTAGGGTTCGGCTGGCATTGCGGTCCTCGTCGGAATACTAGTGAATGGAAGAATATATACAATACAAAGTAATGGTATTTATCGAATGTATTCTTAGTATTTCAATATTTTAATCAATTAATTACTTATTTTATTTTCATATTTTTCTTAGTATTTAAGTTTTTTGAGTAATTAATATATTTATTTGTTTTAACAATTATGAATTTTCTTAGTATTTGATATATTACATAT
Organism: Lipophrys pholis; assembly: GCF_963383615.2. NCBI lineage: Eukaryota > Metazoa > Chordata > Actinopteri > Blenniiformes > Blenniidae > Lipophrys > Lipophrys pholis. The sequence goes on along the minus strand of NC_137640.1, from coordinate 24,899,752 downwards.
ATATTCTTAGCATTTAACATTATTCTTTATTATTTATACATTTAATATTAGTATATATGATTTATTCTTTAATAATTAAATGCTAATTATTTATTTATTTGTTTGTTTATTAATGCATTTAATAATAATAGATTAATTATGTTTAATATTCATACTTAGTATATTTAATATACATTTTTCTAGTATCATATGATGATATTCTTAGTATTTAATTATTAATTTCAATATTCATTTTATTTTCATATTTTTTCTTAGTCTTCAATAAAAATCTTTTTGCATGTAATATATTTAATATGATCATTTCATATTTATTCTAGTATTTCATAATTTTGATTGTTTTTTAAATACGTAATTATGGAGAAAATATTTGTTTCAATAACTATTTAATTCTAAGTTGACCACTGTGCATGTGCAGAAGCTAAAATTGGAACAATTTTGAATGCAATTATTATATTAATTATACTTCTCTATTCATTATAATATAAAATAATAATAATAATAATTATATCTATCCTCGGCCTGGTTTTTCCTGACTGTGTGAACCCTGATCTCTAGGTGTCCAGTGAGAGGAGGAGAGCTGGAGCCGACCTGGTCCCATTCGTCCCCCTGGTCCCTCTGCTGTCTCATGCTGTTGACGGTCTGCTCCTTCAGCTGCAGCTCCCGGCTCAGCTCGTCCTGCAGCTGCAAGACAAAACCAGTGGAGACGTCAGGCTCAAGGCCTTTATTTAGCACAGAGCAACAATCATACACAGTATCATGTAGCGTGAAATGTTAGGAACTTGTTCCACAACAATATTATTAATATTAGAAGAAAAGAAAATAGATGTATTCATTAATAATAAAAATAAAGTCAATTGAAGAAAAACGTCTGAAGAACAATTGTTTGATCTTGCGGTTGATGCAGACCATTTTCTCAGCCTTGTAGCGCTCCACTTCCTGCAGCAGGTCCTGGTACAGGAACTGCTGCTCCTTCTCTTGAGCCGCCTTGGCCTCCAGCGCCTGCTGCTGCCGGGCGACCTGCTCCTTCAACCCGCTGATCTCAGCCTTCAGGCTCTCAAGCTGGGACGTCTCGCCTTTGGACTGCAGCTCTGCGCAGACAGTGGGAGAATAAAACGGCCTCAGTGATCCCGTCTAACACACAAAGCGCTGCAGACGACCACCGACTGACTTACCGGCGTCAAACTCTCCGGGGTGCCGCCGCTGCATGTTGTCCTGGAGGAACGCAAAGTTGATATTTTAGCTACTTTATCCAACTGTTCAGTACTGTCCAGGTCAAAACACACATTTTGATATGTGACAGCCAGCGTTGCCACAGTTGCCTTGAAAAAGTAATCTGATCACGAGTTACTCCTTTAAAAGTAACTCAGTTACTTTACTGATTACTTGTTTTAAAAAGTAACTAGGTTAGATTGCAAGTAACTTCTTGAATCCTTTCAGAAGCTGGCGACAACATGCCCCCCTCCATCTCCACATGAGGATGAAGAAGGGGGAGGGGTGACGGTGGCGTTACCTTGTGGCCGATGACCGCCAGCAGCTTCGGCTGCTCCTGGATCGCCTCCATGCTCTTCTTGAGCTGCGTCAGCCGGCGCTCCAGCAGCTCGTCACGCTCCCGCCCGGCCACCGGCAGCCGCTCCTCAGCGGCCCGCAGGCTGAGCACCAGGAGGTCTTGGCAGTGCAGCACCCACTGCAGGGTCAGCTGCGCCAGCCGCAGCAGCTTGACCAGTCCCGGGTCGACCGGCGCCCGGCACCGCGGGCAGCACTCGTCCTCCAGGCTGCAGAATATCACGGTGGACAAATGCTTCTGCAGGGCCCTGAGGTCCACCTGGCTCGCCACCTGGTCCACGTCCACCAGGTTGACGCTCCGCCAGTCCACCGTCTCCCGCCACGGCCAGAACTTGAACGTGGGGCGTCCAGAGTTGTTCTCACTGGACGCTTCAGCCATGCCGCTGGACGGCGAGTTAAGGAAGGAGGGAATGTGGGCTGACGGGTGGGCGTCGCTGTTCAGAGGGCAGTACACCCTGTCCTGGAATGGTTGGAAAGACAAGAGTTCAAAACACAATTAAACTCTGGATTATTGAGGAGATGCTGCCGAGCAGCCTCCTCCCCGTCTCGCGCTTCGGTGCGACGTGTCGTTAACGTCAATCTGTGGGACTCAATTCTTTGTATGAGACACTGCTCAGTACAACTGAAGAGCGTCCATAGGGCCCACGTGTCTAAAGTCAAGCTGTCCTGTATTTACCCAGATATCACTCCCACGTGGGATAAATGCAAAAATAGTGATGCTGCACTTATTCACATGTATTGGCTGTGCCCCCACCCCACAGACGGTCCTCGCCTTACAGCAGCTGAACACCGCATGGTCACACTTTCCTTACTCCTGGCTAAACGCACAGTTTGATTCAGGTGGAGGGATGCTGCCCCGCCCACACTCAGTCAGTGGCTCCACCACTTAATGTCCTGCCTTAAACTGGAAATGTTACGATTCTCAATAAGTGGCTCTGAGAAGAGATTCTACCCGACCTGGGAACCCTTTCTGACATACTTTCACAACACTCAAACAACGTAATGTAATATATTATAGAACCCTACATTTGCTCCCAATCCTAGTCGTACCTGGCTCCATAATCTATCACCTTTCCTTTGCAATGTACACGTTCATGTCATATTTAATGGTGAACATCGTTTTTTGTTTTGTTTTGTTTTGTTGTGCCAGCATCCTGAGGGGACTGTGAGTGGTGTGGGTTTGGGTGGTGTAGGGTTTGGGTGGATGAACCTAAGAATGTGACTTGTGACATGTATCTGCCCCACCTGGGGATGATTGTTGGAAACTGTTAATAAAAGGATTTTGAAAGAAACAAATGATCATTTTAAATAATTGTAAAAGTTTTAATTGGTTTTTTTTCTTTTTATTGAATAGTTGAATTTTTAAGAAGTTGAATTGTTCAAATTTATGAAGGTTTTAAAGAGTCACAGGTTTAATATAAATAAATCAATAAAATCCCCCATCTGTTTACATGCAAAAGAAATTGTAGAAAAGTTGAATCATTAAAAAAAAAAAAAAAGAAGTTTAAGAGATATTAAAAAGACTGCAAGAAAAAAAAAGCTAATAGCATTCTAATATCAAAACGTGTAACAGAGTGAATTTCTGCTTAATTCTAACAATGAAAAAAGGAGGATTGGATTGACTGTGTGGTTAAAGTTCCACGGGATGTTTTAAAAGCTGCTGATCAGGGAGGCTTTGCAGGAAGTCAAACACAGATGTTACCTGTTGGATTCTTTGTAGTGTCCGAAGCACAGAATAAAGTCACCTTCTCCAGAGAAAAACGATCCTGCAGCAAATTGGCACGTCTGATTGTCTCTCTCACTCGGAAACTCTGAGTGCCGCGGAGCGGAAGGGGGCGGAGTCTTCAGAGCGCGCTTTGTGACGTCATCAAACAAATCCTCGTGACTGGGGTTTTTGAAGGATGGCTCATTCCATCTGTAATAATGAGGTTAATAATCAGTTATGCCAGTAACGTGTTAATTAATAAGGCGTTACTCTCTCATATCACCTTTTGGATGGAACAGCAAAGGCAATGAACAAACATCCCAGGCTGCGATTCGCCGTTTGTTCCCGTTGCCAAATCTGCACACAGCAAACTTCATGTGGTTCCCAGCGTTTATTAGAGTCATGTGGTGTCGTGTCGCTGGCTGACAACTTTTAAGTTTGTTCAAATGGCCCAGTGTGTAGCGGGCATGAGAGCGCTGGTCAGGTGGCTGCGTTGCCAGGCCAGAGCTTGTCAGCAATCGTCACAATACAAGAGAATAAATGACCTGAGCCCACCAGTGTCAGGTCTCTGGGTCTGCGGCCACGTTTACACGTACCCTGGTATTTACAAAACACATAAACAACAGCTACGAGTCACCACAGTGGATGATTTCAGAAAACCGGCCACATTGGAAATTTGGGAAAACTCTGTGTCTCCGTTTGCATCTAAAAGGAGGGAAACGGGAGATTTATGCCACAATTAGTGATTTCACGTTTTTAACCAGGATTCTGATTGGCGATCATGGATTCATGCTTCTGGTTACACTGCCCCCTACAGGTTTGGCATGCTCATAGTAGCTCTAAACCAGGTGAAAATGCAGATCGGTGTCAATGAAGATTTCTTTTGGAGCGGGGGAAATATCTGTTTTGGTAAACACGTGTAAACGTGTCCTGCGTCTGCCGCTGTGTGTCAAACCTCACCTCTCCATTGATCCTATTGTCTTCTCCCTCTGTGTGCTCCAATCTGTGTTAGGAGTTTCACCTGTGTCTGCTCCTCTCGCTTGTCTGTGTCACCTCTCATCTTCTCATTCCCAACACTCCACTGTTATCCTATATCCTTTTTTTTTTGTTTGTTTGTATCCCTGTTCTCTTTTGGATTTTTAACCCCTGGACAATTCTGCCAATAAACTCTGCTTTTTATGGAACTTGTCAGTCTGCTTTTGGGTCCACTGCACCACCAGTGACAACCAGATCACAGCTATAGTACACAAAGCTTATAATAGTTGACTATTTCTCATTCTAAGCTTTTTACATCTTGTATGACACAAACATAAGGCATCAGAAAACATTAATTAAAATCTACACGGTTGATGGTCTCATGAACTTATCTATGTTACTATTTCTCTTTTCCTGGAGTCCCACTGCTTTTGAATTTCATCTTTGCTTCCTGTTTCATTTGTGGCAGTTCTTCACATTCGTTCTGCAGCTATAGCAACATGATTTATTCTTTGATTTTTATTATTATTACTTCTTCGGGCGGTGGTCAACAAAATAAAACTAAATAAAACAAGCAAGAGCAAAGATGGACAATTTTACAGACCGAAAGGGTTTAACTCTTATTTGGCCTAACCCTATGAACAAATCAAAATACAAGATGGAGCAAGACTGCAAGACATCAGACTCTGAACTAAACTTCAAGTATAAAGTGAAAAACATAATAATACATTTCATTTGTACAAGTATGCATGATATATTATAATTACACATGTATACACATCATATCACATTATACTTATACTTATACATTATACTCCTGGACAGTGAGTCTCGCTCGGACATCACTTCCTGCCAGGTCCCTCTGGGCGCCCTCAGTGTCACCTGGTCGTCTCCATCATCTTCCCTGGACCTTCCTCCCTCTCCATCCCTGGACCTTCCTCCTCCTCCCTTCCTGGATCTTCCTCCCCAACCTCCAGGATGTCACCCGCTGCCACACAGACAGGCAGCAAGAAGAGGACGTCTCTCCAGGCTCTCAGAAAGATGGAGCACCAGCAGGTTTGTCCTGGTGTCTGTTGGGTTTCATCCTGCCTGTCAGTTAAAATTCACATGAAAACATTTGACATATTTTGATGTAATGATGAATCAGAATTTATTGTTTCCTTAGTGTTCATGATTGTGATTATTGAGATAAAGCAGGTTGCCAGTACAGTGATGTAATAACAACTGTGTACTGCAGGCATGGGTACAGTACTTCCTCCATCACCCAGCAGAAGGTACCTGGTAGATGCAGTACTTCCTCTGTCACCCAGCATAAAGGTCCCAGCTGGTACCAGTACTTGCTGGTACATGGAGAATCTGTGCAGGACAAGAGCATCCTGCACAAATCCCCAGTTGCCAATGTCCACATCAATAAATCTCATATATTATAGAGTCTTTTTTTAACGACAGGTAGATGCAGGAAAGCTTCAACCTTGCTGAAATGTTTCAGCTTCATCTTTAGTCTTCCTCAGAGCTTCATCTGGTTGTGATGACATGTCGATCTTTATCAGGTGACCGGCCAGATGACGCTCTGAGGAAGACTACAGATGCAGCTGAAACATGTCAGCAAGGTTGAATCTTTCCTGCATCTACCTGTCGTTAAAAAAGAGTCTGTAATATATGAAGTTTAGAACGACAAAATGAACACAATTCAACTATCAATAAACCTCCTTTGGCATCACAAATAACTAGAGAGGAAAGGTTTTCTGTTTAGGTAACAGATGTGTTGTGGCTCTGCAGGAGGAAGAATTAGAAGGTGACACCATCAACCAGCAGTACAGCAGAATACCTGATGACCAGCAGGAGGAAGAATTAGAAGGTGACACCATCAACCAGCAGTACAGCAGAATACCTGATGACCAGCAGGAGGAAGAATTAGAAGGTGACACCATCAACCAGCAGTACAGCAGAATACCTGATGACCAGCAGGAGGAAGAATTAGAAGGTGACACCATCAACCAGCAGTACAGCAGAATACCTGATGACCAGCAGGAGGAAGAATTAGAAGGTGACACCATCAATCAGCAGTACAGCAGAATACCCGATGACCAGCAGGAGGAAGAATTAGAAGGTGACACCATCAACCAGCAGTACACCAGAATACCCGATGACCAGCAGGAGGAAGAATTAGAAGGTGACACCATCAACCAGCAGTACAGCAGAATACCTGATGACCAGCAGGAGCATCAGTATCAACATAACGATGCTCCTGGAAACCCTGAAGCTGGAGTCACGACACCTCCAGGAGAGAAAGTGTCCAGGATAGGGACATTATTGACCTGTGTATCACTGCAGGGGTTCCTGGGAAATAAAAGAACTTTAGAATTTTAAAAAACAATGTCATTATTCTATGTACATAATGTTTCTAACTTGTGTTTTTACTGTTGTAGGTTTTGCTGAAGTTAATTAAATAAAGTTTCCTTTATCTTCTGCTTGATATCTTTCTTTGCTCGACAGTGTAAGCCATGTGTGTATTTATGTATTTACTCTCACACAGTATAAGCTATTTATGTAATTATTCTAAAGAGAAATTACAGCTAATGATTGGAGTTCTTAACTGAAGGATGTATATTAGACAAATGTAATAGAGTACATATTAATGACATGACCAGAAGAATGACAACAAGCAGCAGATATGTGAAAAGCTGGTTAATTCATTTAATAAACATCAGGGATCTTCAGTAAAACAGTCAAATAATTGTTTGTATTAGTATTACTGAACTTCAAGGAGATGAAGAGTGAAATAAAGGCTTATAGGAGGCTCGAAGTAATAGTAACACAGGTAATTTACATGGTACTATACACTGTACTGTATACAGTACTGTACATGGTACTTAACACAGTACTGTACATTGTACTATACATGGTACAATACACTGTAATATACACAGCATGTATGTGACAGAAAAGGTACTATTTTACAATAATGTTCTAAGGCTTAGATCATCATATCAGATATCATGTACAAATCACCTTCCTACTGAACCAGAGAGGAAACAGGGTCCTCCTCCTCCTCTTCCTCCTCCTCCTCCTCCTCCTCCTCCTCAGCTTCAGGGTCCATCATCCAGCCATGACAGCGTCATCAAGTACTCGTGTTCCAATTCTCCTTTAACACCGATGCGTCCTCGTAAATTTGCATTTCCGCACTTCCGAGGACGCCCTGCAAGTAGTTAATCGTGACGTAGGCGAGTACACACTGGCGCTCTAAGAATTGGAAAACGGCCAATAAATTGAGTTTCAAATATTCAATTTCATGAACACCAATTTTCTGAAGGATGAAGCAAAACAATTGTTTTAAGTTTTTCCAAATTAAAATAAATAAATTGGCCTAATTTCTTAATGTAAATAATCCACTTCATTATATCTGATTATTTTAACTTGATGTAAAACACCTTTGTATAAAGGCACAAGCTACCGTTGTATCAAATAGAAATCAGAAACACAAAGAAATTCAAATGTATTGAATAGAGAGACATTGTTCAAGAAGTTTCAAAAGTACCTCAAATGTATGAAGTTACTGAGTGAGGTACGGTGGCCTGGAAGTGTAAAACACTACACACTTCAGAAAACACTGGCAAATCCAAAAAACAAAACGGAAAGGTGCTGACGGCAGGGTCGTCACTGATTGGACACACTGCAGATGACAAGAACGTTGCTGATTGGACAGAAGCAAAGTGTGTCTCTGTAACAGGAAGTCATTCCTGCCCACTGAAGCATGGTCCACATTCCGCGGATAAGAGACTGTCTTCCATGGTTGGAAACAAGATATTTTGTCCTCTCTGTGGCCTGCAGGTACTGACGGCTGGTCGAGGCTTTATTGAAGCTTTGATAGTTCATTTTAAGTTATGGTTCATTATTTGAGGCTTCAATGACACACAGTGCTCTTACGAGGACATCTAGTGGTCAATAAAATGAAGTGCAATGGAGACGTGCCATTGACTGGTTCACAGACTGCTACTGTTTGTTGGATATGGTACCTGATGTTTCCATTGTTTTTTGATTGTGCTTTCTCTCTTTGATTGTGCTTTCTCTATTTGATGATGTTTTCTCTTTTGGTAGTGTTTTTGGATATGGTAGTGTTTTCTGAAGATTGTAGTGTTTTGTACTTTCAGACCAGCGTAGTAAGAGGGTTGATTAGTGACAGATTAAATAGCACACAGCAAGATAACATGGCTTTGGTCTGTGGCTCCATCATAGTGACGGGGATTTGTCAGATCGCTCAATGTCCATTGCTTTTATTGAAGTTTCACCAAAACGTTCCCAGACCGAGTCCCCTGGGGTGGGACGTTGGGAGACGTTGGGAGGCAGCCCTGCGCCAATGGGTCCCCCGGGGGAGGGGATGGATCAAGCTGTGGGCCTCAAACCCGCTCCTCCTCGTCAAACCTCGGCTGCTGTCTCTGCCACCGTCCTCCCGGTCTGCACCACCTTCCTCCCGGTCTGCACCACCTTCCTCCCGGTCTGGGCCGTCGCCTACGTCCACCTCGTGGTCATCGCCTGCCCGGTCTGGGCCACCGTCTACGCTGAAGCCCGCCTGGTCTGCGCCTTCACCGCCGTCCGCCTGATCTGGGCCGCCGCCCTTGTGAACTCGGCCGCCGCCTCCGCCCACCGGCTGGACTCCGCCCTCGTGGACTCAGTGTCTGTTTGGATTTACTTTCACATAACAAAACATAATCATTCTTGTATTTGATGATTGTTTGAGATAGACTGGATCTGTGCAGCCTGAACTCTGCCTAACTTGGACCAAACAGGTACAAATGCATGGTTGTTTGTTTTACTTCAGCATTAGGATGAATAAAGTGAAAATCATAGATGTTTCCGCAATGCTAAGTTTAACATAAAAAAGTAACACATTTCAACATTTGAACCAGTAAAATGTCTTTATTTTGACTGGAAAGTATATGTATATGTATATGTATATGTATATGTATATGTATATGTATATGTATAAGTATCAGTATATGTATAAGTATCAGTATAAGTATAAGTTTAACTTTGAGGTGTTTCTACTTTGAGGTAGAGGGTAGGGATTGTGGGTGGTTTGATGCAGTGGTGGATGCAGTTCGGTCAGATCCCTTATTTTCTTTTCAGAAAATTGGCAATCCTTCTCTTGATGCGGGTCCAGGTCCCGGGGCTCTTGGGGCTCTTTGGATGCTGGACTTCTGATTTAGAAGTTTTCTGGACAGGTCTGGGGGACAGCACTGTGACACAGAGCGTCGGGACAAACTGTCAGACACAGAGACTCTAACCACACAGACACAGAGACTCTAACCACACAGACACAGAGACTCTAACCACACAGACACAGAGCGCTGGAGAGCTAAAACAGCTAAAATCGCTTAAAAAGCTAAAGAAGCTAAAATAGCTAAAGACGTAAAGAAACTAGCTCATGCACAAGGCTGGTGGACGAGCAGCATGTCAACCACGCGATGAAGGGACGTGTGGAGCACCACAGAGAGTTTTGCCTGCGTTGGCGTTACCTTCGTCCTCCTCCAGCAGCTCCTGTATTGTGTACAGCACCCGAGCTGAGTTGGAACACATCAGGTCAGCGTCGGGCTCCTCATACACAGCAGCACCAGAACACGTCAATTCACTCAGCGTCTGTTGGGGCTCCGGCGGCGGGGAGGTGACCACCACTGCAAACCAACACATCAGACGTCTCAGGACGCAACGTCACAGCGATTCTACAGAAGCAGAGCAGGAAGTGGAAACGTACCTGGAACTTCGACCCCACTGGTGTTCTCAGAGACGCTCTTGACCTGAAGGACAAAACGGTGGACAGTCAAAGACATTATTTTACAGTAATGGCTGCTCTTAGGGTTCGGCTGGCATTGCGGTCCTCGTCGGAATACTAGTGAATGGAAGAATATATACAATACAAAGTAATGGTATTTATCGAATGTATTCTTAGTATTTCAATATTTTAATCAATTAATAACTTATTTTATTTTCATATTTTTCTTAGTATTTAAGTTTTTGGAGTAGTTAATATATTTATATGTTTTAACAATTATGAATTTTCTTGGTATTTAATATATTACATATATATTCTTAACATTTAACATCATTTTTTATTATTTATACATTTAATATTAGTATATATGATTTATTCTTTAATAATTAAATGCTAATTATTTATTTGTTTGTTTATTAATGCATTTAATAATAATAGATTAATTATGTTTAATATTCATACTTGGTATATTTAATATACATTTTTCTAGTATCATACGATTATATTCTTAGTATTTAATTATTAATTTCAATATTCTTTTGATTTTCATTATTTTTCTTAGTCTTTAATATAAATCTTTTTGTATGTAATATATTTAATATGATCATTTCATATTTATTCTAGTATTTCATAATTTTAATAATTTTTTAAATCGATAATTATGGAGAAAATTTTTGTTTCAATAACTATTTAATTCTAAGTTGACCACTGTGCATGTACAGAAGCTAAAATTGGAACGATTTTGAATGCAATTATTATATTAATTATACTTCTCTATTCATTATAATATAAAATAATAATAATAATAATTATATCTATCCTCGGCATGGTTTTTCCTGACTGTGTGAACCCTGATCTCTAGGTGTCCAGTGAGAGGAGGAGAGCTGGAGCCGACCTGGTCCCACTCGTCCCCCTGGTCCCTCTGCTGCCTCATGCTGTTGACGGTCTGCTCCTTCAGCTGCAGCTCCCGGCTCAGCTCGTCCTGCAGCTGCAAGACAAAACCAGTGGAGACGTCAGGCTCAAGGCCTTTATTTAGCACAGAGCAACAATCATACACAGCATCATGTAGCGTGAAATGTTAGGAACTTGTTCCACAACAATATTATTAATATTAGAAGAAAAGAAAATAGATGTATTCATTAATAATAAAAATAAAGTCAATTGAAGAAAAACGTCTGAAGAACAATTGTTTGATCTTGCGGTTGATGCAGACCATTTTCTCAGCCTTGTAGCGCTCCACTTCCTGCAGCAGGTCCTGGTACAGGAACTGCTGCTCCTTCTCTTGAGCCGCCTTGGCCTCCAGCGCCTGCTGCTGCCGGGCGACCTGCTCCTTCAACCCGCTGATCTCAGCCTTCAGGCTCTCAAGCTGGGACGTCTCGCCTTTGGACTGCAGCTCTGCGCAGACAGTGGGAGAATAAAACGGCCTCAGTGATCCCGTCTAACACACAAAGCGCTGCAGACGACCACCGACTGACTTACCGGCGTCAAACTCTCCGGGGTGCCGCCGCTGCATGTTGTCCTGGAGGAACGCAAAGTTGATATTTTAGCTACTTTATCCAACTGTTCAGTACTGTCCAGGTCAAAACACACATTTTGATATGTGACAGCCAGCGTTGCCACAGTTGCCTTGAAAAAGTAATCTGATTACGAGTTACTCCTTTAATAGAAACTCAGTTAATTTACTGATTACTTGTTTTAAAAAGTAACTAGGTTAGATTGCAAGTAACTTCTTGAATCCTTTCAGAAGCTGGCGACAACATGCCCCCCTCCATCTCCACATGAGGATGAAGAAGGGGGCGGGGTGACGGTGGCGTTACCTTGTGGCCGATGACCGCCAGCAGCTTCGGCTGCTCCTGGATCGCCTCCATGCTCTTCTTGAGCTGCGTCAGCCGGCGCTCCAGCAGCTCGTCACGCTCCCGCCCGGCCACCGGCAGCCGCTCCTCAGCGGCCCGCAGGCTGAGCACCAGGAGGTCTTGGCAGTGCAGCACCCACTGCAGGGTCAGCTGCGCCAGCCGCAGCAGCTTGACCAGTCCCGGGTCGACCGGCGCCCGGCACCGCGGGCAGCACTCGTCCTCCAGGCTGCAGAATATCACGGTGGACAAATGCTTCTGCAGGGCCCTGAGGTCCACCTGGCTCGCCACCTGGTCCACGTCCACCAGGTTGACGCTCCGCCAGTCCACCGTCTCCCGCCACGGCCAGAACTTGAACGTGGGGCGTCCAGAGTTGTTCTCACTGGACGCTTCAGCCATGCCGCTGGACGGCGAGTTAAGGAAGGAGGGAATGTGGGCTGACGGGTGGGCGTCGCTGTTCAGAGGGCAGTACACCCTGTCCTGGAATGGTTGGAAAGACAAGAGTTCAAAACACAATTAAACTCTGGATTATTGAGGAGATGCTGCCGAGCAGCCTCCTCCCCGTCTCGCGCTTCGGTGCGACGTGTCGTTACCGTCAATCTGTGGGACTCAATTCTTTGTATGAGACACTGCTCAGTACAACTGAAGAGCGTCCATAGGGCCCACGTGTCTAAAGTCAAGCTGTCCTGTATTTACCCAGATATCACTCCCACGTGGGATAAATGCAAAAATAGTGATGCTGCACTTATTCACATGTATTGGCTGTGCCCCCACCTCCACAGATTCTGGGAAGACGTGTTTGCGTTACTGTCCACTGTCTTAGGGAGACATCTCGATCCGGACCCAGTGATGACGCTGCTTGGCGTCACTGATAGAGACGGTCCTCGCCTTACAGCAGCTGAACACCGCATGGTCACACTTTCCTTACTCCTGGCTAAACGCACAGTTTGATTCAGGTGGAGGGATGCTGCCCCGCCCACACTCAGTCAGTGGCTCCACCACTTAATGTCCTGCCTTAAAATGGAAATGTTACGATTCTCAATAAGTGGCTCTGAGAAGAGATTCTACCCGACCTGGGAACCCTTTCTGACATACTTTCACAACACTCAAACAACGTAATGTACTATATTATAGATCCCAACATTTTCTCCCAATCCTAGTCGTACCTGGCTCCATAATCTATCACCTTTCCTTTGCAATGTACACATTCATGTCATATTTAATGGTGAACATCGTTTTTTGTTTTGTTTTGTTTTGTTGTGCCAGCATCCTGAGGGGACTGTGGGTGGTGTGGGTTTGGGTGGTGTAGGGTTTGGGTGGATGAACCTAAGAATGTGACTTGTGACATGTATCTGCCCCACCTGGGGATGATTGTTGGAAACTGTTAATAAAAAGATTTTGAAAGAAACAAATGATCATTTTAAATAATTGTAAAAGTTTTAATTGTTTTTTTTTCTTTTTGTTGAATAGTTGAATTTTTAAGAAGTTGAATTGTTCAAATTTATGAAGGTTTAAAAGAGGCACAGGCTTAAGATAAATAAATCAATAAAATCCCCCATCTGTTTACATGCAAAAGAAATTGTAGAAAAGTTGAATCATTAAAAAAAAAAAAAAAAAAAAAAAAGTTTAAGAGATATTAAAAAGACTGCAAGAAAAATAAAAAAGCTAATAGCATTCTAATATCAAAACGTGTAACAGAGTGAATTTCTGCTTAATTCTAACAATAAAAAAAGGAGGATTGGATTGACTTTGTGGTTATAAAGTTCCACGGGATGTTTTAAAAGCTGCTGATCAGGGAGGCTTTGCAGGAAGTCAAACACAGATGTTACCTGTTGGATTCTTTGTAGTGTCCGAAGCACAGAATAAAGTCACCTTCTCCAGAGAAAAACGATCCTGCTGAAAATTGGCACGTCTGATTGTCTCTCTCACTCGGAAACTCTGAGTGCCGCGGAGCGGAAGGGGGCGGAGTCTTCAGAGCGCGCTTTGTGACGTCTTAAAAAAAAATCCTCGTGACTGGGGTTTTTGAAGGATGGCTCGTTCCATCTGTAATAATGAGGTTAATAATCAGTTATGCCGGTAACGTGTTAATTAATAAGGCGTTACTCTCTCATATCACCTTTTGGATGGAACAGCAAAGGCAATGAACAAACGTCCCAGGCTGCGATTCGCCGTTTGTTCCCGTTGCCAAATCTGCACACAGCAAACTTCATGTGGTTCCCAGCGTTTATTAGAGTCATGTGGTGTCGTGTCGCTGGCTGACAACTTTTAAGTTTGTTCAAATGGCCCAGTGTGTAGCGGGCATGAGAGCGCTGGTCAGGTGGCTGCGTTGCCAGACCAGAGCTTGTCAGCAATCGTCACAATACAAGAGAATAAATGACCTGAGCCCACCAGTGTCAGGTCTCTGGGTCTGCGGCCACGTTTACACGTACCCTGGTATTTACAAAACACATAAACAACAGCGACGAGTCACCACAGTGGATGATTTCTCAAAACCGGCCACATTGGAGATTTGGGAAAACTCTGTGTCTCCGTTTGCATCTAAAAGGAGGGAAACGGGAGATTTATGCCACAATTAGTGATTTCACATTTTTAACCAGGATTCTGATTGGCGATCATGGATTCATGCTTCTGGTTACACTGCCCCCTACAGGTTTGGCATGCTCATAGTAGCTCTAAACCAGGTGAAAATGCAGATCGGTGTCAATGAAGATTTCTTTTGGAGCGGGGGAAATATCTGTTTTGGTAAACACGTGTAAACGTGTCCTGTGTCTGCCGCTGTGTGTCAAACCTCACCTCTCCATTGATCCTATTGTCTTCTCCCTCTGTGTGCTCCAATCTGTGTTAGGAGTTTCACCTGTGTCTGCTCCTCTCGCTTGTCTGTGTCACCTCTCATCTTCTCATTCCCAACACTCCACTGTTATCCTAAATCCTTTTTTTTTTTGTTTGTTTGTATCCCTGGTCTCTTTTGGATTTTTAACCCCTGGACAATTCTGCCAATAAACTCTGCTTTTTATGGAACTTGTCAGTCTGCTTTTGGGTCCACTGCACCACCAGTGACAACCAGATCACAGCTATAGTACACAAAGCTTATAATAGTTGACTATTTCTCATTCTAAGCATTTTACATCTTGTATGACACAAACATAAGACATCAGAAAACATTAATTAAAATCCACACGGTTGATGGTCTCATGAACTTATGTTACTATTTCTCTTTTCCTGGAGTCCCACTGCTTTTGAATTTCATCTTTGCTTCCTGTTTCATTTGTGGCAGTTCTTCACATTCGTTCTGCAGCTATAGCAACATGATTTATTCTTTGATTTTTATTATTATTACTTCTTCGGGCGGTGGTCAACAAAATAAAACTAAATAAAACAAGCAAGAGCAAAGATGGACAATTTTACAGACCGAAAGGGTTTAACTCTTATTTGGCCTAACCCTATGAACAAATCAAAATACAAGATGGGGCAAGACTGCAAGACATCAGACTCTGAACTAAACTTCAAGTATAAAGTGAAAAACATAATAATACATTTCATTTGTACAAGTATGCATGATATATTATAATTACACATGTATACACATCATATCACATTATACTTATACTTATACCTTATACTCCTGGACAGTGAGTCTCGCTCGCACACCACTTCCTGCCAGGTCCCTCTGGGCGCCCTCAGTGTCACCTGGTCGTCTCCATCATCTTCCCTGGTCCTTCCTCCCTCTTCATCCCTGGACCTTCCTCTTCCTCCCTTCCTGGACCTTCCTCCCCAACCTCCAGGATGTCACCCGCTGCCACACAGACAGGCAGCAAGAAGAGGACGTCTCTCCAGGCTCTCAGAAAGACGGAGCACCAGCAGGTTTGTCCTGGTGTCTGTTGGGTTTCATCCTGCCTGTCAGTTAAAATTCACAGGAAAACATTTGATATATTTTGATGTAATGATGAATCAGAATTTATTGTTTCCTTAGTGTTCATGATTGTGATTATTGAGATAAAGCAGGTTGCCAGTACAGTGATGTAATAACAACTGTGTACTGCAGGTATGGGTACAGTACTTCCTCCATCTCCCAGCAGAAGGTACCTGGTAGATGCAGTACTTCCTCTGTCACCCAGCATAAAGGTCCCAGCTGGTACCAGTACTTGCTGGTACATGGAGAATCTGTGCAGGACAAGAGCATCCTGCACAGATCCCCAGTTGCCAATGTCCACATCAATAAATCTCATATATTATAGAGTCTTTTTTTAACGACAGGTAGATGCAGGAAAGCTTCAATCTTGCTGAAATGTTTCAGCTTCATCTTTAGTCTTCCTCAGAGCTTCATCTGGTTGTGATGACATGTCGGTCTTTATCAGGTGACCGGCCAGATGACGCTCTGAGGAAGACTACAGATGCAGCTGAAACATGTCAGCAAGGTAGAATCTTTCCTGCATCTACCTGTCGTTAAAAAAGAGTCTGTAATATATGAAGTTTAGAACGACAAAATGAACACAATTCAACTGTCAATAAACCTCCTTTGGCATCACAAATAACTAGAGAGGAAAGGTTTTCTGTTTAGGTAACAGATGTGTTGTGGCTCTGCAGGAGGAAGAATTAGAAGGTGACACCATCAACCAGCAGTACAGCAGAATACCTGATGCCCAGCAGGAGGAAGAATTAGAAGGTGACACCATCAACCAGCAGTACAGCAGAATACCTGATGACCAGCAGGAGGAAGAATTAGAAGGTGACACTATCAATCAGCAGTACAGCAGAATACCTGATGACCAGCAGGAGCATCAGTATCAACATAACGATGCTCCTGGAAACCCTGAAGCTGGAGTCACGACACCTCCAGGAGAGAAAGTGTCCAGGATAGGGACATTATTGACCTGTGTATCACTGCAGGGGTTCCTGGGAAATAAAAGAAAGAACTTTAGAATTTTAAAAAACAATGTCATTTTTCTATGAACATCATGTTTCTAACTTGTGTTTTTACTGTTGTAGGTTTTGCTGAAGTTAATTAAATAAAGTTTCCTTTATCTTCTGCTTGATATCTTTCTTTGCTCGACAGTGTAAGCCATGTGTGTATTTATGTATTTACTCTCACACAGTATAAGCTATTTATGTAATTATTCTAAAGAGAAATTACAGCTAATGATTGGAGTTCTTAACTGAAGGATGTATATTAGACAAATGTAATAGAGTACATATTAATGACATGACCAGAAGAATGACAACAAGCAGCAGATATGTGAAAAGCTGGTTAATTCATTTAATAAACATCAGGGATCTTCAGTAAAACAGTCAAATAATTGTTTGTATTAGTATTACTGAACTTCAAGGAGATGAAGAGTAAAATAAAGGCTTATAGGAGGCTAGAAGTAATAGTAACACAGGTAATTTACATGGTACTATACACTGTACTTTATATAGTACTCTACATGGTACTTAACACAGTACTGTACATTGTACTATACATGGTACAATACACTGTAATATACACAGCATGTATGTGACAGAAAAGGTACTATTTTACAATAATGTTCTAAAGCTTAGATCATCATATCAGATATCATGTACAAATCACCTTCCTACTGAACCAGAGAGGAAACAGGGTCCTCCTCCTCCTCTTCCTCCTCCTCCTCCTCCTCTTCCTCCTCCTCCTCCTCCTCCTCCTCCTCCTCCTCCTCCTCAGCTTCAGGGTCCATCATCCAGCCATGACAGCGTCATCAAGTACCCGTGTTCCAATTCTCCTTTAACGCCGATGCGTCCTCGTAAATTTGCATTTCCGCACTTCCGAGGACGCCCTGCAAGTAGTTAATCGTGACGTAGGCGAGTACACACTGGCGCTCTAAGAATTGGAAAACGGCCAATAAATTGAGTTTCAAATATTCAATTTCATGAACACCAATTTTCTGAAGGATGAAGCAAAACAATTGTTTTAAGTTTTTCCAAATTAAAATAAATAAATTGGCCTAATTTCTTAATGTAAATAATCCACTTCATTATATCTGATTATTTTAACTTGATGTAAAACACCTTTGTATATGGGCACAAGCTACCGTTGTATCAAATAGAAATCAGAAACACAAAGAAATTGAAATGTATTGAATAGAGAGACATTGTTCAAGAAGTTTTAAAAGTACCTCAAATGTATGAAGTTACTGAGTGAGGTACGGTGGCCTGGAAGTGTAAAACACTACACACTTCAGAAAACACTTACAAATCCAAAAAACAAAACGGAAAAGTGCTGACGGCAGGGTCGTCACTGATTGGACACACTGCAGATGACAAGCACGTTGCTGATTGGACAGAAGCAAAGTGTGTCTCTGGAACAGGAAGTCATTCCTGCCCACTGAAGCATGGTCCACATTCCGCGGATAAGAGACTGTCTTCCATAGTTGGAAACAAGATATTTTGTCCTCTCTGTGGCCTGCAGGTACTGACGGCTGGTCGAGGCTTTATTGAAGCTTTGATAGTTCATTTTAAGTTATGGTTCATTATTTGAGGCTTCAATGACACACAGTGCTCTACGAGGACATCTAGTGGTCAATAAAATGAAGTGCAATGGAGACGTGCCATTGACTGGTTCACAGACTGCTACTGTTTGTTGGATATGGTACCTGATGTTTCCATTGTTTTTTGATTGTGCTTTCTCTATTTGATAGTGTTTTCTCTTTTGGGAGTGTTTTTGGATATGGTAGTGTTTTCTGAAGATTGTAGTGATTTGTACTTTCAGACCAGCGTAGTAAGAGGGTTGATTAGTGACAGATTAAATAGCACACAGCAAGATAACATGGCTTTGGTCTGTGGCTCCATCATAGTGACGGGGATTTGAAAGCCTGAAGACTGTTTTCACTCTTTTCAAATTCAGAAAAAGTTGAACGTTTCAAAAAGTATAAATAGTATGAAATAGATTAGTAAAAACAATAAAGTCCAGAAGAAGCTGCACATTTTGATATATAGTCAGTCTGTCTCCTGACTTTCTGAAACACTGGTCACTTTACTGGATTAATGGCAGACACAAGAGTTCTCAGTTCAGACTGGTGATGGTGCTATTACAAAAGTCAAGGACTCATCAAAAATTACTTTTCCCCACTTGACGCTGTTATTATAGAAGTGAAGAAAGTCTGTCCTCTCTCTCCCTGGCTTGTTTCAGTTCTTATAAAGTGTGTTGCTCCAATGAGCCAATCAGAAATCAAACCCTAGTTACCTCCTCAACCAATTCCATCACTGCCATAGAAGTAGACCTATTTGGTCTAAAGCCAAACTGTTGTTCACTTAGCAGGTGATGCTTGTCAATGAAACTATCCAACCTGGTTACAAATAATTTTTCAAAACTTTTAGAGAATTGTGGAGTAAAGAGATCAGCCTAGAGTTAGTGAATTGATGATCGTCTCCGCTTTTAAAGATGGGTATAACTTTTGCTGTTTTCATTTTAAATGGGAAGACTCCATTTATAAAAGAGAGGTTACATATGTAGGGGAAGGGAACAACCATATATTCAACAACAACTTTGATCAAGGACATATCTATGGCAAAGCAATCTGTTGACTTCTTGTTTTTTAAAGAATTTACAATTTCTCTGATTTCACTTTCATGTACAGGTGAGAGGAAAAGTGATTCTAAATTGTTTTGGATGATTTGTTCATTAAATTCTACAGTGTTTCGTGGTTGAACAATTGCCTCATCCGGTCGTCACGTGACCTCGATAAGCGTCCCGAATCACCGGGGTAACGCTGGTCCGCAGAGCTCAACCGGGCGCCATTTTGGCTTTTGAAACCGCAGCAGAGCTGCCATCTTGGATGAGGATCCCAACTCATCCACCACCTGGTGGACGTTCCAGGTCATCACACCCACTCACATTGACCCTACGACGTCTGCCTCCACCTGGTGGACGTTGGAGGTCATTACAACAATCACCCTCATCTCGCCAAACCACACACCCACAAACACAAACACACACGCACACACACTTTGTACATAATGTTTGCTGTTTAATAGATTAGATCTCCGTGTTAGATGTTGTTTGCTACTTGAATGTCTTGATTTATTAAATGATTTCAGAATCATTTATGAATTAATACATTTTGTTAATAAAAGCCTGTTAGCTGAATTGAACACTTCTTGGTGATTATTGTGTATTTATTGTTGACAATTCACTGGTTTGTAAGTCTGTGCTCGGATCGCACACCTTCCCTTTTATTTAAGATTGTTGTATTTTACGCAGAAATATTAACTAACTTAAATAAACCTTTTACAAACGAGACTGATATTTTGGTATTAGCTATTTCCAGTTTATCTGGTGTTGCCCCAATTTTATATTAATACATAAATAACAAATTTAAGCAAGTTAATAATTTTTCATTTATAAATTATTTTTGCTAATTTATTAACTTTTAAGTAATTACGCGATTACTTTAGGAGTTGTTCATGAGTAAATGACTGTTTACTCCCATTAATAATTAATTACTTCCAGTGATTTATTACTTTCAGTAATCTATTACTTACAGTAAGTTAATGCTAATAACCAACCATAAATCCCAACATTCACGAAGAAGTTATTAAATAAATCAGTGTGGCAGTAGAGCATGCCACCGCCGGGTTCCCCCACAGAGACACAGAGTCAGATCGCTCAATGTCCATTGCTTTTATTGAAGTTTCACCAAAACGTTCCCAGACCGAGTCCCCCCCCAGAGGGTGGGGTGGGACGTTGGGAGGCAGCCCTGCTCCGGAGGCCGGTTACAGGGGCGGCCCCGCCGCCACCGGGTCCCCCGGGGGAGGGGATGAATCAAGCTGTGGGCCTCAAACCCGCTCCTCCTCGCCAAACCTCGGCTGCTGTCTCCGCCACCTTCCTCCCGGTCTGCACCACCTTCCGTCCAGTCTGGGCCGTCGCCTACATCCACCTCGTGGTCATCGCCTGCCCGGTCTGGGCCACCGTCTACGCTGAAGCCCGCCTGGTCTGCGTCTTCACCGCCGTCCCCCTGATCTGGGCCGCCGCCCTCGTGAACTTGGCCGCCGCCTCCGCCCACCGGCTGGACTCCGCCCTCGTGGACTCAGTGTCTGTTTGGATTTACTTTCACATAACAAAACATAAACATTCTTGTATTTGATGATTGTTTGAGATAGACTGGATCTGTGCAGCCTGAACTCTGCCTAACTTGGACCAAACAGGTACAAATGCATGGTTGTTTGTTTTACTTCAGCATTAGGATGAATAAAGTGAAAATCATAGATGTTTCCGCAATGCTAAGTTTAACATAAAAAAGTAACACATTTCAACATTTGAACCAGTAGATTGTCTTTATTTTGACTGGAAAGTATATGTATAAGTATAAGTATATGTATATGTATAAGTATATGTATAAGTATCAGTATATGTATAAGTATCAGTATAAGTATAAGTTTAACTTTGAGGTGTTTCTACTTTGAGGTAGAGGGTAGGGATTGTGGGTGGTTTGATGCAGTGGTGGATGCAGTTCGGTCAGAGCCCTTATTTTCTTTTCAGAAAGTTGGCAATCCTTCTCTTGATACGGGTCCAGGTCCCGGGGCTCTTGGGGCTCTTTGGATGCTGGACTTCTGGTTTAGAGGTTTTCTGGACTTCGTCCTCCTCCGGCAGCTCCTGTATTGTGTACAGCACTCGAGCTGAGTTGGAACACATCAGGTCAGCGTCGGGCTCCTCATACACAGCAGCACCAGAACACGTCAATTCACTCAGCGTCTGTTGGGGCTCCGGCGGCGGGGAGGTGACCACCACTGCAAACCAACACATCAGACGTCTCAGGACGCAACGTCACAGCGATTCTACAGAAGCAGAGCAGGAAGTGGAAACGTACCTGGAACTTCGACCCCACTGGTGTTCTCAGAGACGCTCTTGACCTGAAGGACAAAACGGTGGACAGTCAAAGACATTATTTTACAGTAATGGCTGCTCTTAGGGTTCGGCTGGCATTGCGGTCCTCGTCGGAATACTAGTGAATGGAAGAATATATACAATACAAAGTAATGGTATTTATCGAATGTATTCTTAGTATTTCAATATTTTAATCAATTAATAACTTATTTTATTTTCATATTTTTCTTAGTATTTAAGTTTTTGGAGTAATTAATATATTTATTTGTTTTAACAATTATGAATTTTCTTAGTATTTAATATATTACATATATATTCTTAGCATTTAACATTATTCTTTATTATTTATACATTTAATATTAGTATATATGATCTATTCTTTAATAATTAAATGCTAATTATTTATTTATTTGTTTATTAATGCATTTAATAATAATAGATTAATTATGTTTAATATTCATACTTAGTATATTTAATATACATTTTTCTAGTATCATATGATTATATTCTTAGTATTTAATTATTAATTTCAATATTCATTTTATTTTCATATTTTTTCTTAGTCTTCAATAAAAATCTTTTTGCATGTAATATATTTAATATGATCATTTCATATTTATTCTAGTATTTCATAATTTTGATTGTTTTTTAAATACGTAATTATGGAGAAAATATTTGTTTCAATAACTATTTAATTCTAAGTTGACCACTGTGCATGTGCAGAAGCTAAAATTGGAACAATTTTGAATGCAATTATTATATTAATTATACTTCTCTATTCATTATAATATAAAATAATAATACTAATAATTATATCTATCCTCGGCCTGGTTTTTCCTGACTGTGTGAACCCTGATCTCTAGGTGTCCAGTGAGAGGAGGAGAGCTGGAGCCGACCTGGTCCCACTCGTCCCCCTGGTCCCTCTGCTGCCTCATGCTGTTGACGGTCTGCTCCTTCAGCTGCAGCTCCCGGCTCAGCTCGTCCTGCAGCTGCAAGACAAAACCAGTGGAGACGTCAGGCTCAAGGTCTTTATTTAGCACAGAGCAACAATCATACACAGCATCATGTAGCGTGAAATGTTAGGAACTTGTTCCACAACAATATTATTAATATTAGAAGAAAAGAAAATAGATGTATTCATTAATAATAAAAATAAAGTCAATTGAAGAAAAACGTCTGAAGAACAATTGTTTGATCTTGCGGTTGATGCAGACCATTTTCTCAGCCTTGTAGCGCTCCACTTCCTGCAGCAGGTCCTGGTACAGGAACTGCTGCTCCTTCTCTTGAGCCGCCTTGGCCTCCAGCGCCTGCTGCTGCCGGGCGACCTGCTCCTTCAACCCGCTGATCTCAGCCTTCAGGCTCTCAAGCTGGGACGTCTCGCCTTTGGACTGCAGCTCTGCGCAGACAGTGGGAGAATAAAACGGCCTCAGTGATCCCGTTTAAAACACAAAGCGCTGCAGACGACCACCGACTGACTTACCGGCGTCAAACTCTCCGGGGTGCCGCCGCTGCATGTTGTCCTGGAGGAACGCAAAGTTGATATTTTAGCTACTTTATCCAACTGTTCAGTACTGTCCAGGTCAAAACACACATTTTGATATGTGACAGCCAGCGTTGCCACAGTTGCCTTGAAAAAGTAATCTGATCACGAGTTACTCCTTTAAAAGTAACTCAGTTACTTTACTGATTACTTGTTTTAAAAAGTAACTAGGTTAGATTGCAAGTAACTTCTTGAATCCTTTCAGAAGCTGGCGACAACATGCCCCCCTCCATCTCCACATGAGGATGAAGAAGGGGGAGGGGTGACGGTGGCGTTACCTTGTGGCCGATGACCGCCAGCAGCTTCGGCTGCTCGTGGATCGCCTCCATGCTCTTCTTGAGCTGCGTCAGCCGGCGCTCCAGCAGCTCGTCACGCTCCCGCCCGGCCACCGGCAGCCGCTCCTCAGCGGCCCGCAGGCTGAGCACCAGGAGGTCTTGGCAGTGCAGCACCCACTGCAGGGTCAGCTGCGCCAGCCGCAGCAGCTTGACCAGTCCCGGGTCGACCGGCGCCCGGCACCGCGGGCAGCACTCGTCCTCCAGGCTGCAGAATATCACGGTGGACAAATGCTTCTGCAGGGCCCTGAGGTCCACCTGGCTCGCCACCTGGTCCACGTCCACCAGGTTGACGCACCGCCAGTCCACCGTCTCCCGCCACGGCCAGAACTTGAACGTGGGGCGTCCAGAGTTGTTCTCACTGGACGCTTCAGCCATGCCGCTGGACGGCGAGTTAAGGAAGGAGGGAATGTGGGCTGACGGGTGGGCGTCGCTGTTCAGAGGGCAGTACACCCTGTCCTGGAATGGTTGGAAAGACAAGAGTTCAAAACACAATTAAACTCTGGATTATTGAGGAGATGCTGCCGAGCAGCCTCCTCCCCGTCTCGCGCTTCGGTGCGACGTGTCGTTACCGTCAATCTGTGGGACTCAATTCTTTGTATGAGACACTGCTCAGTACAACTGAAGAGCGTCCATAGGGCCCACGTGTCTAAAGTCAAGCTGTCCTGTATTTACCCAGATATCACTCCCACGTGGGATAAATGCAAAAATAGTGATGCTGCACTTATTCACATGTATTGGCTGTGCCCCCACCTCCACAGATTCTGGGAAGACGTGTTTGCGTTACTGTCCACTGTCTTAGGGAGACATCTCGATCCGGACCCAGTGATGACGCTGCTTGGCGTCACTGATAGAGACGGTCCTCGCCTTACAGCAGCTGAACACCGCATGGTCACACTTTCCTTACTCCTCGCTAAACGCACAGTTTGATTCAGGTGGAGGGATGCTGCCCCGCCCACACTCAGTCAGTGGCTCCACCACTTAATGTCCTGCCTTAAACTGGAAATGTTACGATTCTCAATAAGTGGCTCTGAGAAGAGATTCTACCCGACCTGGGAACCCTTTCTGACATACTTTCACAACACTCAAACAACGTAATGTAATATATTATAGATCCCAACATTTGCTCCCAATCCTAGTCGTACCTGGCTCCATAATCTATCACCTTTCCTTTGCAATGTACACGTTCATGTCATATTTAATGGTGAACATCGTTTTTTCTTTTGTTTTGTTTTGTTGTGCCAGCATCCTGAGGGGACTGTGGGTGGTGTGGGTTTGGGTGGTGTAGGGTTTGGGTGGATGAACCTAAGAATGTGACTTGTGACATGTATCTGCCCCACCTGGGGATGATTGTTGGAAACTGTTAATAAAAAGATTTTGAAAGAAACAAATGATCATTTTAAATAAATGTAAAAGTTTTAATTGTTTTTTTTTTCTTTTTATTGAATAGTTGAATTTTTAAGAAGTTGAATTGTTCAAATTTATGAAGGTTTAAAAGAGGCACAGGCTTAAGATAAATAAATCAATAAAATCCCCCATCTGTTTACATGCAAAAGAAATTGTAGAAAAGTTGAATCATTAAAAAAAAAAAAAAAAAAAGTTTAAGAGATATTAAAAAGACTGCAAGAAAAATAAAAAAGCTAATAGCATTCTAATATCAAAACGTGTAACAGAGTGAATTTCTGCTTAATTCTAACAATAAAAAAAGGAGGATTGGATTGACTTTGTGGTTATAAAGTTCCACGGGATGTTTTAAAAGCTGCTGATCAGGGAGGCTTTGCAGGAAGTCAAACACAGATGTTACCTGTTGGATTCTTTGTAGTGTCCGAAGCACAGAATAAAGTCACCTTCTCCAGAGAAAAACGATCCTGCTGAAAATTGGCACGTCTGATTGTCTCTGTCACTCGGAAACTCTGAGTGCCGCGGAGCGGAAGGGGGCGGAGTCTTCAGAGCGCGCTTTGTGACGTCTTAAAAAAAAATCCTCGTGACTGGGGTTTTTGAAGGATGGCTCGTTCCATCTGTAATAATGAGGTTAATAATCAGTTATGCCGGTAACGTGTTAATTAATAAGGCGTTACTCTCTCATATCACCTTTTGGATGGAACAGCAAAGGCAATGAACAAACGTCCCAGGCTGCGATTCGCCGTTTGTTCCCGTTGCCAAATCTGCACACAGCAAACTTCATGTGGTTCCCAGCGTTTATTAGAGTCATGTGGTGTCGTGTCGCTGGCTGACAACTTTTAAGTTTGTTCAAATGGCCCAGTGTGTAGCGGGCATGAGAGCGCTGGTCAGGTGGCTGCGTTGCCAGGCCAGAGCTTGTCAGCAATCGTCACAATACAAGAGAATAAATGACCTGAGCCCACCAGTGTCAGGTCTCTGGGTCTGCGGCCACGTTTACACGTACCCTGGTATTTACAAAACACATAAACAACAGCTACGAGTCACCACAGTGGATGATTTCTCAAAACCGGCCACATTGGAGATTTGGGAAAACTCTGTGTCTCCGTTTACATCTAAAAGGAGGGAAACGGGAGATTTATGCCACAATTAGTGATTTCACATTTTTAACCAGGATTCTGATTGGCGATCATGGATTCATGCTTCTGGTTACACTGCCCCCTACAGGTTTGGCATGCTCATCGTAGCTCTAAACCAGGTGAAAATGCAGATCGGTGTCAATGAAGATTTCTTTTGGAGCGGGGGAAATATCTGTTTTTGTAAACACGTGTAAACGTGTCCTGCGTCTGCCGCTGTGTGTCAAACCTCACCTCTCCATTGATCCTATTGTCTTCTCCCTCTGTGTGCTCCAATCTGTGTTAGGAGTTTCACCTGTGTCTGCTCCTCTCGCTTGTCTGTGTCACCTCTCATCTTCTCATTCCCAACACTCCACTGTTATCCTAAATCCTTTTTTTTTTTTTTTTGTTTGTATCCCTGCTCTCTTTTGGATTTTTAACCCCTGGACAATACTGTCAATAAACTCTGCTTTTTATGGAACTTGTCAGTCTGCTTTTGGGTCCACTGCACCACCAGTGACAACCAGATCACAGCTATAGTACACAAAGCTTATAATAGTTGACTATTTCTCTTTCTAAGCATTTTACATCTTGTATGACACAAACATAAGACATCAGAAAACATTAATTAAAATCCACACGGTTGATGGTCTCATGAACTTATGTTACTATTTCTCTTTTCCTGGAGTCCCACTGCTTTTGAATTTCATCTTTGCTTCCTGTTTCATTTGTGGCAGTTCTTCACATTCGTTCTGCAGCTATAGCAACATGATTTATTCTTTTATTTTTATTATTATTACTTCTTCGGGCGGTGGTCAACAAAATAAAACTAAATAAAACAAGCAAGAGCAAAGATGGACAATTTTACAGACCGAAAGGGTTTAACTCTTATTTGGCCTAACCCTATGAACAAATCAAAATACAAGATGGGGCAAGACTGCAAGACATCAGACTCTGAACTAAACTTCAAGTATAAAGTGAAAAACATAATAATACATTTCATTTGTACAAGTATGCATGGTATATTATAATTACACATGTATACACATCATATCACATTATACTTATACTTATACCTTATACTCCTGGACAGTGAGTCTCGCTCGCACACCACTTCCTGCCAGGTCCCTCTGGGCGCCCTCAGTGTCACCTGGTCGTCTCCATCATCTTCCCTGGTCCTTCCTCCCTCTTCATCCCTGGACCTTCCTCTTCCTCCCTTCCTGGACCTTCCTCCCCAACCTCCAGGATGTCACCCGCTGCCACACAGACAGGCAGCAAGAAGAGGACGTCTCTCCAGGCTCTCAGAAAGACGGAGCACCAGCAGGTTTGTCCTGGTGTCTGTTGGGTTTCATCCTGCCTGTCAGTTAAAATTCACAGGAAAACATTTGATATATTTTGATGTAATGATGAATCAGAATTTATTGTTTCCTTAGTGTTCATGATTGTGATTATTGAGATAAAGCAGGTTGCCAGTACAGTGATGTAATAACAACTGTGTACTGCAGGTATGGGTACAGTACTTCCTCCATCTCCCAGCAGAAGGTACCTGGTAGATGCAGTACTTCCTCTGTCACCCAGCATAAAGGTCCCAGCTGGTACCAGTACTTGCTGGTACATGGAGAATCTGTGCAGGACAAGAGCATCCTGCACAGATCCCCAGTTGCCAATGTCCACATCAATAAATCTCATATATTATAGAGTCTTTTTTTAACGACAGGTAGATGCAGGAAAGCTTCAATCTTGCTGAAATGTTTCAGCTTCATCTTTAGTCTTCCTCAGAGCTTCATCTGGTTGTGATGACATGTCGGTCTTTATCAGGTGACCGGCCAGATGACGCTCTGAGGAAGACTACAGATGCAGCTGAAACATGTCAGCAAGGTAGAATCTTTCCTGAATCTACCTGTCGTTAAAAAAGAGTCTGTAATATATGAAGTTTAGAACGACAAAATGAACACAATTCAACTATCAATAAACCTCCTTTGGCATCACAAATAACTAGAGAGGAAAGGTTTTCTGTTTAGGTAACAGATGTGTTGTGGCTCTGCAGGAGGAAGAATTAGAAGGTGACACCATCAACCAGCAGTACAGCAGAATACCTGATGCCCAGCAGGAGGAAGAATTAGAAGGTGACACTATCAATCAGCAGTACAGCAGAATACCTGATGACCAGCAGGAGGAAGAATTAGAAGGTGACACCATCAATCAGCAGTACAGCAGAATGCCTGATGACCAGCAGGAGCATCAGTATCAACATAACGATGCTCCTGGAAACCCTGAAGCTGGAGTCACGACACCTCCAGGAGAGAAAGTGTCCAGGATAGGGACATTATTGACCTGTGTATCACTGCAGGGGTTCCTGGGAAATAAAAGAAAGAACTTTAGAATTTTAAAAAACAATGTCATTTTTCTATGAACATCATGTTTCTAACTTGTGTTTTTACTGTTGTAGGTTTTGCTGAAGTTAATTAAATAAAGTTTCCTTTATCTTCTGCTTGATAGCTTTCTTTGCTCGACAGTGTAAGCCATGTGTGTATTTATGTATTTACTCTCACACAGTATAAGCTATTTATGTATTTATTCTAAAGAGAAATTACAGCTAATGATTGGAGTTCTTAACTGAAGGATGTATATTAGACAAATGTAATAGAGTTCATATTAATGACATGACCAGAAGAATGACAACAAGCAGCAGATATGTGAAAAGCTGGTTAATTCATTTAATAAACATCAGGGATCTTCAGTAAAACAGTCAAATAATTGTTTGTATTAGTATTACTGAACTTCAAGGAGATGAAGAGTAAAATAAAGGCTTATAGGAGGCTAGAAGTAATAGTAACACAGGTAATTTACATGGTACTATACACTGTACTTTATATAGTACTCTACATGGTACTTAACACAGTACTGTACATTGTACTATACATGGTACAATACACTGTAATATACACAGCATGTATGTGACAGAAAAGGTACTATTTTACAATAATGTTCTAAAGCTTAGATCATCATATCAAATATCATGTACAAATCACCTTCCTACTGAACCAGAGAGGAAACAGGGTCCTCCTCCTCCTCTTCCTCCTCCTCCTCCTCTTCCTCCTCCTCCTCCTCCTCCTCCTCCTCCTCAGCTTCAGGGTCCATCATCCAGCCATGACAGCGTCATCAAGTACCCGTGTTCCAATTCTCCTTTAACGCCGATGCGTCCTCGTAAATTTGCATTTCCGCACTTCCGAGGACGCCCTGCAAGTAGTTAATCGTGACGTAGGCGAGTACACACTGGCGCTCTAAGAATTGGAAAACGGCCAATAAATTTAGTTTCAAATATTCAATTTCATGAAAACCAATTTTCTGAAGGATGAAGCAAAACAATTGTTTTAAAGGGGACATATCATGCTAAATCCACTTTTTTAGCCCTTAAATGCATTTTGTTGTATATTTAGAGTGTTTAGAAGTACAGAAAAGTTCAAAGTAGTCTCTTCAGGTGCTCCGTTGATATCTTTATATTCTGTTTTGGTCATATTTTGCGATCGGTTTCGATTTTTCTATTCTCTATTACGTTTTTTGAACAATGACGTCACAGTATTCTCAGCGGAACTGCCAAATTAGGACATCGACATTTCGAGCAATCCGCCATTTTTGTTTCTCGCTGCGATTTTGTAGTCCAACCGAAGTTACGAGAGGATAAGTCGAAATGTTCGGTTGTTGGATGTAGTAACCCACAAGCTTCGTTACACCGTCTCCCAGCATCAGAACCTTTTCGAAGTGCCTGGTTGAGTTTTATTTTTCACAGAAATGTACCCACATCTGTGGGTAAGGTCATTTTTGTGTGCGCGAAGCACTTTAAGGACGACTGCTTCAGCAACCTCCGCCAGTATAAAGAAGGATTTGCCGAAAGACTTGGTCTGATTGAGCGGTCAGTTCCTTCTATCTATGGAGACGACAGAGCACTTCGGTAAGCTGTATATAACGCTACAAAGTGTGATGATAAGACGTCCCTGTCATTGTTTTGTTAGCATTAGCAGTTGCACCGTCTTCATATGTTAGCGCTGTGTGCTCGTTTTAGATTATAATGTAACTTCTGTGTTAAATAGTCGTTGTAATACAGGCAGTATTGTAGTAGTGGGCATGGATGGAGAAGTTAGTGTAAATATAGTAACACACCATTGCGTTACATCCATATGAAGACGTTGTTCTGCAGGTGCATCATCGTCATTTTCATCTCGCTCCGCCGGGTCCGACTCTGGCTCCAACATGTATGGCTGGATGGACAAATCTTCCGTTGTTGACATTTTGTAAATAATGTGTGAATATAAAGTTTCTGCGCCGCTAGATAATTGTATCTGTTCTATCAAACTACAAAGATGGCCGAACAGGGTGACGGGGCCTGGGTTGAAAAGGGGCCTGTGGAGCTATAATAATGAGGAATTCAGACCCAAGCATTGCAGTTCCGCGTTGTATAGACCACAACTGTATGATTTATATGTAAAAAGGAAGGATTTAAAAGCATGATATGTCTCCTTTAAGATTTTCCAAATTAAAATAAATAAATTGGCCTAATTTCTTAATGTAAATAATCCACTTCATTATATCTGATTATTTTAACTTGATGTAAAACACCTTTGTATATGGGCACAAGCTACCGTTGTATCAAATAGAAATCAGAAACACAAAGAAATTCAAATGTATTGAATAGAGAGACATTGTTCAAGAAGTTTTAAAAGTACCTCAAATGTATGAAGTTACTGAGTGAGGTACGGTGGCCTGGAAGTGTAAAACACTACACACTTCAGAAAACACTTACAAATCCAAAAAACAAAACGGAAAAGTGCTGACGGCAGGGTCGTCACTGATTGGACACACTGCAGATGACAAGCACGTTGCTGATTGGACAGAAGCAAAGTGTGTCTCTGTAACAGGAAGTCATTCCTGCCCACTGAAGCATGGTCCACATTCCGCGGATAAGAGACTGTCTTCCATAGTTGGAAACAAGATATTTTGTCCTCTCTGTGGCCTGCAGGTACTGACGGCTGGTCGAGGCTTTATTGAAGCTTTGATAGTTCATTTTAAGTTATGGTTCATTATTTGAGGCTTCAATGACACACAGTGCTCTACGAGGACATCTAGTGGTCAATAAAATGAAGTGCAATGGAGACGTGCCATTGACTGGTTCACAGACTGCTACTGTTTGTTGGATATGGTACCTGATGTTTCCATTGTTTTTTGATTGTGCTTTCTCTCTTTGATAGTGTTTTCTCTTTTGGGAGTGTTTTTGGATATGGTAGTGTTTTCTGAAGATTGTAGTGATTTGTACTTTCAGACCAGCGTAGTAAGAGGGTTGATTAGTGACAGATTAAATAGCACACAGCAAGATAACATGGCTTTGGTCTGTGGCTCCATCATAGTGACGGGGATTTGAAAGCCTGAAGACTGTTTTCACTCTTTTCAAATTCAGAAAAAGTTGAACGTTTCAAAAAGTATAAATAGTATGAAATAGATTAGTAAAAACAATAAAGTTCAGAAGAAGCTGCACATTTTGATATATAGTCAGTCTGTCTCCTGACTTTCTGAAACACTGGTGACTTTACTGGATTAATGGCAGACACAAGAGTTCTCAGTTCAGACTGGTGATGGTGCTATTACAAAAGTCAAGGACTCATCAAAAATTACTTTTCCCCACTTGACGCTGTTATTATAGAAGTGAAGAAAGTCTGTCCTCTCTCTCCCTGGCTTGTTTCAGTTCTTATAAAGTGTGTTGCTCCAATGAGCCAATCAGAAATCAAACCCTAGTTACCTCCTCAACCAATTCCATCACTGCCATAGAAGTAGACCTATTTGGTCTAAAGCCAAACTGTTGTTCACTTAGCAGGTGATGCTTGTCAATGAAACTATCCAACCTGGTTACAAATAATTTTTCAAAACTTTTAGAGAATTGTGGAGTAAAGAGATCAGCCTAGAGTTAGTGAATTGATGATCGTCTCCGCTTTTAAAGATGGGTATAACTTTTGCTGTTTTCATTTTAAATGGGAAGACTCCATTTATAAAAGAGAGGTTACATATGTAGGGGTAGGGAACAACCATATATTCAACAACAACTTTGATCAAGGACATATCTATGGCAAAGCAATCTGTTGACTTCTTGTTTTTTAAAGAATTTACAATTTCTCTGATTTCACTTTCATGTACAGGTGAGAGGAAAAGTGATTCTAAATTGTTTTGGATGATTTGTTCATTAAATTCTACAGTGTTTCGTGGTTGAACAATTGCCTCATCCGGTCGTCACGTGACCTCGATAAGCGTCCCCGAATCACCGGGGTAACGCTGGTCCGCAGAGCTCAACCGGGCGCCATTTTGGCTTTTGAAACCGCAGCAGAGCTGCCATCTTGGATGAGGATCCCAACTCATCCACCACCTGGTGGACGTTCCAGGTCATCACACCCACTCACATTGACCCTACGACGTCTGCCTCCACCTGGTGGACGTTGGAGGTCATTACAACAATCACCCTCATCTCGCCAAACCACACACCCACAAACACAAACACACACGCACACACACTTTGTACATAATGTTTGCTGTTTAATAGATTAGATCTCCGTGTTAGATGTTGTTTGCTACTTGAATGTCTTGATTTATGAAATGATTTCAGAATCATTTATGAATTAATACATTTAGTTAATAAAAGCCTGTTAGCTGAATTGAACACTTCTTGGTGATTATTGTGTATTTATTGTTGACAATTCACTGGTTTGTAAGTCTGTGCTCGGATCGCACACCTTCCCTTTTATTTAAGATTGTTGTATTTTACACAGAAATATTAACTAACTTAAATAAACCTTTTACAAACGAGACTGATATTTTGGTATTAGCTATTTCCAGTTTATCTGGTGTTGCCCCAATTTTATATTAATACATAAATAACAAATTTAAGCAAGTTAATAATTTTTCATTTATAAATTATTTTTGATAATTTATTAACTTTTAAGTAATTACGCGATTACTTTAGGAGTTGTTCATGAGTAAATGACTGTTTACTCCCATTAATAATTAATTACTTCCAGTGATTTATTACTTTCAGTAATCTATTACTTACAGTAAGTTAATGCTAATAACCAACCATAAATCCCAACATTCACGAAGAAGTTATTAAATAAATCAGTGTGGCAGTAGAGCATGCCACCGCCGGGTTCCCCCACAGAGACACAGAGTCAGATCGCTCAATGTCCATTGCTTTTATTGAAGTTTCACCAAAACGTTCCCAGACCGAGTCCCCCCCCAGAGGGTGGGGTGGGACGTTGGGAGGCAGCCCTGCTCCGGAGGCCGGTTACAGGGGCGGCCCCGCCGCCACCGGGTCCCCCGGGGGAGGGGATGGATCAAGCTGTGGGCCTCAAACCCGCTCCTCCTCGCCAAACCTCGGCTGCTGTCTCCGCCACCTTCCTCCCGGTCTGCACCACCTTCCGTCCAGTCTGGGCCGTCGCCTACGTCCACCTCGTGGTCATCGCCTGCCCGGTCTGGGCCACCGTCTACGCTGAAGCCCGCCTGGTCTGCGCCTTCACCGCCGTCCCCCTGATCTGGGCCGCCGCCCTCGTGAACTTGGCCGCCGCCTCCGCCCACCGGCTGGACTCCGCCCTCGTGGACTCAGTGTCTGTTTGGATTTACTTTCACATAACAAAACATAAACATTCTTGTATTTGATGATTGTTTGAGATAGACTGGATCTGTGCAGCCTGAACTCTGCCTAACTTGGACCAAACAGGTACAAATGCATGGTTGTTTGTTTTACTTCAGCATTAGGATGAATAAAGTGAAAATCATAGATGTTTCCGCAATGCTAAGTTTAACATAAAAAAGTAACACATTTCAACATTTGAACCAGTAGATTGTCTTTATTTTGACTGGAAAGTATATGTATAAGTATAAGTATATGTATATGTATAAGTATCAGTATAAGTATAAGTTTAACTTTGAGGTGTTTCTACTTTGAGGTAGAGGGTAGGGATTGTGGGTGGTTTGATGCAGTGGTGGATGCAGTTCGGTCAGAGCCCTTATTTTCTTTTCAGAAAGTTGGCAATCCTTCTCTTGATACGGGTCCAGGTCCCGGGGCTCTTGGGGCTCTTTGGATGCTGGACTTCTGGTTTAGAGGTTTTCTGGACTTCGTCCTCCTCCGGCAGCTCCTGTATTGTGTACAGCACCCGAGCTGAGTTGGAACACATCAGGTCAGCGTCGGGCTCCTCATACACAGCAGCACCAGAACACGTCAATTCACTCAGCGTCTGTTGGGGCTCCGGCGGCGGGGAGGTGACCACCACTGCAAACCAACACATCAGACGTCTCAGGACGCAACGTCACAGCGATTCTACAGAAGCAGAGCAGGAAGTGGAAACGTACCTGGAACTTCGACCCCACTGGTGTTCTCAGAGACGCTCTTGACCTGAAGGACAAAACGGTGGACAGTCAAAGACATTATTTTACAGTAATGGCTGCTCTTAGGGTTCGGCTGGCATTGCGGTCCTCGTCGGAATACTAGTGAATGGAAGAATATATACAATACAAAGTAATGGTATTTATCGAATGTATTCTTAGTATTTCAATATTTTAATCAATTAATTACTTATTTTATTTTCATATTTTTCTTAGTATTTAAGTTTTTTGAGTAATTAATATATTTATTTGTTTTAACAATTATGAATTTTCTTAGTATTTGATATATTACATATATATTCTTAGCATTTAACATTATTCTTTATTATTTATACATTTAATATTAGTATATATGATTTATTCTTTAATAATTAAATGCTAATTATTTATTTATTTGTTTGTTTATTAATGCATTTAATAATAATAGATTAATTATGTTTAATATTCATACTTAGTATATTTAATATACATTTTTCTAGTATCATATGATGATATTCTTAGTATTTAATTATTAATTTCAATATTCATTTTATTTTCATATTTTTTCTTAGTCTTCAATAAAAATCTTTTTGCATGTAATATATTTAATATGATCATTTCATATTTATTCTAGTATTTCATAATTTTGATTGTTTTTTAAATACGTAATTATGGAGAAAATATTTGTTTCAATAACTATTTAATTCTAAGTTGACCACTGTGCATGTGCAGAAGCTAAAATTGGAACAATTTTGAATGCAATTATTATATTAATTATACTTCTCTATTCATTATAATATAAAATAATAATAATAATAATTATATCTATCCTCGGCCTGGTTTTTCCTGACTGTGTGAACCCTGATCTCTAGGTGTCCAGTGAGAGGAGGAGAGCTGGAGCCGACCTGGTCCCACTCGTCCCCCTGGTCCCTCTGCTGTCTCATGCTGTTGACGGTCTGCTCCTTCAGCTGCAGCTCCCGGCTCAGCTCGTCCTGCAGCTGCAAGACAAAACCAGTGGAGACGTCAGGCTCAAGGCCTTTATTTAGCACAGAGCAACAATCATACACAGCATCATGTAGCGTGAAATGTTAGGAACTTGTTCCACAACAATATTATTAATATTAGAAGAAAAGAAAATAGATGTATTCATTAATAATAAAAATAAAGTCAATTGAAGAAAAACGTCTGAAGAACAATTGTTTGATCTTGCGGTTGATGCAGACCATTTTCTCAGCCTTGTAGCGCTCCACTTCCTGCAGCAGGTCCTGGTACAGGAACTGCTGCTCCTTCTCTTGAGCCGCCTTGGCCTCCAGCGCCTGCTGCTGCCGGGCGACCTGCTCCTTCAACCCGCTGATCTCAGCCTTCAGGCTCTCAAGCTGGGACGTCTCGCCTTTGGACTGCAGCTCTGCGCAGACAGTGGGAGAATAAAACGGCCTCAGTGATCCCGTCTAACACACAAAGCGCTGCAGACGACCACCGACTGACTTACCGGCGTCAAACTCTCCGGGGTGCCGCCGCTGCATGTTGTCCTGGAGGAACGCAAAGTTGATATTTTAGCTACTTTATCCAACTGTTCAGTACTGTCCAGGTCAAAACACACATTTTGATATGTGACAGCCAGCGTTGCCACAGTTGCCTTGAAAAAGTAATCTGATTACGAGTTACTCCTTTAATAGAAACTCAGTTAATTTACTGATTACTTGTTTTAAAAAGTAACTAGGTTAGATTGCAAGTAACTTCTTGAATCCTTTCAGAAGCTGGCGACAACATGCCCCCCTCCATCTCCACATGAGGATGAAGAAGGGGGCGGGGTGACGGTGGCGTTACCTTGTGGCCGATGACCGCCAGCAGCTTCGGCTGCTCCTGGATCGCCTCCATGCTCTTCTTGAGCTGCGTCAGCCGGCGCTCCAGCAGCTCGTCACGCTCCCGCCCGGCCACCGGCAGCCGCTCCTCAGCGGCCCGCAGGCTGAGCACCAGGAGGTCTTGGCAGTGCAGCACCCACTGCAGGGTCAGCTGCGCCAGCCGCAGCAGCTTGACCAGTCCCGGGTCGACCGGCGCCCGGCACCGCGGGCAGCACTCGTCCTCCAGGCTGCAGAATATCACGGTGGACAAATGCTTCTGCAGGGCCCTGAGGTCCACCTGGCTCGCCACCTGGTCCACGTCCACCAGGTTGACGCTCCGCCAGTCCACCGTCTCCCGCCACGGCCAGAACTTGAACGTGGGGCGTCCAGAGTTGTTCTCACTGGACGCTTCAGCCATGCCGCTGGACGGCGAGTTAAGGAAGGAGGGAATGTGGGCTGACGGGTGGGCGTCGCTGTTCAGAGGGCAGTACACCCTGTCCTGGAATGGTTGGAAAGACAAGAGTTCAAAACACAATTAAACTCTGGATTATTGAGGAGATGCTGCCGAGCAGCCTCCTCCCCGTCTCGCGCTTCGGTGCGACGTGTCGTTACCGTCAATCTGTGGGACTCAATTCTTTGTATGAGACACTGCTCAGTACAACTGAAGAGCGTCCATAGGGCCCACGTGTCTAAAGTCAAGCTGTCCTGTATTTACCCAGATATCACTCCCACGTGGGATAAATGCAAAAATAGTGATGCTGCACTTATTCACATGTATTGGCTGTGCCCCCACCTCCACAGATTCTGGGAAGACGTGTTTGCGTTACTGTCCACTGTCTTAGGGAGACATCTCGATCCGGACCCAGTGATGACGCTGCTTGGCGTCACTGATAGAGACGGTCCTCGCCTTACAGCAGCTGAACACCGCATGGTCACACTTTCCTTACTCCTGGCTAAACGCACAGTTTGATTCAGGTGGAGGGATGCTGCCCCGCCCACACTCAGTCAGTGGCTCCACCACTTAATGTCCTGCCTTAAAATGGAAATGTTACGATTCTCAATAAGTGGCTCTGAGAAGAGATTCTACCCGACCTGGGAACCCTTTCTGACATACTTTCACAACACTCAAACAACGTAATGTACTATATTATAGATCCCAACATTTTCTCCCAATCCTAGTCGTACCTGGCTCCATAATCTATCACCTTTCCTTTGCAATGTACACATTCATGTCATATTTAATGGTGAACATCGTTTTTTGTTTTGTTTTGTTTTGTTGTGCCAGCATCCTGAGGGGACTGTGGGTGGTGTGGGTTTGGGTGGTGTAGGGTTTGGGTGGATGAACCTAAGAATGTGACTTGTGACATGTATCTGCCCCACCTGGGGATGATTGTTGGAAACTGTTAATAAAAAGATTTTGAAAGAAACAAATGATCATTTTAAATAATTGTAAAAGTTTTAATTGTTTTTTTTTCTTTTTGTTGAATAGTTGAATTTTTAAGAAGTTGAATTGTTCAAATTTATGAAGGTTTAAAAGAGGCACAGGCTTAAGATAAATAAATCAATAAAATCCCCCATCTGTTTACATGCAAAAGAAATTGTAGAAAAGTTGAATCATTAAAAAAAAAAAAAAAAAAAAAAAAGTTTAAGAGATATTAAAAAGACTGCAAGAAAAATAAAAAAGCTAATAGCATTCTAATATCAAAACGTGTAACAGAGTGAATTTCTGCTTAATTCTAACAATAAAAAAAGGAGGATTGGATTGACTTTGTGGTTATAAAGTTCCACGGGATGTTTTAAAAGCTGCTGATCAGGGAGGCTTTGCAGGAAGTCAAACACAGATGTTACCTGTTGGATTCTTTGTAGTGTCCGAAGCACAGAATAAAGTCACCTTCTCCAGAGAAAAACGATCCTGCTGAAAATTGGCACGTCTGATTGTCTCTCTCACTCGGAAACTCTGAGTGCCGCGGAGCGGAAGGGGGCGGAGTCTTCAGAGCGCGCTTTGTGACGTCTTAAAAAAAAATCCTCGTGACTGGGGTTTTTGAAGGATGGCTCGTTCCATCTGTAATAATGAGGTTAATAATCAGTTATGCCGGTAACGTGTTAATTAATAAGGCGTTACTCTCTCATATCACCTTTTGGATGGAACAGCAAAGGCAATGAACAAACGTCCCAGGCTGCGATTCGCCGTTTGTTCCCGTTGCCAAATCTGCACACAGCAAACTTCATGTGGTTCCCAGCGTTTATTAGAGTCATGTGGTGTCGTGTCGCTGGCTGACAACTTTTAAGTTTGTTCAAATGGCCCAGTGTGTAGCGGGCATGAGAGCGCTGGTCAGGTGGCTGCGTTGCCAGACCAGAGCTTGTCAGCAATCGTCACAATACAAGAGAATAAATGACCTGAGCCCACCAGTGTCAGGTCTCTGGGTCTGCGGCCACGTTTACACGTACCCTGGTATTTACAAAACACATAAACAACAGCGACGAGTCACCACAGTGGATGATTTCTCAAAACCGGCCACATTGGAGATTTGGGAAAACTCTGTGTCTCCGTTTGCATCTAAAAGGAGGGAAACGGGAGATTTATGCCACAATTAGTGATTTCACATTTTTAACCAGGATTCTGATTGGCGATCATGGATTCATGCTTCTGGTTACACTGCCCCCTACAGGTTTGGCATGCTCATAGTAGCTCTAAACCAGGTGAAAATGCAGATCGGTGTCAATGAAGATTTCTTTTGGAGCGGGGGAAATATCTGTTTTGGTAAACACGTGTAAACGTGTCCTGTGTCTGCCGCTGTGTGTCAAACCTCACCTCTCCATTGATCCTATTGTCTTCTCCCTCTGTGTGCTCCAATCTGTGTTAGGAGTTTCACCTGTGTCTGCTCCTCTCGCTTGTCTGTGTCACCTCTCATCTTCTCATTCCCAACACTCCACTGTTATCCTAAATCCTTTTTTTTTTTGTTTGTTTGTATCCCTGGTCTCTTTTGGATTTTTAACCCCTGGACAATTCTGCCAATAAACTCTGCTTTTTATGGAACTTGTCAGTCTGCTTTTGGGTCCACTGCACCACCAGTGACAACCAGATCACAGCTATAGTACACAAAGCTTATAATAGTTGACTATTTCTCATTCTAAGCATTTTACATCTTGTATGACACAAACATAAGACATCAGAAAACATTAATTAAAATCCACACGGTTGATGGTCTCATGAACTTATGTTACTATTTCTCTTTTCCTGGAGTCCCACTGCTTTTGAATTTCATCTTTGCTTCCTGTTTCATTTGTGGCAGTTCTTCACATTCGTTCTGCAGCTATAGCAACATGATTTATTCTTTGATTTTTATTATTATTACTTCTTCGGGCGGTGGTCAACAAAATAAAACTAAATAAAACAAGCAAGAGCAAAGATGGACAATTTTACAGACCGAAAGGGTTTAACTCTTATTTGGCCTAACCCTATGAACAAATCAAAATACAAGATGGGGCAAGACTGCAAGACATCAGACTCTGAACTAAACTTCAAGTATAAAGTGAAAAACATAATAATACATTTCATTTGTACAAGTATGCATGATATATTATAATTACACATGTATACACATCATATCACATTATACTTATACTTATACCTTATACTCCTGGACAGTGAGTCTCGCTCGCACACCACTTCCTGCCAGGTCCCTCTGGGCGCCCTCAGTGTCACCTGGTCGTCTCCATCATCTTCCCTGGTCCTTCCTCCCTCTTCATCCCTGGACCTTCCTCTTCCTCCCTTCCTGGACCTTCCTCCCCAACCTCCAGGATGTCACCCGCTGCCACACAGACAGGCAGCAAGAAGAGGACGTCTCTCCAGGCTCTCAGAAAGACGGAGCACCAGCAGGTTTGTCCTGGTGTCTGTTGGGTTTCATCCTGCCTGTCAGTTAAAATTCACAGGAAAACATTTGATATATTTTGATGTAATGATGAATCAGAATTTATTGTTTCCTTAGTGTTCATGATTGTGATTATTGAGATAAAGCAGGTTGCCAGTACAGTGATGTAATAACAACTGTGTACTGCAGGTATGGGTACAGTACTTCCTCCATCTCCCAGCAGAAGGTACCTGGTAGATGCAGTACTTCCTCTGTCACCCAGCATAAAGGTCCCAGCTGGTACCAGTACTTGCTGGTACATGGAGAATCTGTGCAGGACAAGAGCATCCTGCACAGATCCCCAGTTGCCAATGTCCACATCAATAAATCTCATATATTATAGAGTCTTTTTTTAACGACAGGTAGATGCAGGAAAGCTTCAATCTTGCTGAAATGTTTCAGCTTCATCTTTAGTCTTCCTCAGAGCTTCATCTGGTTGTGATGACATGTCGGTCTTTATCAGGTGACCGGCCAGATGACGCTCTGAGGAAGACTACAGATGCAGCTGAAACATGTCAGCAAGGTAGAATCTTTCCTGCATCTACCTGTCGTTAAAAAAGAGTCTGTAATATATGAAGTTTAGAACGACAAAATGAACACAATTCAACTGTCAATAAACCTCCTTTGGCATCACAAATAACTAGAGAGGAAAGGTTTTCTGTTTAGGTAACAGATGTGTTGTGGCTCTGCAGGAGGAAGAATTAGAAGGTGACACCATCAACCAGCAGTACAGCAGAATACCTGATGCCCAGCAGGAGGAAGAATTAGAAGGTGACACCATCAACCAGCAGTACAGCAGAATACCTGATGACCAGCAGGAGGAAGAATTAGAAGGTGACACTATCAATCAGCAGTACAGCAGAATACCTGATGACCAGCAGGAGCATCAGTATCAACATAACGATGCTCCTGGAAACCCTGAAG
Source organism: Lipophrys pholis (assembly GCF_963383615.2). Classification (NCBI taxonomy): domain Eukaryota; kingdom Metazoa; phylum Chordata; class Actinopteri; order Blenniiformes; family Blenniidae; genus Lipophrys; species Lipophrys pholis. Next base: position 24,858,596 of record NC_137640.1, on the reverse strand, counting down.
CTGGAGTCACGACACCTCCAGGAGAGAAAGTGTCCAGGATAGGGACATTATTGACCTGTGTATCACTGCAGGGGTTCCTGGGAAATAAAAGAAAGAACTTTAGAATTTTAAAAAACAATGTCATTTTTCTATGAACATCATGTTTCTAACTTGTGTTTTTACTGTTGTAGGTTTTGCTGAAGTTAATTAAATAAAGTTTCCTTTATCTTCTGCTTGATATCTTTCTTTGCTCGACAGTGTAAGCCATGTGTGTATTTATGTATTTACTCTCACACAGTATAAGCTATTTATGTAATTATTCTAAAGAGAAATTACAGCTAATGATTGGAGTTCTTAACTGAAGGATGTATATTAGACAAATGTAATAGAGTACATATTAATGACATGACCAGAAGAATGACAACAAGCAGCAGATATGTGAAAAGCTGGTTAATTCATTTAATAAACATCAGGGATCTTCAGTAAAACAGTCAAATAATTGTTTGTATTAGTATTACTGAACTTCAAGGAGATGAAGAGTAAAATAAAGGCTTATAGGAGGCTAGAAGTAATAGTAACACAGGTAATTTACATGGTACTATACACTGTACTTTATATAGTACTCTACATGGTACTTAACACAGTACTGTACATTGTACTATACATGGTACAATACACTGTAATATACACAGCATGTATGTGACAGAAAAGGTACTATTTTACAATAATGTTCTAAAGCTTAGATCATCATATCAGATATCATGTACAAATCACCTTCCTACTGAACCAGAGAGGAAACAGGGTCCTCCTCCTCCTCTTCCTCCTCCTCCTCCTCCTCTTCCTCCTCCTCCTCCTCCTCCTCCTCCTCCTCCTCCTCCTCAGCTTCAGGGTCCATCATCCAGCCATGACAGCGTCATCAAGTACCCGTGTTCCAATTCTCCTTTAACGCCGATGCGTCCTCGTAAATTTGCATTTCCGCACTTCCGAGGACGCCCTGCAAGTAGTTAATCGTGACGTAGGCGAGTACACACTGGCGCTCTAAGAATTGGAAAACGGCCAATAAATTGAGTTTCAAATATTCAATTTCATGAACACCAATTTTCTGAAGGATGAAGCAAAACAATTGTTTTAAGTTTTTCCAAATTAAAATAAATAAATTGGCCTAATTTCTTAATGTAAATAATCCACTTCATTATATCTGATTATTTTAACTTGATGTAAAACACCTTTGTATATGGGCACAAGCTACCGTTGTATCAAATAGAAATCAGAAACACAAAGAAATTGAAATGTATTGAATAGAGAGACATTGTTCAAGAAGTTTTAAAAGTACCTCAAATGTATGAAGTTACTGAGTGAGGTACGGTGGCCTGGAAGTGTAAAACACTACACACTTCAGAAAACACTTACAAATCCAAAAAACAAAACGGAAAAGTGCTGACGGCAGGGTCGTCACTGATTGGACACACTGCAGATGACAAGCACGTTGCTGATTGGACAGAAGCAAAGTGTGTCTCTGGAACAGGAAGTCATTCCTGCCCACTGAAGCATGGTCCACATTCCGCGGATAAGAGACTGTCTTCCATAGTTGGAAACAAGATATTTTGTCCTCTCTGTGGCCTGCAGGTACTGACGGCTGGTCGAGGCTTTATTGAAGCTTTGATAGTTCATTTTAAGTTATGGTTCATTATTTGAGGCTTCAATGACACACAGTGCTCTACGAGGACATCTAGTGGTCAATAAAATGAAGTGCAATGGAGACGTGCCATTGACTGGTTCACAGACTGCTACTGTTTGTTGGATATGGTACCTGATGTTTCCATTGTTTTTTGATTGTGCTTTCTCTATTTGATAGTGTTTTCTCTTTTGGGAGTGTTTTTGGATATGGTAGTGTTTTCTGAAGATTGTAGTGATTTGTACTTTCAGACCAGCGTAGTAAGAGGGTTGATTAGTGACAGATTAAATAGCACACAGCAAGATAACATGGCTTTGGTCTGTGGCTCCATCATAGTGACGGGGATTTGAAAGCCTGAAGACTGTTTTCACTCTTTTCAAATTCAGAAAAAGTTGAACGTTTCAAAAAGTATAAATAGTATGAAATAGATTAGTAAAAACAATAAAGTCCAGAAGAAGCTGCACATTTTGATATATAGTCAGTCTGTCTCCTGACTTTCTGAAACACTGGTCACTTTACTGGATTAATGGCAGACACAAGAGTTCTCAGTTCAGACTGGTGATGGTGCTATTACAAAAGTCAAGGACTCATCAAAAATTACTTTTCCCCACTTGACGCTGTTATTATAGAAGTGAAGAAAGTCTGTCCTCTCTCTCCCTGGCTTGTTTCAGTTCTTATAAAGTGTGTTGCTCCAATGAGCCAATCAGAAATCAAACCCTAGTTACCTCCTCAACCAATTCCATCACTGCCATAGAAGTAGACCTATTTGGTCTAAAGCCAAACTGTTGTTCACTTAGCAGGTGATGCTTGTCAATGAAACTATCCAACCTGGTTACAAATAATTTTTCAAAACTTTTAGAGAATTGTGGAGTAAAGAGATCAGCCTAGAGTTAGTGAATTGATGATCGTCTCCGCTTTTAAAGATGGGTATAACTTTTGCTGTTTTCATTTTAAATGGGAAGACTCCATTTATAAAAGAGAGGTTACATATGTAGGGGAAGGGAACAACCATATATTCAACAACAACTTTGATCAAGGACATATCGATGGCAAAGCAATCTGTTGACTTCTTGTTTTTTAAAGAATTTACAATTTCTCTGATTTCACTTTCATGTACAGGTGAGAGGAAAAGCGATTCTAAATTGTTTTGGATGATTTGTTCATTAAATTCTACAGTGTTTCGTGGTTGAACAATTGCCTCATCCGGTCGTCACGTGACCTCGATAAGCGTCCCGAATCACCGGGGTAACGCTGGTCCGCAGAGCTCAACCGGGCGCCATTTTGGCTTTTGAAACCGCAGCAGAGCTGCCATCTTGGATGAGGATCCCAACTCATCCACCACCTGGTGGACGTTCCAGGTCATCACACCCACTCACATTGACCCTACGACGTCTGCCTCCACCTGGTGGACGTTGGAGGTCATTACAACCATCACCCTCATCTTGCCAAACCACACACCCACAAACACAAACACACACACGCATACACACTTTGTACATAATGTTTGCTGTTTAATAGATTAGATCTCCGTGTTAGATGTTGTTTGCTACTTGAATGTCTTGATTTATGAAATGATTTCGGAATTATTTATGAATTAATACATTTAGTTAATAAAAGCCTGTTAGCTGAATTGAACACTTCTTGGTGATTATTGTGTATTTATTGTTGACAATTCACTGGTTTGTAAGTCTGTGCTCGGATCGCACACCTTCCCTTTTATTTAAGATTGTTGTATTTTACGCAGAAATATTAACTAACTTAAATAAACCTTTTACAAACGAGACTGATATTTTGGTATTAGCTATTTCCAGTTTATCTGGTGTTGCCCCAATTTTATATTAATACATAAATAACAAATTTAAGCAAGTTAATAATTTTTCATTTATAAATTATTTTTGCTAATTTATTAACTTTTAAGTAATTACGCGATTACTTTAGGAGTTGTTCATGAGTAAATGACCGTTTACTCCCATTAATAATTAATTACTTCCAGTGATTTATTACTTTCAGTAATCTATTACTTACAGTAAGTTAATGCTAATAACCAACCATAAATCCCAACATTCACGAAGAAGTTATTAAATAAATCAGTGTGGCAGTAGAGCATGCCACCGCCGGGTTCCCCCACAGAGACACAGAGTCAGATCGCTCAATGTCCATTGCTTTTATTGAAGTTTCACCAAAACGTTCCCAGACCGAGTCCCCCACCAGGGGGTGGGGTGGGACGTTGGGAGGCAGCCCTGCTCCGGAGGCCGGTTACAGGGGCGGCCCCGCCGCCACCGGGTCCCCCGGGGGAGGGGATGGATCAAGCTGTGGGCCTCAAACCCGCTCCTCCTCGCCAAACCTCGGCTGCTGTCTCCGCCACCTTCCTCCCGGTCTGCACCACCTTCCTCCCGGTCTGCGCCACCTTCCGTCCAGTCTGGGCCGTCGCCTACGTCCACCTTGTGGTCATCGCCTGCCCGGTCTGGGCCACCGTCTACGCTGAAGCCCGCCTGGTCTGCGTCTTCACCGCCGTCCCCCTGATCTGGGCCGCCGCCCTCGTGAACTTGGCTGCCGCCTCCGCCCACCGGCTGGACTCCGCCCTCGTGGACTCAGTGTCTGTTTGGATTTACTTTCACATAACAAAACATAATCATTCTTGTATTTGATGATTGTTTGAGATAGACTGGATCTGTGCAGCCTGAACTCTGCCTAACTTGGACCAAACAGGTACAAATGCATGGTTGTTTGTTTTACTTCAGCATTAGGATGAATAAAGTGAAAATCATAGATGTTTCCGCAATGCTAAGTTTAACATAAAAAAGTAACACATTTCAACATTTGAACCAGTAAAATGTCTTTATTTTGACTGGAAAGTATATGTATATGTATAAGTATATGTATAAGTATATGTATAAGTATATGTATAAGTATAAGTATAAGTTTAACTTTGAGGTGTTTCTACTTTGAGGTAGAGGGTAGGGATTGTGGGTGGTTTGATGCAGTGGTGGATGCAGTTCGGTCAGATCCCTTATTTTCTTTTCAGAAAGTTGGCAATCCTTCTCTTGATGCGGGTCCAGGTCCCGGGGCTCTTGGGGCTCTTTGGATGCTGGACTTCTGGTTTAGAAGTTTTCTGGACTTCGTCCTCCTCCGGCAGCTCCTGTATTGTGTACAGCACCCGAGCTGAGTTGGAACACATCAGGTCAGCGTCGGGCTCCTCATACACAGCAGCACCAGAACACGTCAATTCACTCAGCGTCTGTTGGGGCTCCGGCGGCGGGGAGGTGACCACCACTGCAAACCAACACATCAGACGTCTCAGGACGCAACGTCACAGCGATTCTACAGAAGCAGAGCAGGAAGTGGAAACGTACCTGGAACTTCGACCCCACTGGTGTTCTCAGAGACGCTCTTGACCTGAAGGACAAAACGGTGGACAGTCAAAGACATTATTTTACAGTAATGGCTGCTCTTAGGGTTCGGCTGGCATTGCGGTCCTCGTCGGAATACTAGTGAATGGAAGAATATATACAATACAAAGTAATTGTATTTATCGAATGTATTCTTAGTATTTCAATATTTTAATCAATTAACTTATTTTATTTTCATATTTTTCTTAGTATTTAAGTTTTTTGAGTAGTTAATATATTTATTTGTTTTAACAATTATGAATTTTCTTAGTATTTGATATATTACATATATATTCTTAGCATTTAACATTATTCTTTATTATTTATACATTTAATATTAGTATATATGATTTATTCTTTAATAATTAAATGCTAATTATTTATTTATTTGTTTGTTTATTAATGCATTTAATAATAATAGATTAATTATGTTTAATATTCATACTTAGTATATTTAATATACATTTTTCTAGCATCATATGATGATATTCTTAGTATTTAATTATTAATTTCAATATTCATTTTATTTTCATATTTTTTCTTAGTCTTCAATAAAAATCTTTTTGCATGTAATATATTTAATATGATCATTTCATATTTATTCTAGTATTTCATAATTTTGATTGTTTTTTAAATACGTAATTATGGAGAAAATATTTGTTTCAATAACTATTTAATTCTAAGTTGACCACTGTGCATGTGCAGAAGCTAAAATTGGAACAATTTTGAATGCAATTATTATATTAATTATACTTCTCTATTCATTATAATATAAAATAATAATAATAATAATTAAATCTATCCTCGGCATGGTTTTTCCTGACTGTGTGAACCCTGATCTCTAGGTGCCCAGTGAGAGGAGGAGAGCTGGAGTCGACCTGGTCCCACTCGTCCCCCTGGTCCCTCTGCTGTCTCATGCTGTTGACGGTCTGCTCCTTCAGCTGCAGCTCCCGGCTCAGCTCGTCCTGCAGCTGCAAGACAAAACCAGTGGAGACGTCAGGCTCAAGGCCTTTATTTAGCACAGAGCAACAATCATACACAGTATCATGTAGCGTGAAATGTTAGGAACTTGTTCCACAACAAGATTATTAATATTAGAAGAAAAGAAAATAGATGTATTCATTAATAATAAAAATAAAGTCAATTGAAGAAAAACGTCTGAAGAACAATTGTTTGATCTTGCGGTTGATGCAGACCATTTTCTCAGCCTTGTAGCGCTCCACTTCCTGCAGCAGGTCCTGGTACAGGAACTGCTGCTCCTTCTCTTGAGCCGCCTTGGCCTCCAGCGCCTGCTGCTGCCGGGCGACCTGCTCCTTCAACCCGCTGATCTCAGCCTTCAGGCTCTCAAAATGGGACGTCTCGCCTTTGGACTGCAGCTCTGCGCAGACAGTAGGAGAATAAAACGGCCTCAGTGATCCCGTCTAACACACAAAGCGCTGCAGACGACCACCGACTGACTTACCGGCGTCAAACTCTCCGGGGTGCCGCCGCTGCATGTTGTCCTGGAGGAACGCAAAGTTGATATTTTAGCTACTTTATCCAACTGTTCAGTACTGTCCAGGTCAAAACACACATTTTGATATGTGACAGCCAGCGTTGCCACAGTTGCCTTGAAAAAGTAATCTGATCACGAGTTACTCCTTTAAAAGTAACTCAGTTACTTTACTGATTACTTGTTTTAAAAAGTAACTAGGTTAGATTGCAAGTAACTTCTTGAATCCTTTCAGAAGCTGGCGACAACATGCCCCCCTCCATCTCCACATGAGGATGAAGAAGGGGGAGGGGTGACGGTGGCGTTACCTTGTGGCCGATGACCGCCAGCAGCTTCGGCTGCTCGTGGATCGCCTCCATGCTTTTCTTTTGCTGCGTCAGCCGGCGCTCCAGCAGCTCGTCACGCTCCCGCCCGGCCACCGGCAGCCGCTCCTCAGCGGCCCGCAGGCTGAGCACCAGGAGGTCTTGGCAGTGCAGCACCCACTGCAGGGTCAGCTGCGCCAGCCGCAGCAGCTTGACCAGTCCCGGGTCGACCGGCGCCCGGCACCGCGGGCAGCACTCGTCCTCCAGGCTGCAGAATATCACGGTGGACAAATGCTTCTGCAGGGCCCTGAGGTCCACCTGGCTCGCCACCTGGTCCACGTCCACCAGGTTGACGCTCCGCCAGTCCACCGTCTCCCGCCACGGCCAGAACTTGAACGTGGGGCGTCCAGAGTTGTTCTCACTGGACGCTTCAGCCATGCCGCTGGACGGCGAGTTAAGGAAGGAGGGAATGTGGGCTGACGGGTGGGCGTCGCTGTTCAGAGGGCAGTACACCCTGTCCTGGAATGGTTGGAAAGACAAGAGTTCAAAACACAATTAAACTCTGGATTATTGAGGAGATGCTGCCGAGCAGCCTCCTCCCCGTCTCGCGCTTCGGTGCGACGTGTCGTTACCGTCAATCTGTGGGACTCAATTCTTTGTATGAGACACTGCTCAGTACAACTGAAGAGCGTCCATAGGGCCCACGTGTCTAAAGTCAAGCTGTCCTGTATTTACCCAGATATCACTCCCACGTGGGATAAATGCAAAAATAGTGATGCTGCACTTATTCACATGTATTGGCTGTGCCCCCACCCCACAGACGGTCCTCGCCTTACAGCAGCTGAACACCGCATGGTCACACTTTCCTTACTCCTGGCTAAACGCACAGTTTGATTCAGGTGGAGGGATGCTGCCCCGCCCACACTCAGTCAGTGGCTCCACCACTTAATGTCCTGCCTTAAACTGGAAATGTTACGATTCTCAATAAGTGGCTCTGAGAAGAGATTCTACCCGACCTGGGAACCCTTTCTGACATACTTTCACAACACTCAAACAACGTAATGTAATATATTATAGATCCCAACATTTTCTCCCAATCCTAGTCGTACCTGGCTCCATAATCTATCACCTTTCCTTTGCAATGTACACATTCATGTCATATTTAATGGTGAACATCGTTTTTTGTTTTGTTTTGTTTTGTTGTGCCAGCATCCTGAGGGGACTGTGGGTGGTGTGGGTTTGGGTGGTGTAGGGTTTGGGTGGATGAACCTAAGAATGTGACTTGTGACATGTATCTGCCCCACCTGGGGATGATTGTTGGAAACTGTTAATAAAAAGATTTTGAAAGAAACAAATGATCATTTTAAATAATTGTAAAAGTTTTAATTGGTTTTTTTTCTTTTTATTGAATAGTTGAATTTTTAAGAAGTTGAATTGTTCAAATTTATGAAGGTTTTAAAGAGTCACATGTTTAATATAAATAAATCAATAAAATCCCCCATCTGTTTACATGCAAAAGAAATTGTAGAAAAGTTGAATCATTAAAAAAAAAAAAAAAAGAAAGTTTAAGAGATATTAAAAAGACTGCAAGAAAAAAAAAAGCTAATAGCATTCTAATATCAAAACGTGTAACAGAGTGAATTTCTGCTTAATTCTAACAATGAAAAAAGGAGGATTGGATTGACTGTGTGGTTATAAAGTTCCACGGGATGTTTTAAAAGCTGCTGATCAGGGAGGCTTTGCAGGAAGTCAAACACAGATGTTACCTGTTGGATTCTTTGTAGTGTCCAAAGCACAGAATAAAGTCACCTTCTCCAGAGAAAAACGATCCTGCAGCAAATTGGCACGTCTGATTGTCTCTGTCACTCGGAAACTCTGAGTGCCGCGGAGCGGAAGGGGGCGGAGTCTTCAGAGCGCGCTTTGTGACGTCATCAAAATAATCCTCGTGACTGGGGTTTTTGAAGGATGGCTCGTTCCATCTGTAATAATGAGGTTAATAATCAGTTATGCCAGTAACGTGTTAATTAATAAGGCGTTACTCTCTCATATCACCTTTTGGATGGAACAGCAAAGGCAATGAACAAACATCCCAGGCTGCGATTCGCCGTTTGTTCCCGTTGCCAAATCTGCACACAGCAAACTTCATGTGGTTCCCAGCGTTTATTAGAGTCATGTGGTGTCGTGTCGCTGGCTGACAACTTTTAAGTTTGTTCAAATGGCCCAGTGTGTAGCGGGCATGAGAGCGCTGGTCAGGTGGCTGCGTTGCCAGGCCAGAGCTTGTCAGCAATCGTCACAATACAAGAGAATAAATGACCTGAGCCCACCAGTGTCAGGTCTCTGGGTCTGCGGCCACGTTTACACGTACCCTGGTATTTACAAAACACATAAACAACAGCGACGAGTCACCACAGTGGATGATTTCTCAAAACCGGCCACATTGGAGATTTGGGAAAACTCTGTGTCTCCGTTTGCATCTAAAAGGAGGGAAACGGGAGATTTATGTCACAATTAGTGATTTCACGTTTTTAACCAGGATTCTGATTGGCGATCATGGATTCATGCTTCTGGTTACACTGCCCCCTACAGGTTTGGCATGCTCATCGTAGCTCTAAACCAGGTGAAAATGCAGATCGGTGTCAATGAAGATTTCTTTTGGAGCGGGGGAAATATCTGTTTTTGTAAACACGTGTAAACGTGTCCTGCGTCTGCCGCTGTGTGTCAAACCTCACCTCTCCATTGATCCTATTGTCTTCTCCCTCTGTGTGCTCCAATCTGTGTTAGGAGTTTCACCTGTGTCTGCTCCTCTCGCTTGTCTGTGTCACCTCTCATCTTCTCATTCCCAACACTCCACTGTTATCCTAAATCCTTTTTTTTTTGTTTGTTTGTATCCCTGGTCTCTTTTGGATTTTTAACCCCTGGACAATTCTGCCAATAAACTCTGCTTTTTATGGAACTTGTCAGTCTGCTTTTGGGTCCACTGCACCACCAGTGACAACCAGATCACAGCTATAGTACACAAAGCTTATAATAGTTGACTATTTCTCATTCTAAGCTTTTTACATCTTGTATGACACAAACATAAGGCATCAGAAAACATTAATTAAAATCCACACGGTTGATGGTCTCATGAACTTATCTATGTTACTATTTCTCTTTTCCTGGAGTCCCACTGCTTTTGAATTTCATCTTTGCTTCCTGTTTCATTTGTGGCAGTTCTTCACACTCGTTCTGCAGCTATAGCAACATGATTTATTCTTTGATTTTTATTATTATTACTTCTTCGGGCGGTGGTCAACAAAATAAAACTAAATAAAACAAGCAAGAGCAAAGATGGACAATTTTACAGACCGAAAGGGTTTAACTCTTATTTGGCCTAACCCTATGAACAAATCAAAATACAAGATGGGGCAAGACTGCAAGACATCAGACTCTGAACTAAACTTCAAGTATAAAGTGAAAAACATAATAATACATTTCATTTGTACAAGTATGCATGATATATTATAATTACACATGTATACACATCATATCACATTATACTTATACTTATACATTATACTCCTGGACAGTGAGTCTCGCTCGGACATCACTTCCTGCCAGGTCCCTCTGGGCGCCCTCAGTGTCACCTGGTCGTCTCCATCATCTTCCCTGGACCTTCCTCCCTCTCCATCCCTGCACCTTCCTCCTCCTCCCTTCCTGGACCTTCCTCCCCAACCTCCAGGATGTCACCCGCTGCCACACAGACAGGCAGCAAGAAGAGGACGTCTCTCCAGGCTCTCAGAAAGATGGAGCACCAGCAGGTTTGTCCTGGTGTCTGTTGGGTTTGATCCTGCCTGTCAGTTAAAATTCACATGAAAACATTTGATATATTTTGATGTAATGATGAATCAGAATTTATTGTTTCCTTAGTGTTCATGATTGTGATTATTGAGATAAAGCAGGTTGCCAGTACAGTGATGTAATAACAACTGTGTACTGCAGGTATGGGTACAGTACTTCCTCCATCACCCAGCAGAAGGTACCTGGTAGATGCAGTACTTCCTCTGTCACCCAGCATAAAGGTCCCAGCTGGTACCAGTACTTGCTGGTACATGGAGAATCTGTGCAGGACAAGAGCATCCTGCACAAATCCCCAGTCGCCAATGTCCACATCAATAAATCTCATATATTATAGAGTCTTTTTTTAACGACAGGTAGATGCAGGAAAGCTTCAACCTTGCTGAAATGTTTCAGCTTCATCTTTAGTCTTCCTCAGAGCTTCATCTGGTTGTGATGACATGTCGGTCATTATCAGGTGACCGGCCAGATGACGCTCTGAGGAAGACTACAGATGCAGCTGAAACATGTCAGCAAGGTAGAATCTTTCCTGCATCTACCTGTCGTTAAAAAAGAGTCTGTAATATATGAAGTTTAGAACGACAAAATGAACACAATTCAACTATCAATAAACCTCCTTTGGCATCACAAATAACTAGAGAGGAAAGGTTTTCTGTTTAGGTAACAGATGTGTTGTGGCTCTGCAGGAGGAAGAATTAGAAGGTGACACCATCAACCAGCAGTACAGCAGAATACCTGATGCTCAGCAGGAGGAAGAATTAGAAGGTGACACCATCAACCAGCAGTACAGCAGAATACCTGATGACCAGCAGGAGGAAGAATTAGAAGGTGACACCATCAATCAGCAGTACAGCAGAATGCCTGATGACCAGCAGGAGCATCAGTATCAACATAACGATGCTCCTGGAAACCCTGAAGCTGGAGTCACGACACCTCCAGGAGAGAAAGTGTCCAGGATAGGGACATTATTGACCTGTGTATCACTGCAGGGGTTCCTGGGAAATAAAAGAACTTTAGAATTTTAAAAAACAATGTCATTATTCTATGTACATAATGTTTCTAACTTGTGTTTTTACTGTTGTAGGTTTTGCTGAAGTTAATTAAATAAAGTTTCCTTAATCTTCTGCTTGATATCTTTCTTTGCTCGACAGTGTAAGCCATGTGTGTATTTATGTATTTACTCTCGCACAGTATAAGCTATTTATGTAATTATTCTAAAGAGAAATTACAGCTAATGATTGGAGTTCTTAACTGAAGGATGTATATTAGACAAATGTAATAGAGTACATATTAATGACATGACCAGAAGAATGACAACAAGCAGCAGATATGTGAAAAGCTGGTTAATTAATTTAATAAACATCAGGGATCTTCAGTAAAACAGTCAAATAATTGTTTGTATTAGTATTACTGAACTTCAAGGAGATGAAGAGTGAAATAAAGGCTTATAGGAGGCTCGAAGTAATAGTAACACAGGTAATTTACATGGTACTATACACTGTACTGTATACAGTACTGTACATGGTACTTAACACAGTACTGTACATTGTACTATACATGGTACAATACACTGTAATATACACAGCATGTATGTGACAGAAAAGGTACTATCTTACAATAATGTTCTAAAGCTTAGATCATCATATCAGATATCATGTACAAATCACCTTCCTACTGAACCAGAGAGGAAACAGGGTCCTCCTCCTCCTCTTCCTCCTCCTCCTCCTCCTCAGCTTCAGGGTCCATCATCCAGCCATGACCGCGTCATCAAGTACTCGTGTTCCAATTCTCCTTTAACGCCGATGCGTCCTCGTAAATTTGCATTTCCGCACTTCCGAGGATGCACTGCAAGTAGTTAATCGTGACGTAGGCGAGTACACACTGGCGCTCTAAGAATTGGAAAACGGCCAATAAATTGAGTTTCAAATATTCAATTTCATGAAAACCAATTTTCTGAAGGATGAAGCAAAACAATTGTTTTAAGTTTTTCCAAATTAAAATAAATAAATTGGCCTAATTTCTTAATGTAAATAATCCACTTCATTATATCTGATTATTTTAACTTGATGTAAAACACCTTTGTATAAGGGCACAAGCTACCGTTGTATCAAATAGAAATCAGAAACACAAAGAAATTGAAATGTATTGAATAGAGAGACATTGTTCAAGAAGTTTCAAAAGTACCTCAAATGTATGAAGTTACTGAGTGAGGTACGGTGGCCTGGAAGTGTAAAACACTACACACTTCAGAAAACACTGGCAAATCCAAAAAACAAAACGGAAAGGTGCTGACGGCAGGGTCGTCACTGATTGGACACACTGCAGATGACAAGCACGTTGCTGATTGGACAGAAGCAAAGTGTGTCTCTGGAACAGGAAGTCATTCCTGCCCACTGAAGCATGGTCCACATTCCGCGGATAAGAGACTGTCTTCCATAGTTGGAAACAAGATATTTTGTCCTCTCTGTGGCCTGCAGGTACTGACGGCTGGTCGAGGCTTTATTGAAGCTTTGATAGTTCATTTTAAGTTATGGTTCATTATTTGAGGCTTCAATGACACACAGTGCTCTACGAGGACATCTAGTGGTCAATAAAATGAAGTGCAATGGAGACGTGCCATTGACTGGTTCACAGACTGCTACTGTTTGTTGGATATGGTACCTGATGTTTCCATTGTTTTTTGATTGTGCTTTCTCTCTTTGATAGTGTTTTCTCTTTTGGGAGTGTTTTTGGATATGGTAGTGTTTTCTGAAGATTGTAGTGATTTGTACTTTCAGACCAGCGTAGTAAGAGGGTTGATTAGTGACAGATTAAATAGCACACAGCAAGATAACATGGCTTTGGTCTGTGGCTCCAACATAGTGACGGGGATTTGTCACACACACACACACACACACACACACACACACACACACACACACACACACACACACACACACACACGCACACACACTTTGTACATAATGTTTGCTTTTTAGTAGATTAGATCTCCGTGTTAGATATTGTTTGCTACTTGAATGTCTTGATTTATGAAATGATTTCAGAATTATTTATGAATTAATACATTTAGTTAATAAAAGCCTGTTAGCTGAATTGAACACTTCTTGGTGATTATTGTGTATTTATTGTTGACAATTCACTGGTTTGTAAGTCTGTGCTCGGATCGCACACCTTCCCTTTTATTTAAGATTGTTATATTTTACGCAGAAATATTAACTAACTTAAATAAACCTTTTACAAACGAGACTGATATTTTGGTATTAGCTATTTCCAGTTTATCTGGTGTTGCCCCAATTTTATATTAATACATAAATAACAAATTTAAGCAAGTTAATAATTTTTCATTTATAAATAATTTTTGATAATTTATTAACTTTTAAGTAATTACTCGATTACTTTAGGAGTTGTTAATGAGTAAATGACCGTTTACTCCCATTAATAATTAAAAGTTTTCATAAATTACTTCCAGTGATTTATTACTTTCAGTAATCTATTACTTACAGTAAGTTAATGCTAATAGCCAACCATAAATCCCAACATTCATGAAGAAGTTATTAAATAAATCAGTGTGGCAGTAGAGCATGCCACCGCCGGGTTCCCCCACAGAGACACAGAGTCAGATCGCTCAATGTCCATTGCTTTTATTGAAGTTTCACCAAAACGTTCCCAGACCGAGTCCCCCCCCAGAGGGTGGGGTGGGACGTTGGGAGGCAGCCCTGCTCCGGAGGCCGGTTACAGGGGCGGCCCCGCCGCCACAGGGTCCCCCGGGGGAGGGGATGGATCAAGCTGTGGGCCTCAAACCCGCTCCTCCTCGTCAAACCTCGGCTGCTGTCTCCGCCACCTTCCTCCCGGTCTGCGCCACCTTCCGTCCAGTCTGGGCCGTCGCCTACGTCCACCTCGTGGTCATCGCCTGCCCGGTCTGGGCCACCGTCTACGCTGAAGCCCGCCTGGTCTGCGCCTTCACCGCCGTCCGCCTGATCTGGGCCGCCGCCCTTGTGAACTCGGCCGCCGCCTCCGCCCACCGGCTGGACTCCGCCCTCGTGGACTCAGTGTCTGTTTGGATTTACTTTCACATAACAAAACATAATCATTCTTGTATTTGATGATTGTTTGAGATAGACTGGATCTGTGCAGCCTGAACTCTGCCTAACTTGGACCAAACAGGTACAAATGCATGGTTGTTTGTTTTACTTCAGCATTAGGATGAATAAAGTGAAAATCATAGATGTTTCCGCAATGCTAAGTTTAACATAAAAAAGTAACACATTTCAACATTTGAACCAGTAAAATGTCTTTATTTTGACTGGAAAGTATATGTATAAGTATAAGTATATGTATAAGTATATGTATAAGTATCAGTATAAGTATATGTATAAGTATATGTATAAGTATCAGTATATGTATAAGTATCAGTATAAGTATATGTATAAGTATATGTATAAGTATCAGTATATGTATAAGTATCAGTATAAGTATAAGTATAAGTTTAACTTTGAGGTGTTTCTACTTTGAGGTAGAGGGTAGGGATTGTGGGTGGTTTGATGCAGTGGTGGTGGATGCAGTTCGGTCAGATCCCTTATTTTCTTTTCAGAAAGTTGGCAATCCTTCTCTTGATACGGGTCCAGGTCCCGGGGCTCTTGGGGCTCTTTGGATGCTGGACTTCTGGTTTAGAGGTTTTCTGGACAGGTCTGGGGGACAGCACTGTGACACAGAGCGTCGGGACAAACTGTCAGACACAGAGACTCTAACCACACAGACACAGAGACTCTAACCACACAGACACAGAGCGCTGGAGAGCTAAAACAGCTGAAATGGCTAAAAAAAGCTTAAAAAGCTAAAGAAGCTAAAATAGCTAAAGACGTAAAGAAACTAGCTCATGCACAAGGCTGGTGGACGAGCAGCATGTCAACCACGCGATGAAGGGACGTGTGGAGCACCACAGAGAGTTTTGCCTGCGTTGGCGTTACCTTCGTCCTCCTCCGGCAGCTCCTGTATTGTGTACAGCACTCGAGCTGAGTTGGAACACATCAGGTCAGCGTCGGGCTCCTCATACACAGCAGCACCAGAACACGTCAATTCACTCAGCGTCTGTTGGGGCTCCGGCGGCGGGGAGGTGACCACCACTGCAAACCAACACATCAGACGTCTCAGGACGCAACGTCACAGCGATTCTACAGATACTTGAAGCACAGCAGGAAGTGGAAACGTACCTGGAACTTCGACCCCACTGGTGTTCTCAGAGACGCTCTTGACCTGAAGGACAAAACGGTGGACAGTCAAAGACATTATTTTACAGTAATGGCTGCTCTTAGGGTTCGGCTGGCATTGCGGTCCTCGTCGGAATACTAGTGAATGGAAGAATATATACAATACAAAGTAATGGTATTTATCGAATGTATTCTTAGTATTTCAATATTTTAATCAATTAATAACTTATTTTATTTTCATATTTTTCTTAGTATTTAAGTTTTTGGAGTAGTTAATATATTTATATGTTTTAACAATTATGAATTTTCTTAGTATTTAATATATTACATATATATTCTTAACATTTAACATAATTTTTTATTATTTATACATTTAATATTAGTATATATGATTTATTCTTTAATAATTAAATGCTAATTATTTATTTGTTTGTTTGTTTATTAATGCATTTAATAATAATAGATTAATTATGTTTAATATTCATACTTAGTATATTTAATATACATTTTTCTAGTATCATACGATTATATTCTTAGTATTTAATTATTAATTTCAATATTCTTTTGATTTTCATTATTTTTCTTAGTCTTTAATATAAATCTTTTTGTATGTAATATATTTAATATGATCATTTCATATTTATTCTAGTATTTCATAATTTTAAGAATTTATTAAATACGTAATTATGGAGAAAATATTTGTTTCAATAACTATTTAATTCTAAGTTGACCACTGTGCATGTGCAGAAGCTAAAATTGGAACGATTTTGAATGCAATTATTATATTAATTATACTTCTCTATTCATTATAATATAAAATAATAATAATAATAATTATATCTATCCTCGGCATGGTTTTTCCTGACTGTGTGAACCCTGATCTCTAGGTGTCCAGTGAGAGGAGGAGAGCTGGAGCCGACCTGGTCCCATTCGTCCCCCTGGTCCCTCTGCTGTCTCATGCTGTTGACGGTCTGCTCCTTCAGCTGCAGCTCCCGGCTCAGCTCGTCCTGCAGCTGCAAGACAAAACCAGTGGAGACGTCAGGCTCAAGGTCTTTATTTAGCACAGAGCAACAATCATACACAGTATCATGTAGCGTGAAATGTTAGGAACTTGTTCCACAACAAGATTATTAATATTAGAAGAAAATAAAATAGATGTATTCATTAATAATAAAAATAAAGTCAATTGAAGAAAAACGTCTGAAGAACAATTGTTTGATCTTGCGGTTGATGCAGACCATTTTCTCAGCCTTGTAGCGCTCCACTTCCTGCAGCAGGTCCTGGTACAGGAACTGCTGCTCCTTCTCTTGAGCCGCCTTGGCCTCCAGCGCCTGCTGCTGCCGGGCGACCTGCTCCTTCAACCCGCTGATCTCAGCCTTCAGGCTCTCAAAATGGGATGTCTCGCCTTTGGACTGCAGCTCTGCGCAGACAGTAGGAGAATAAAACGGCCTCAGTGATCCCGTCTAACACACAAAGCGCTGCAGACGACCACCGCCTGACTTACCGGCGTCAAACTCTCCGGGGTGCCGCCGCTGCATGTTGTCCTGGAGGAACGCAAAGTTGATATTTTAGCTACTTTATCCAACTGTTCAGTACTGTCCAGGTCAAAACACACATTTTGATATGTGACAGCCAGCGTTGCCACAGTTGCCTTGAAAAAGTAATCTGATCACGAGTTACTCCTTTAAAAGTAACTCAGTTACTTTACTGATTACTTGTTTTAAAAAGTAACTAGGTTAGATTGCAAGTAACTTCTTGAATCCTTTCAGAAGCTGGCGACAACATGCCCCCCTCCATCTCCACATGAGGATGAAGAAGGGGGAGGGGTGATGGTGGCGTTACCTTGTGGCCGATGACCGCCAGCAGCTTCGGCTGCTCCTGGATCGCCTCCATGCTTTTCTTGAGCTGCGTCAGCCGGCGCTCCAGCAGCTCGTCACGCTCCCGCCCGGCCACCGGCAGCCGCTCCTCAGCGGCCCGCAGGCTGAGCACCAGGAGGTCTTGGCAGTGCAGCACCCACTGCAGGGTCAGCTGCGCCAGCCGCAGCAGCTTGACCAGTCCCGGGTCGACCGGCGCCCGGCACCGCGGGCAGCACTCGTCCTCCAGGCTGCAGAATATCACGGTGGACAAATGCTTCTGCAGGGCCCTGAGGTCCACCTGGCTCGCCACCTGGTCCACGTCCACCAGGTTGACGCTCCGCCAGTCCACCGTCTCCCGCCACGGCCAGAACTTGAACGTGGGGCGTCCAGAGTTGTTCTCACTGGACGCTTCAGCCATGCCGCTGGACGGCGAGTTAAGGAAGGAGGGAATGTGGGCTGACGGGTGGGCGTCGCTGTTCAGAGGGCAGTACACCCTGTCCTGGAATGGTTGGAAAGACAAGAGTTCAAAACACAATTAAACTCTGGATTATTGAGGAGATGCTGCCGAGCAGCCTCCTCCCCGTCTCGCGCTTCGGTGCAACGTGTCGTTACCGTCAATCTGTGGGACTCAATTCTTTGTATGAGACACTGCTCAGTACAACTGAAGAGCGTCCATAGGGCCCACGTGTCTAAAGTCAAGCTGTCCTGTATTTACCCAGATATCACTCCCACGTGGGATAAATGCAAAAATAGTGATGCTGCACTTATTCACATGTATTGGCTGTGCCCCCACCCCACAGACGGTCCTCGCCTTACAGCAGCTGAACACCGCATGGTCTAACTTTCCTTACTCCTGGCTAAACGCACAGTTTGATTCAGGTGGAGGGATGCTGCCCCGCCCACACTCAGTCAGTGGCTCCACCACTTAATGTCCTGCCTTAAACTGGAAATGTTACGATTCTCAATAAGTGGCTCTGAGAAGAGATTCTACCCGACCTGGGAACCCTTTCTGACATACATTCACAACACTCAAACAACGTAATGTAATATATTATAGATCCCTACATTTTCTCCCAATCCTAGTCGTACCTGGCTCCATAATCTATCACCTTTCCTTTGCAATGTACACATTCATGTCATATTTAATGGTGAACATCATTTTTTCTTTTGTTTTGTTTTGTTGTGTCAGCATCCTGAGGGGACTGTGGGTGGTGTGGGTTTGGGTGGTGTAGGGTTTGGGTGGATGAACCTAAGAATGTGACTTGTGACATGTATCTGCCCCACCTGGGGATGATTGTTGGAAACTGTTAATAAAAAGATTTTGAAAGAAACAAATGATCATTTTAAATAATTGTAAAAGTTTTAATTGGTTTTTTTTCTTTTTATTGAATAGTTGAATTTTTAAGAAGTTGAATTGTTCAAATTTATGAAGGTTTAAAAGAGGCACAGGCTTAAGATAAATAAATCAATAAAATCCCCCATCTGTTTACATGCAAAAGAAATTGTAGAAAAGTTGAATCATTAAAAAAAAAAAAAAAAGAAAGTTTAAGAGATATTAAAAAGACTGCAAGAAAAAAAAAAGCTAATAGCATTCTAATATCAAAACGTGTAACAGAGTGAATTTCTGCTTAATTCTAACAATGAAAAAAGGAGGATTGGATTGACTTTGTGGTTATAAAGTTCCACGGGATGTTTTAAAAGCTGCTGATCAGGGAGGCTTTGCAGGAAGTCAAACACAGATGTTACCTGTTGGATTCTTTGTAGTGTCCGAAGCACAGAATAAAGTCACCTTCTCCAGAGAAAAACGATCCTGCTGCAAATTGGCACGTCTGATTGTCTCACTCACTCGGAAACTCTGAGTGCCGCGGAGCGGAAGGGGGCGGAGTCTTCAGAGCGCGCTTTGTGACGTCATCAAAAAAAATCCTCGTGACTGGGGTTTTTGAAGGATGGCTCGTTCCATCTGTAATAATGAGGTTAATAATCAGTTATGCCGGTAACGTGTTAATTAATAAGGCGTTACTCTCTCATATCACCTTTTGGATGGAACAGCAAAGGCAATGAACAAACGTCCCAGGCTGCGATTCGCCGTTTGTTCCCGTTGCCAAATCTGCACACAGCAAACTTCATGTGGTTCCCAGCGTTTATTAGAGTCATGTGGTGTCGTGTCGCTGGCTGACAACTTTTAAGTTTGTTCAAATGGCCCAGTGTGTAACGGGCATGAGAGCACTGGTCAGGTGGCTGCGTTGCCAGGCCAGAGCTTGTCAGCAATCGTCACAATACAAGAGAATAAATGACCTGAGCCCACCAGTGTCAGGTCTCTGGGTCTGCGGCCACGTTTACACGTACCCTGGTATTTACAAAACACATAAACAACAGCTACGAGTCACCACAGTGGATGATTTCAGAAAACCGGCCACATTGGAGATTTGGGAAAACTCTGTCTCCGTTTGCATCTAAAAGGAGGGAAACGGGAGATTTATGCCACAATTAGTGATTTCACGTTTTTAACCAGGATTCTGATTGGCGATCATGGATTCATGCTTCTGGTTACACTGCCCCCTACAGGTTTGGCATGCTCATCGTAGCTCTAATCAGGTGAAAATGCAGATCGGTGTCAATGAAGATTTCTTTTGGAGCGGGGGAAATATCTGTTTTTGTAAACACGTGTAAACGTGTCCTGCGTCTGCCGCTGTGTGTCAAACCTCACCTCTCCATTGATCCTATTGTCTTCTCCCTCTGTGTGCTCCAATCTGTGTTAGGAGTTTCACCTGTGTCTGCTCCTCTCGCTTGTCTGTGTCACCTCTCATCTTCTCATTCCCAACACTCCACTGTTATCTTAAATCCTTTTGTTTTTGTTTATTTGTATCCGTGTTCTCTTTTGGATTTTTAACCCCTGGACAATACTGTCAATAAACTCTGCTTTTTATGGAACTTGTCAGTCTGCTTTTGGGTCCACTGCACCACCAGTGACAACCAGATCACAGCTATAGTACACAAAGCTTATAATAGTTGACTATTTCTCATTCTAAGCTTTTTACATCTTGTATGACACAAACATAAGGCATCAGAAAACATTAATTAAAATCCACACGGTTGATGGTCTCATGAACTTATCTATGTTACTATTTCTCTTTTCCTGGAGTCCCACTGCTTTTGAATTTCATCTTTGCTTCCTGTTTCATTTGTGGCAGTTCTTCACATTCGTTCTGCAGCTATAGCAACATGATTTATTCTTTGATTTTTATTATTATTACTTCTTCGGGCGGTGGTCAACAAAATAAAACTAAATAAAACAAGCAAGAGCAAAGATGGACAATTTTACAGACCGAAAGGGTTTAACTCTTATTTGGCCTAACCCTATGAACAAATCAAAATACAAGATGGGGCAAGACTGCAAGACATCAGACTCTGAACTAAACTTCAAGTATAAAGTGAAAAACATAATAATACATTTCATTTGTACAAGTATGCATGATATATTATAATTACACATGTATACACATCATATCACATTATACTTATACTTATACAATTTACTCCTGGACAGTGAGTCTCGCTCGCACACCACTTCCTGCCAGGTCCCTCTGGGCGCCCTCAGTGTCACCTGGTCGTCTCCATCATCTTCCCTGGTCCTTCCTCCCTCTTCATCCCTGGACCTTCCTCTTCCTCCCTTCCTGGACCTTCCTCCCCAACCTCCATGATGTCACCCGCTGCCACACAGACAGGCAGCAAGAAGAGGACGTCTCTCCAGGCTCTCAGAAAGACGGAGCACCAGCAGGTTTGTCCTGGTGTCTGTTGGGTTTGATCCTGCCTGTCAGTTAAAATTCACATGAAAACATTTGATATATTTTGATGTAATGATGAATCAGAATTTATTGTTTCCTTAGTGTTCATGATTGTGATTATTGAGATAAAGCAGGTTGCCAGTACAGTGATGTAATAACAACTGTGAACTGCAGGCATGGGTACAGTACTTCCTCCATCACCCAGCAGAAGGTAACTGGTAGATGCAGTACTTCCTCTGTCACCCAGCATAAAGGTCCCAGCTGGTACCAGTACTTGCTGGTACATGGAGAATCTGTGCAGGACAAGAGCATCCTGCACAAATCCCCAGTCGCCAATGTCCACATCAATAAATCTCATATATTATAGAGTCTTTTTTTAACGACAGGTAGATGCAGGAAAGCTTCAACCTTGCTGAAATGTTTCAGCTTCATCTTTAGTCTTCCTCAGAGCTTCATCTGGTTGTGATGACATGTCGGTCATTATCAGGTGACCGGCCAGATGACGCTCTGAGGAAGACTACAGATGCAGCTGAAACATGTCAGCAAGGTAGAATCTTTCCTGCATCTACCTGTCGTTAAAAAAGAGTCTGTAATATATGAAGTTTAGAACGACAAAATGAACACAATTCAACTATCAATAAACCTCCTTTGGCATCACAAATAACTAGAGAGGAAAGGTTTTCTGTTTAGGTAACAGATGTGTTGTGGCTCTGCAGGAGGAAGAATTAGAAGGTGACACCATCAACCAGCAGTACAGCAGAATACCTGATGCTCAGCAGGAGGAAGAATTAGAAGGTGACACCATCAACCAGCAGTACAGCAGAATACCTGATGACCAGCAGGAGGAAGAATTAGAAGGTGACACCATCAATCAGCAGTACAGCAGAATGCCTGATGACCAGCAGGAGCATCAGTATCAACATAACGATGCTCCTGGAAACCCTGAAGCTGGAGTCACGACACCTCCAGGAGAGAAAGTGTCCAGGATAGGGACATTATTGACCTGTGTATCACTGCAGGGGTTCCTGGGAAATAAAAGAAAGAACTTTAGAATTTTAAAAAACAATGTCATTTTTCTATGAACATAATGTTTCTAACTTGTGTTTTTACTGTTGTAGGTTTTGCTGAAGTTAATGAAATAAAATTTCCTTTATCTTCTGCTTGATATCTTTCTTTGCTCGACAGTGTAAGCCATGTGTGTATTTATGTATTTACTCTCACACAGTATAAGCTATTTATGTATTTATTCTAAAGAGAAATTACAGCTAATGATTGGAGTTCTTAACTGAAGGATGTATATTAGACAAATGTAATAGAGTACATATTAATGACATGACCAGAAGAATGACAACAAGCAGCAGATATGTGAAAAGCTGGTTAATTCATTTAATAAGCATCAGGGATCTTCAGTAAAACAGTCAAATAATTGTTTGTATTAGTATTACTGAACTTCAAGGAGATGAAGTGTAAAATAAAGGCTTAGAGGAGGCCCGAAGTAATAGTAACACAGGTAATTTACATGGTACTATACACTGTACTGTATACAGTACTGTACATGGTACTTAACACAGTACTGTACATTGTACTATACATGGTACAATACACTGTAATATACACAGCATGTATGTGACAGAAAAGGTACTATTTTACAATAATGTTCTAAAGCTTAGATCATCATATCAGATATCATGTACAAATCACCTTCCTACTGAACCAGAGAGGAAACAGGGTCCTCCTCCTCCTCTTCCTCCTCCTCCTCCTCCTCCTCCTCCTCAGCTTCAGGGTCCATCATCCAGCCATGACAGCGTCATCAAGTACTCGTGTTCCAATTCTCCTTTAACACCGATGCGTCCTCGTAAATTTGCATTTCCGCACTTCCGAGGACGCCCTGCAAGTAGTTAATCGTGACGTAGGCGAGTACACACTGGCGCTCTAAGAATTGGAAAACGGCCAATAAATTGAGTTTCAAATATTCAATTTCATGAACACCAATTTTCTGAAGGATGAAGCAAAACAATTGTTTTAAGTTTTTCCAAATTAAAATAAATAAATTGGCCTAATTTCTTAATGTAAATAATCCACTTCATTATATCTGATTATTTTAACTTGATGTAAAACACCTTTGTATAAAGGCACAAGCTACCGTTGTATCAAATAGAAATCAGAAACACAAAGAAATTCAAATGTATTGAATAGAGAGACATTGTTCAAGAAGTTTCAAAAGTACCTCAAATGTATGAAGTTACTGAGTGAGGTACGGTGGCCTGGAAGTGTAAAACACTACACACTTCAGAAAACACTGGCAAATCCAAAAAACAAAACGGAAAGGTGCTGACGGCAGGGTCGTCACTGATTGGACACACTGCAGATGACAAGCACGTTGCTGATTGGACAGAAGCAAAGCGTGTCTCTGGAACAGGAAGTCATTCCTGCCCACTGAAGCATGGTCCACATTCCGCGGATAAGAGACTGTCTTCCAGAGTTGGAAACAAGATATTTTGTCCTCTCTGTGGCCTGCAGGTACTGACGGCTGGTCGAGGCTTTATTGAAGCTTTGATAGTTCATTTTAAGTTATGGTTCATTATTTGAGGCTTCAATGACACACAGTGCTCTACAAGGACATCTAGTGGTCAATAAAATGAAGTGCAATGGAGACGTGCCATTGACTGGTTCACAGACCGCTACTGTTTGTTGGATATGGTACCTGATGTTTCCATTGTTTTTTGATTGTGCTTTCTCTATTTGATAGTGTTTTCTCTTTTGGTAGTGTTTTTGGATATGGTAGTGTTTTCTGAAGATTGTAGTGTTTTGTACTTTCAGACCAGCGTAGTAAGAGGGTTGATTAGTGACAGATTAAATAGCACACAGCAAGATAACATGGCTTTGGTCTGTGGCTCCATCATAGTGACGGGGATTTGTCAGATCGCTCAATGTCCATTGCTTTTATTGAAGTTTCACCAAAACGTTTCCAGACCGAGTCCCCTGGGGTGGGACGTTGGGAGACGTTGGGAGGCAGCCCTGCGCCAATGGGTCCCCCGGGGGAGGGGATGGATCAAGCTGTGGGCCTCAAACCCGCTCCTCCTCGTCAAACCTCAGCTGCTGTCTCTGCCACCGTCCTCCCGGTCTGCGCCACCTTCCTCCCGGTCTGCGCCACCTTCCGTCCAGTCTGGGCCGTCGCCTACGTCCACCTCGTGGTCATCGCCTGCCCGGTCTGGGCCACCGTCTACGCTGAAGCCCGCCTGGTCTGCGCCTTCACCGCCGTCTGCCTGATCTGGGCCGCCGCCCTTGTGAACTCGGCCGCCGCCTCCGCCCACCGGCTGGACTCCGCCCTCGTGGACTCAGTGTCTGTTTGGATTTACTTTCACATAACAAAACATAATCATTCTTGTATTTGATGATTGTTTGAGATAGACTGGATCTGTGCAGCCTGAACTCTGCCTAACTTGGACCAAACAGGTACAAATGCATGGTTGTTTGTTTTACTTCAGCATTAGGGTGAATAAAGTGAAAATCATAGATGTTTCCGCAATGCTAAGTTTAACATAAAAAAGTAACACATTTCAACATTTGAACCAGTAAAATGTCTTTATTTTGACTGGAAAGTATATGTATAAGTATAAGTATATGTATATGTATAAGTATATGTATAAGTATATGTATAAGTATCAGTATATGTATAAGTATCAGTATAAGTATAAGTATAAGTTTAACTTTGAGGTGTTTCTACTTTGAGGTAGAGGGTAGGGATTGTGGGTGGTTTGATGCAGTGGTGGATGCAGTTCGGTCAGATCCCTTATTTTCTTTTCAGAAAATTGGCAATCCTTCTCTTGATACGGGTCCAGGTCCCGGGGCTCTTGGGGCTCTTTGGATGCTGGACTTCTGATTTAGAAGTTTTCTGGACAGGTCTGGGGGACAGCACTGTGACACAGAGCGTCGGGACAAACTGTCAGACACAGAGACTCTAACCACACAGACACAGAGACTCTAACCACACAGACACAGAGACTCTAACCACACAGACACAGAGCGCTGGAGAGCTAAAACAGCTAAAATCGCTTAAAAAGCTAAAGAAGCTAAAATAGCTAAAGACGTAAAGAAACTAGCTCATGCACAAGGCTGGTGGACGAGCAGCATGTCAACCACGCGATGAAGGGACGTGTGGAGCACCACAGAGAGTTTTGCCTGCGTTGGCGTTACCTTCGTCCTCCTCCGGCAGCTCCTGTATTGTGTACAGCACTCGAGCTGAGTTGGAACACATCAGGTCAGCGTCGGGCTCCTCATACACAGCAGCACCAGAACACGTCAATTCACTCAGCGTCTGTTGGGGCTCCGGCGGCGGGGAGGTGACCACCACTGCAAACCAACACATCAGACGTCTCAGGACGCAACGTCACAGCGATTCTACAGAAGCAGAGCAGGAAGTGGAAACGTACCTGGAACTTCGACCCCACTGGTGTTCTCAGAGACGCTCTTGACCTGAAGGACAAAACGGTGGACAGTCAAAGACATTATTTTACAGTAATGGCTGCTCTTAGGGTTCGGCTGGCATTGTGGTCCTCGTCGGAATACTAGTGAATGGAAGAATATATACAATACAAAGTAATGGTATTTATCGAATGTATTCTTAGTATTTCAATATTTTAATCAATTAATAACTTATTTTATTTTCATATTTTTCTTAGTATTTAAGTTTTTGGAGTAGTTAATATATTTATATGTTTTAACAATTATGAATTTTCTTGGTATTTAATATATTACATATATATTCTTAACATTTAACATCATTTTTTATTATTTATACATTTAATATTAGTATATATGATTTATTCTTTAATAATTAAATGCTAATTATTTATTTGTTTGTTTATTAATGCATTTAATAATAGATTAATTATGTTTAATATTCATACTTGGTATATTTAATATACATTTTTCTAGTATCATACGATTATATTCTTAGTATTTAATTATTAATTTCAATATTCTTTTGATTTTCATTATTTTTCTTAGTCTTTAATATAAATGTTTTTGTATGTAATATATTTAATATGATCATTTCATATTTATTCTAGTATTTCATAATTTTAATAATTTTTTAAATCGATAATTATGGAGAAAATTTTTGTTTCAATAACTATTTAATTCTAAGTTGACCACTGTGCATGTGCAGAAGCTAAAATTGGAACGATTTTGAATGCAATTATTATATTAATTATACTTCTCTATTCATTATAATATAAAATAATAATAATAATTATATCTATCCTCGGCCTGGTTTTTCCTGACTGTGTGAACCCTGATCTCTAGGTGTCCAGTGAGAGGAGGAGAGCTGGAGCCGACCTGGTCCCACTCGTCCCCCTGGTCCCTCTGCTGTCTCATGCTGTTGACGGTCTGCTCCTTCAGCTGCAGCTCCCGGCTCAGCTCGTCCTGCAGCTGCAAGACAAAACCAGTGGAGACGTCAGGCTCAAGGCCTTTATTTAGCACAGAGCAACAATCATACACAGCATCATGTAGCGTGAAATGTTAGGAACTTGTTCCACAACAATATTATTAATATTAGAAGAAAAGAAAATAGATGTATTCATTAATAATAAAAATAAAGTCAATTGAAGAAAAACGTCTGAAGAACAATTGTTTGATCTTGCGGTTGATGCAGACCATTTTCTCAGCCTTGTAGCGCTCCACTTCCTGCAGCAGCTCCTGGTACAGGAACTGCTGCTCCTTCTCTTGAGCCGCCTTGGCCTCCAGCGCCTGCTGCTGCCGGGCGACCTGCTCCTTCAACCCGCTGATCTCAGCCTTCAGGCTCTCGAGCTGGGACGTCTCGCCTTTGGACTGCAGCTCTGCGCAGACAGTGGGAGAATAAAACGGCCTCAGTGATCCCGTCTAACACACAAAGCGCTGCAGACGACCACAGACTGACTTACCGGCGTCAAACTCTCCGGGGTGCCGCCGCTGCATGTTGTCCTGGAGGAACGCAAAGTTGATATTTTAGCTACTTTATCCAACTGTTCAGTACTGTCCAGGTCAAAACACACATTTTGATATGTGACAGCCAGCGTTGCCACAGTTGCCTTGAAAAAGTAATCTGATTACGAGTTACTCCTTTAATAGAAACTCAGTTACTTTACTGATTACTTGTTTTAAAAAGTAACTAGGTTAGATTGCAAGTAACTTCTTGAATCCTTTCAGAAGCTGGCGACAACATGCCCCCCTCCATCTCCACATGAGGATGAAGAAGGGGGCGGGGTGACGGTGGCGTTACCTTGTGGCCGATGACCGCCAGCAGCTTCGGCTGCTCGTGGATCGCCTCCATGCTCTTCTTGAGCTGCGTCAGCCGGCGCTCCAGCAGCTCGTCACGCTCCCGCCCGGCCACCGGCAGCCGCTCCTCAGCGGCCCGCAGGCTGAGCACCAGGAGGTCTTGGCAGTGCAGCACCCACTGCAGGGTCAGCTGCGCCAGCCGCAGCAGCTTGACCAGTCCCGGGTCGACCGGCGCCCGGCACCGCGGGCAGCACTCGTTTTCCAGGCTGCAGAATATCACGGTGGACAAATGCTTCTGCAGGGCCCTGAGGTCCACCTGGCTCGCCACCTGGTCCACGTCCACCAGGTTGACGCACCGCCAGTCCACCGTCTCCCGCCACGGCCAGAACTTGAACGTGGGGCGTCCAGAGTTGTTCTCACTGGACGCTTCAGCCATGCCGCTGGACGGCGAGTTAAGGAAGGAGGGAATGTGGGCTGACGGGTGGGCGTCGCTGTTCAGAGGGCAGTACACCCTGTCCTGGAATGGTTGGAAAGACAAGAGTTCAAAACACAATTAAACTCTGGATTATTGAGGAGATGCTGCCGAGCAGCCTCCTCCCCGTCTCGCGCTTCGGTGCAACGTGTCGTTACCGTCAATCTGTGGGACTCAATTCTTTGTATGAGACACTGCTCAATACAACTGAAGAGCGTCCATAGGGCCCACGTGTCTAAAGTCAAGCTGTCCTGTATTTACCCAGATATCACTCCCACGTGGGATAAATGCAAAAATAGTGATGCTGCACTTATTCACATGTATTGGCTGTGACCCCACCTCCACAGATTCTGGGAAGACGTGTTTGCGTTACTGTCCACTGTCTTAGGGAGACATCTCGATCCGGACCCAGTGATGACGCTGCTTGGCGTCACTGATAGAGACGGTCCTCGCCTTACAGCAGCTGAACACCGCATGGTCACACTTTCCTTACTCCTGGCTAAACGCACAGTTTGATTCAGGTGGAGGGATGCTGCCCCGCCCACACTCAGTCAGTGGCTCCACCACTTAATGTCCTGCCTTAAACTGGAAATGTTACGATTCTCAATAAGTGGCTCTGAGAAGAGATTCTACCCGACCTGGGAACCCTTTCTGACATACTTTCACAACACTCAAACAACGTAATGTAATATATTATAGATCCCAACATTTGCTCCCAATCCTAGTCGTACCTGGCTCCATAATCTACCACCTTTCCTTTGCAATGTACACGTTCATGTCATATTTAATGGTGAACATCGTTTTTTCTTTTGTTTTGTTTTGTTGTGCCAGCATCCTGAGGGGACTGTGGGTGGTGTGGGTTTGGGTGGTGTAGGGTTTGGGTGGATGAACCTAAGAATGTGACTTGTGACATGTATCTGCCCCACCTGGGGATGATTGTTGGAAACTGTTAATAAAAAGATTTTGAAAGAAACAAATGATCATTTTAAATAAATGTAAAAGTTTTAATTGGTTTTTTTTTCTTTTTATTGAATAGTTGAATTTTTAAGAAGTTGAATTGTTCAAATTTATGAAGGTTTAAAAGAGGCACAGGCTTAAGATAAATAAATCAATAAAATCCCCCATCTGTTTACATGCAAAAGAAATTGTAGAAAAGTTGAATCATTAAAAAAAAAAACCAAAAAAGTTTAAGAGATATTAAAAAGACTGCAAGAAAAATAAAAAAGCTAATAGCATTCTAATATCAAAACGTGTAACAGAGTGAATTTCTGCTTAATTCTAACAATAAAAAAAGGAGGATTGGATTGACTTTGTGGTTATAAAGTTCCACGGGATGTTTTAAAAGCTGCTGATCAGGGAGGCTTTGCAGGAAGTCAAACACAGATGTTACCTGTTGGATTCTTTGTAGTGTCCAAAGCACAGAATAAAGTCACCTTCTCCAGAGAAAAACGATCCTGCTGAAAATTGGCACGTCTGATTGTCTCTCTCACTCGGAAACTCTGAGTGCCGCGGAGCGGAAGGGGGCGGAGTCTTCAGAGCGCGCTTTGTGACGTCTTAAAAAAAAATCCTCGTGACTGGGGTTTTTGAAGGATGGCTCGTTCCATCTGTAATAATGAGGTTAATAATCAGTTATGCCGGTAACGTGTTAATTAATAAGGCGTTACTCTCTCATATCACCTTTTGGATGGAACAGCAAAGGCAATGAACAAACGTCCCAGGCTGCGATTCGCCGTTTGTTCCCGTTGCCAAATCTGCACACAGCAAACTTCATGTGGTTCCCAGCGTTTATTAGAGTCATGTGGTGTCGTGTCGCTGGCTGACAACTTTTAAGTTTGTTCAAATGGCCCAGTGTGTAGCGGGCATGAGAGCGCTGGTCAGGTGGCTGCGTTGCCAGACCAGAGCTTGTCAGCAATCGTCACAATACAAGAGAATAAATGACCTGAGCCCACCAGTGTCAGGTCTCTGGGTCTGCGGCCACGTTTACACGTACCCTGGTATTTACAAAACACATAAACAACAGCGACGAGTCACCACAGTGGATGATTTCTCAAAACCGGCCACATTGGAGATTTGGGAAAACTCTGTGTCTCCGTTTACATCTAAAAGGAGGGAAACGGGAGATTTATGCCACAATTAGTGATTTCACATTTTTAACCAGGATTCTGATTGGCGATCATGGATTCATGCTTCTGGTTACACTGCCCCCTACAGGTTTGGCATGCTCATCGTAGCTCTAAACCAGGTGAAAATGCAGATCGGTGTCAATGAAGATTTCTTTTGGAGCGGGGGAAATATCTGTTTTTGTAAACACGTGTAAACGTGTCCTGCGTCTGCCGCTGTGTGTCAAACCTCACCTCTCCATTGATCCTATTGTCTTCTCCCTCTGTGTGCTCCAATCTGTGTTAGGAGTTTCACCTGTGTCTGCTCCTCTCGCTTGTCTGTGTCACCTCTCATCTTCTCATTCCCAACACTCCACTTTTATCCTAAATCCTTTTTTTTTTTTTTTTGTTTGTATCCCTGCTCTCTTTTGGATTTTTAACTCCTGGACAATTCTGCCAATAAACTCTGCTTTTTATGGAACTTGTCAGTCTGCTTTTGGGTCCACTGCACCACCAGTGACAACCAGATCACAGCTATAGTACACAAAGCTTATAATAGTTGACTATTTCTCTTTCTAAGCATTTTACATCTTGTATGACACAAACATAAGACATCAGAAAACATTAATTAAAATCCACACGGTTGATGGTCTCATGAACTTATGTTACTATTTCTCTTTTCCTGGAGTCCCACTGCTTTTGAATTTCATCTTTGCTTCCTGTTTCATTTGTGGCAGTTCTTCACATTCGTTCTGCAGCTATAGCAACATGATTTATTCTTTGATTTTTATTATTATTACTTCTTCGGGCGGTGGTCAACAAAATAAAACTAAATAAAACAAGCAAGAGCAAAGATGGACAATTTTACAGACCGAAAGGGTTTAACTCTTATTTGGCCTAACCCTATGAACAAATCAAAATACAAGATGGGGCAAGACTGCAAGACATCAGACTCTGAACTAAACTTCAAGTATAAAGTGAAAAACATAATAATACATTTCATTTGTACAAGTATGCATGGTATATTATAATTACACATGTATACACATCATATCACATTATACTTATACTTATACCTTATACTCCTGGACAGTGAGTCTCGCTCGCACACCACTTCCTGCCAGGTCCCTCTGGGCGCCCTCAGTGTCACCTGGTCGTCTCCATCATCTTCCCTGGTCCTTCCTCCCTCTTCATCCCTGGACCTTCCTCTTCCTCCCTTCCTGGACCTTCCTCCCCAACCTCCATGATGTCACCCGCTGCCACACAGACAGGCAGCAAGAAGAGGACGTCTCTCCAGGCTCTCAGAAAGACGGAGCACCAGCAGGTTTGTCCTGGTGTCTGTTGGGTTTCATCCTGCCTGTCAGTTAAAATTCACAGGAAAACATTTGATATATTTTGATGTAATGATGAATCAGAATTTATTGTTTCCTTAGTGTTCATGATTGTGATTATTGAGATAAAGCAGGTTGCCAGTACAGTGATGTAATAACAACTGTGTACTGCAGGTATGGGTACAGTACTTCCTCCATCTCCCAGCAGAAGGTACCTGGTAGATGCAGTACTTCCTCTGTCACCCAGCATAAAGGTCCCAGCTGGTACCAGTACTTGCTGGTACATGGAGAATCTGTGCAGGACAAGAGCATCCTGCACAAATCCCCAGTTGCCAATGTCCACATCAATAAATCTCATATATTATAGAGTCTTTTTTTAACGACAGGTAGATGCAGGAAAGCTTCAATCTTGCTGAAATGTTTCAGCTTCATCTTTAGTCTTCCTCAGAGCTTCATCTGGTTGTGATGACATGTCGGTCTTTATCAGGTGACCGGCCAGATGACGCTCTGAGGAAGACTACAGATGCAGCTGAAACATGTCAGCAAGGTAGAATCTTTCCTGAATCTACCTGTCGTTAAAAAAGAGTCTGTAATATATGAAGTTTAGAACGACAAAATGAACACAATTCAACTATCAATAAACCTCCTTTGGCATCACAAATAACTAGAGAGGAAAGGTTTTCTGTTTAGGTAACAGATGTGTTGTGGCTCTGCAGGAGGAAGAATTAGAAGGTGACACCATCAACCAGCAGTACAGCAGAATACCTGATGCCCAGCAGGAGGAAGAATTAGAAGGTGACACCATCAACCAGCAGTACAGCAGAATACCTGATGACCAGCAGGAGGAAGAATTAGAAGGTGACACTATCAATCAGCAGTACAGCAGAATACCTGATGACCAGCAGGAGGAAGAATTAGAAGGTGACACCATCAATCAGCAGTACAGCAGAATTCCTGATGACCAGCAGGAGCATCAGTATCAACATAACGATGCTCCTGGAAACCCTGAAGCTGGAGTCACGACACCTCCAGGAGAGAAAGTGTCCAGGATAGGGACATTATTGACCTGTGTATCACTGCAGGGGTTCCTGGGAAATAAAAGAAAGAACTTTAGAATTTTAAAAAACAATGTCATTTTTCTATGAACATCATGTTTCTAACTTGTGTTTTTACTGTTGTAGGTTTTGCTGAAGTTAATTAAATAAAGTTTCCTTTATCTTCTGCTTGATAGCTTTCTTTGCTCGACAGTGTAAGCCATGTGTGTATTTATGTATTTACTCTCACACAGTATAAGCTATTTATGTATTTATTCTAAAGAGAAATTACAGCTAATGATTGGAGTTCTTAACTGAAGGATGTATATTAGACAAATGTAATAGAGTTCATATTAATGACATGACCAGAAGAATGACAACAAGCAGCAGATATGTGAAAAGCTGGTTAATTCATTTAATAAACATCAGGGATCTTCAGTAAAACAGTCAAATAATTGTTTGTATTAGTATTACTGAACTTCAAGGAGATGAAGTGTAAAATAAAGGCTTATAGGAGGCTAGAAGTAATAGTAACACAGGTAATTTACATGGTACTATACACTGTACTTTATATAGTACTCTACATGGTACTTAACACAGTACTGTACATTGTACTATACATGGTACAATACACTGTAATATACACAGCATGTATGTGACAGAAAAGGTACTATTTTACAATAATGTTCTAAAGCTTAGATCATCATATCAAATATCATGTACAAATCACCTTCCTACTGAACCAGAGAGGAAACAGGGTCCTCCTCCTCCTCTTCCTCCTCCTCCTCCTCCTCCTCCTCCTCCTCAGCTTCAGGGTCCATCATCCAGCCATGACAGCGTCATCAAGTACCCGTGTTCCAATTCTCCTTTAACGCCGATGCGTCCTCGTAAATTTGCATTTCCGCACTTCCGAGGACGCCCTGCAAGTAGTTAATCGTGACGTAGGCGAGTACACACTGGCGCTCTAAGAATTGGAAAACGGCCAATAAATTTAGTTTCAAATATTCAATTTCATGAAAACCAATTTTCTGAAGGATGAAGCAAAACAATTGTTTTAAAGGGGACATATCATGCTAAATCCACTTTTTTAGCCCTTAAATGCATTTTGTTGTATATTTAGAGTGTTTAGAAGTACAGAAAAGTTTAAAGTAGTCTCTTCAGGTGCTCCGTTGATATCTTTATATTCTGTTTTGGTCATATTTTGCGATCGGTTTCGATTTTTCTATTCTCTATTACGTTTTTTGAACAATGACGTCACAGTATTCTCAGCGGAACTGCCAAATTAGGACATCGACATTTCGAGCAATCCGCCATTTTTGTTTCTCGCTGCGATTTTGTAGTCCAACCGAAGTTACGAGAGGATAAGTCGAAATGTTCGGTTGTTGGATGTAGTAACCCACAAGCTTCGTTACACCGTCTCCCAGCATCAGAACCTTTTCGAAGTGCCTGGTTGAGTTTTATTTTTCACAGAAATGTACCCACATCTGTGGGTAAGGTCATTTTTGTGTGCGCGAAGCACTTTAAGGACGACTGCTTCAGCAACCTCCGCCAGTATAAAGAAGGATTTGCCGAAAGACTTGGTCTGATTGAGCGGTCAGTTCCTTCTATCTATGGAGACGACAGAGCACTTCGGTAAGCTGTATATAACGCTACAAAGTGTGATGATAAGACGTCCCTGTCATTGTTTTGTTAGCATTAGCAGTTGCACCGTCTTCATATGTTAGCGCTGTGTGCTCGTTTTAGATTATAATGTAACTTCTGTGTTAAATAGTCGTTGTAATACAGGCAGTATTGTAGTAGTGGGCATGGATGGAGAAGTTAGTGTAAATATAGTAACACACCATTGCGTTACATCCATATGAAGACGTTGTTCTGCAGGTGCATCATCGTCATTTTCATCTCGCTCCGCCGGGTCCGACTCTGGCTCCAACATGTATGGCTGGATGGACAAATCTTCCGTTGTTGACATTTTGTAAATAATGTGTGAATATAAAGTTTCTGCGCCGCTAGATAATTGTATCTGTTCTATCAAACTACAAAGATGGCCGAACAGGGTGACGGGGCCTGGGTTGAAAAGGGGCCTGTGGAGCTATAATAATGAGGAATTCAGACCCAAGCATTGCAGTTCCGCGTTGTATAGACCACAACTGTATGATTTATATGTAAAAAGGAAGGATTTAAAAGCATGATATGTCTCCTTTAAGATTTTCCAAATTAAAATAAATAAATTGGCCTAATTTCTTAATGTAAATAATCCACTTCATTATATCTGATTATTTTAACTTGATGTAAAACACCTTTGTATAAGGGCACAAGCTACCGTTGTATCAAATAGAAATCAGAAACACAAAGAAATTCAAATGTATTGAATAGAGAGACATTGTTCAAGAAGTTTTAAAAGTACCTCAAATGTATGAAGTTACTGAGTGAGGTACGGTGGCCTGGAAGTGTAAAACACTACACACTTCAGAAAACACTTACAAATCCAAAAAACAAAACGGAAAAGTGCTGACGGCAGGGTCGTCACTGATTGGACACACTGCAGATGACAAGCACGTTGCTGATTGGACAGAAGCAAAGTGTGTCTCTGTAACAGGAAGTCATTCCTGCCCACTGAAGCATGGTCCACATTCCGCGGATAAGAGACTGTCTTCCATGGTTGGAAACAAGATATTTTGTCCTCTCTGTGGCCTGCAGGTACTGACGGCTGGTCGAGGCTTTATTGAAGCTTTGATAGTTCATTTTAAGTTATGGTTCATTATTTGAGGCTTCAATGACACACAGTGCTCTACGAGGACATCTAGTGGTCAATAAAATGAAGTGCAATGGAGACGTGCCATTGACTGGTTCACAGACTGCTACTGTTTGTTGGATATGGTACCTGATGTTTCCATTGTTTTTTGATTGTGCTTTCTCTATTTGATAGTGTTTTCTCTTTTGGGAGTGTTTTTGGATATGGTAGTGTTTTCTGAAGATTGTAGTGATTTGTACTTTCAGACCAGCGTAGTAAGAGGGTTGATTAGTGACAGATTAAATAGCACACAGCAAGATAACATGGCTTTGGTCTGTGGCTCCATCATAGTGACGGGGATTTGAAAGCCTGAAGACTGTTTTCACTCTTTTCAAATTCAGAAAAAGTTGAACGTTTCAAAAAGTATAAATAGTATGAAATAGATTAGTAAAAACAATAAAGTTCAGAAGAAGCTGCACATTTTTATATATGGTCAGTCTGTCTCCTGACTTTCTGAAACACTGGTGACTTTACTGGATTAATGGCAGACACAAGAGTTCTCAGTTCAGACTGGTGATGGTGCTATTACAAAAGTCAAGGACTCATCAAAAATTACTTTTCCCCACTTGACGCTGTTATTATAGAAGTGAAGAAAGTCTGTCCTCTCTCTCCCTGGCTTGTTTCAGTTCTTATAAAGTGTGTTGCTCCAATGAGCCAATCAGAAATCAAACCCTAGTTACCTCCTCAACCAATTCCATCACTGCCATAGAAGTAGACCTATTTGGTCTAAAGCCAAACTGTTGTTCACTTAGCAGGTGATGCTTGTCAATGAAACTATCCAACCTGGTTACAAATAATTTTTCAAAACTTTTAGAGAATTGTGGAGTAAAGAGATCAGCCTAGAGTTAGTGAATTGATGATCGTCTCCGCTTTTAAAGATGGGTATAACTTTTGCTGTTTTCATTTTAAATGGGAAGACTCCATTTATAAAAGAGAGGTTACATATGTAGGGGTAGGGAACAACCATATATTCAACAACAACTTTGATCAAGGACATATCTATGGCAAAGCAATCTGTTGACTTCTTGTTTTTTAAAGAATTTACAATTTCTCTGATTTCACTTTCATGTACAGGTGAGAGGAAAAGTGATTCTAAATTGTTTTGGATGATTTGTTCATTAAATTCTACAGTGTTTCGTGGTTGAACAATTGCCTCATCCGGTCGTCACGTGACCTCGATAAGCGTCCCCGAATCACCGGGGTAACGCTGGTCCGCAGAGCTCAACCGGGCGCCATTTTGGCTTTTGAAACAGCAGCAGAGCTGCCATCTTGGATGAGGATCCCAACTCATCCACCACCTGGTGGACGTTCCAGGTCATCACACCCACTCACATTGACCCTACGACGTCTGCCTCCACCTGGTGGACGTTGGAGGTCATTACAACAATCACCCTCATCTCGCCAAACCACACACCCACAAACACAAACACACACACGCACACACACTTTGTACATAATGTTTGCTGTTTAATAGATTAGATCTCCGTGTTAGATGTTGTTTGCTACTTGAATGTCTTGATTTATGAAATGATTTCAGAATTATTTATGAATTAATACATTTAGTTAATAAAAGCCTGTTGGCTGAATTGAACACTTCTTGGTGATTATTGTGTATTTATTGTTGACAATTCACTGGTTTGTAAGTCTGTGCTCAGATCGCACACCTTCCCTTTTATTTAAGATTGTTGTATTTTACACAGAAATATTAACTAACTTAAATAAACCTTTTACAAACGAGACTGATATTTTGGTATTAGCTATTTCCAGTTTATCTGGTGTTGCCCCAATTTTATATTAATACATAAATAACAAATTTAAGCAAGTTAATAATTTTTCATTTATAAATTATTTTTGATAATTTATTAACTTTTAAGTAATTACGCGATTACTTTAGGAGTTGTTCATGAGTAAATGACTGTTTACTCCCATTAATAATTAATTACTTCCAGTGATTTATTACTTTCAGTAATCTATTACTTACAGTAAGTTAATGCTAATAACCAACCATAAATCCCAACATTCACGAAGAAGTTATTAAATAAATCAGTGTGGCAGTAGAGCATGCCACCGCCGGGTTCCCCCACAGAGACAGAGTCAGATCGCTCAATGTCCATTGCTTTTATTGAAGTTTCACCAAAACGTTCCCAGACCGAGTCCCCCCCCAGAGGGTGGGGTGGGACGTTGGGAGGCAGCCCTGCTCCGGAGGCCGGTTACAGGGGCGGCCCCGCCGCCACCGGGTCCCCCGGGGGAGGGGATGGATCAAGCTGTGGGCCTCAAACCCGCTCCTCCTCGCCAAACCTCGGCTGCTGTCTCCGCCACCTTCCTCCCGGTCTGCACCACCTTCCGTCCAGTCTGGGCCGTCGCCTACGTCCACCTCGTGGTCATCGCCTGCCCGGTCTGGGCCACCGTCTACGCTGAAGCCCGCCTGGTCTGCGCCTTCACCGCCGTCCCCCTGATCTGGGCCGCCGCCCTCGTGAACTTGGCCGCCGCCTCCGCCCACCGGCTGGACTCCGCCCTCGTGGACTCAGTGTCTGTTTGGATTTACTTTCACATAACAAAACATAAACATTCTTGTATTTGATGATTGTTTGAGATAGACTGGATCTGTGCAGCCTGAACTCTGCCTAACTTGGACCAAACAGGTACAAATGCATGGTTGTTTGTTTTACTTCAGCATTAGGATGAATAAAGTGAAAATCATAGATGTTTCCGCAATGCTAAGTTTAACATAAAAAAGTAACACATTTCAACATTTGAACCAGTAGATTGTCTTTATTTTGACTGGAAAGTATATGTATAAGTATAAGTATATGTATATGTATAAGTATATGTATAAGTATCAGTATATGTATAAGTATCAGTATAAGTATAAGTTTAACTTTGAGGTGTTTCTACTTTGAGGTAGAGGGTAGGGATTGTGGGTGGTTTGATGCAGTGGTGGATGCAGTTCGGTCAGAGCCCTTATTTTCTTTTCAGAAAGTTGGCAATCCTTCTCTTGATACGGGTCCAGGTCCCGGGGCTCTTGGGGCTCTTTGGATGCTGGACTTCTGGTTTAGAGGTTTTCTGGACTTCGTCCTCCTCCGGCAGCTCCTGTATTGTGTACAGCACCCGAGCTGAGTTGGAACACATCAGGTCAGCGTCGGGCTCCTCATACACAGCAGCACCAGAACACGTCAATTCACTCAGCGTCTGTTGGGGCTCCGGCGGCGGGGAGGTGACCACCACTGCAAACCAACACATCAGACGTCTCAGGACGCAACGTCACAGCGATTCTACAGAAGCAGAGCAGGAAGTGGAAACGTACCTGGAACTTCGACCCCACTGGTGTTCTCAGAGACGCTCTTGACCTGAAGGACAAAACGGTGGACAGTCAAAGACATTATTTTACAGTAATGGCTGCTCTTAGGGTTCGGCTGGCATTGCGGTCCTCGTCGGAATACTAGTGAATGGAAGAATATATACAATACAAAGTAATGGTATTTATCGAATGTATTCTTAGTATTTCAATATTTTAATCAATTAATTACTTATTTTATTTTCATATTTTTCTTAGTATTTAAGTTTTTTGAGTAATTAATATATTTATTTGTTTTAACAATTATGAATTTTCTTAGTATTTGATATATTACATATATATTCTTAGCATTTAACATTATTCTTTATTATTTATACATTTAATATTAGTATATATGATTTATTCTTTAATAATTAAATGCTAATTATTTATTTATTTGTTTGTTTATTAATGCATTTAATAATAATAGATTAATTATGTTTAATATTCATACTTAGTATATTTAATATACATTTTTCTAGTATCATATGATGATATTCTTAGTATTTAATTATTAATTTCAATATTCATTTTATTTTCATATTTTTTCTTAGTCTTCAATAAAAATCTTTTTGCATGTAATATATTTAATATGATCATTTCATATTTATTCTAGTATTTCATAATTTTGATTGTTTTTTAAATACGTAATTATGGAGAAAATATTTGTTTCAATAACTATTTAATTCTAAGTTGACCACTGTGCATGTGCAGAAGCTAAAATTGGAACAATTTTGAATGCAATTATTATATTAATTATACTTCTCTATTCATTATAATATAAAATAATAATAATAATAATTATATCTATCCTCGGCCTGGTTTTTCCTGACTGTGTGAACCCTGATCTCTAGGTGTCCAGTGAGAGGAGGAGAGCTGGAGCCGACCTGGTCCCATTCGTCCCCCTGGTCCCTCTGCTGCCTCATGCTGTTGACGGTCTGCTCCTTCAGCTGCAGCTCCCGGCTCAGCTCGTCCTGCAGCTGCAAGACAAAACCAGTGGAGACGTCAGGCTCAAGGCCTTTATTTAGCACAGAGCAACAATCATACACAGTATCATGTAGCGTGAAATGTTAGGAACTTGTTCCACAACAATATTATTAATATTAGAAGAAAAGAAAATAGATGTATTCATTAATAATAAAAATAAAGTCAATTGAAGAAAAACGTCTGAAGAACAATTGTTTGATCTTGCGGTTGATGCAGACCATTTTCTCAGCCTTGTAGCGCTCCACTTCCTGCAGCAGGTCCTGGTACAGGAACTGCTGCTCCTTCTCTTGAGCCGCCTTGGCCTCCAGCGCCTGCTGCTGCCGGGCGACCTGCTCCTTCAACCCGCTGATCTCAGCCTTCAGGCTCTCAAGCTGGGACGTCTCGCCTTTGGACTGCAGCTCTGCGCAGACAGTGGGAGAATAAAACGGCCTCAGTGATCCCGTCTAACACACAAAGCGCTGCAGACGACCACCGACTGACTTACCGGCGTCAAACTCTCCGGGGTGCCGCCGCTGCATGTTGTCCTTGAGGAACGCAAAGTTGATATTTTAGCTACTTTATCCAACTGTTCAGTACTGTCCAGGTCAAAACACACATTTTGATATGTGACAGCCAGCGTTGCCACAGTTGCCTTGAAAAAGTAATCTGATCACGAGTTACTCCTTTAAAAGTAACTCAGTTACTTTACTGATTACTTGTTTTAAAAAGTAACTAGGTTAGATTGCAAGTAACTTCTTGAATCCTTTCAGAAGCTGGCGACAACATGCCCCCCTCCATCTCCACATGAGGATGAAGAAGGGGGAGGGGTGACGGTGGCGTTACCTTGTGGCCGATGACCGCCAGCAGCTTCGGCTGCTCCTGGATCGCCTCCATGCTCTTCTTGAGCTGCGTCAGCCGGCGCTCCAGCAGCTCGTCACGCTCCCGCCCGGCCACCGGCAGCCGCTCCTCAGCGGCCCGCAGGCTGAGCACCAGGAGGTCTTGGCAGTGCAGCACCCACTGCAGGGTCAGCTGCGCCAGCCGCAGCAGCTTGACCAGTCCCGGGTCGACCGGCGCCCGGCACCGCGGGCAGCACTCGTCCTCCAGGCTGCAGAATATCACGGTGGACAAATGCTTCTGCAGGGCCCTGAGGTCCACCTGGCTCGCCACCTGGTCCACGTCCACCAGGTTGACGCTCCGCCAGTCCACCGTCTCCCGCCACGGCCAGAACTTGAACGTGGGGCGTCCAGAGTTGTTCTCACTGGACGCTTCAGCCATGCCGCTGGACGGCGAGTTAAGGAAGGAGGGAATGTGGGCTGACGGGTGGGCGTCGCTGTTCAGAGGGCAGTACACCCTGTCCTGGAATGGTTGGAAAGACAAGAGTTCAAAACACAATTAAACTCTGGATTATTGAGGAGATGCTGCCGAGCAGCCTCCTCCCCGTCTCGCGCTTCGGTGCGACGTGTCGTTAACGTCAATCTGTGGGACTCAATTCTTTGTATGAGACACTGCTCAGTACAACTGAAGAGCGTCCATAGGGCCCACGTGTCTAAAGTCAAGCTGTCCTGTATTTACCCAGATATCACTCCCACGTGGGATAAATGCAAAAATAGTGATGCTGCACTTATTCACATGTATTGGCTGTGCCCCCACCCCACAGACGGTCCTCGCCTTACAGCAGCTGAACACCGCATGGTCACACTTTCCTTACTCCTGGCTAAACGCACAGTTTGATTCAGGTGGAGGGATGCTGCCCCGCCCACACTCAGTCAGTGGCTCCACCACTTAATGTCCTGCCTTAAACTGGAAATGTTACGATTCTCAATAAGTGGCTCTGAGAAGAGATTCTACCCGACCTGGGAACCCTTTCTGACATACTTTCACAACACTCAAACAACGTAATGTAATATATTATAGAACCCTACATTTGCTCCCAATCCTAGTCGTACCTGGCTCCATAATCTATCACCTTTCCTTTGCAATGTACACGTTCATGTCATATTTAATGGTGAACATCGTTTTTTGTTTTGTTTTGTTTTGTTGTGCCAGCA
The DNA here is from genome assembly GCF_963383615.2 of Lipophrys pholis. Classification (NCBI taxonomy): domain Eukaryota; kingdom Metazoa; phylum Chordata; class Actinopteri; order Blenniiformes; family Blenniidae; genus Lipophrys; species Lipophrys pholis. The sequence continues at coordinate 24,816,741 of NC_137640.1, read as the reverse complement.
TCCTGAGGGGACTGTGAGTGGTGTGGGTTTGGGTGGTGTAGGGTTTGGGTGGATGAACCTAAGAATGTGACTTGTGACATGTATCTGCCCCACCTGGGGATGATTGTTGGAAACTGTTAATAAAAGGATTTTGAAAGAAACAAATGATCATTTTAAATAATTGTAAAAGTTTTAATTGGTTTTTTTTCTTTTTATTGAATAGTTGAATTTTTAAGAAGTTGAATTGTTCAAATTTATGAAGGTTTTAAAGAGTCACAGGTTTAATATAAATAAATCAATAAAATCCCCCATCTGTTTACATGCAAAAGAAATTGTAGAAAAGTTGAATCATTAAAAAAAAAGAAAAGAAGTTTAAGAGATATTAAAAAGACTGCAAGAAAAAAAAAAGCTAATAGCATTCTAATATCAAAACGTGTAACAGAGTGAATTTCTGCTTAATTCTAACAATGAAAAAAGGAGGATTGGATTGACTGTGTGGTTATAAAGTTCCACGGGATGTTTTAAAAGCTGCTGATCAGGGAGGCTTTGCAGGAAGTCAAACACAGATGTTACCTGTTGGATTCTTTGTAGTGTCCGAAGCACAGAATAAAGTCACCTTCTCCAGAGAAAAACGATCCTGCAGCAAATTGGCACGTCTGATTGTCTCTCTCACTCGGAAACTCTGAGTGCCGCGGAGCGGAAGGGGGCGGAGTCTTCAGAGCGCGCTTTGTGACGTCATCAAACAAATCCTCGTGACTGGGGTTTTTGAAGGATGGCTCATTCCATCTGTAATAATGAGGTTAATAATCAGTTATGCCAGTAACGTGTTAATTAATAAGGCGTTACTCTCTCATATCACCTTTTGGATGGAACAGCAAAGGCAATGAACAAACATCCCAGGCTGCGATTCGCCGTTTGTTCCCGTTGCCAAATCTGCACACAGCAAACTTCATGTGGTTCCCAGCGTTTATTAGAGTCATGTGGTGTCGTGTCGCTGGCTGACAACTTTTAAGTTTGTTCAAATGGCCCAGTGTGTAGCGGGCATGAGAGCGCTGGTCAGGTGGCTGCGTTGCCAGGCCAGAGCTTGTCAGCAATCGTCACAATACAAGAGAATAAATGACCTGAGCCCACCAGTGTCAGGTCTCTGGGTCTGCGGCCACGTTTACACGTACCCTGGTATTTACAAAACACATAAACAACAGCTACGAGTCACCACAGTGGATGATTTCAGAAAACCGGCCACATTGGAAATTTGGGAAAACTCTGTGTCTCCGTTTGCATCTAAAAGGAGGGAAACGGGAGATTTATGCCACAATTAGTGATTTCACGTTTTTAACCAGGATTCTGATTGGCGATCATGGATTCATGCTTCTGGTTACACTGCCCCCTACAGGTTTGGCATGCTCATAGTAGCTCTAAACCAGGTGAAAATGCAGATCGGTGTCAATGAAGATTTCTTTTGGAGCGGGGGAAATATCTGTTTTGGTAAACACGTGTAAACGTGTCCTGCGTCTGCCGCTGTGTGTCAAACCTCACCTCTCCATTGATCCTATTGTCTTCTCCCTCTGTGTGCTCCAATCTGTGTTAGGAGTTTCACCTGTGTCTGCTCCTCTCGCTTGTCTGTGTCACCTCTCATCTTCTCATTCCCAACACTCCACTGTTATCCTATATCCTTTTTTTTTTGTTTGTTTGTATCCCTGTTCTCTTTTGGATTTTTAACCCCTGGACAATTCTGCCAATAAACTCTGCTTTTTATGGAACTTGTCAGTCTGCTTTTGGGTCCACTGCACCACCAGTGACAACCAGATCACAGCTATAGTACACAAAGCTTATAATAGTTGACTATTTCTCATTCTAAGCTTTTTACATCTTGTATGACACAAACATAAGGCATCAGAAAACATTAATTAAAATCTACACGGTTGATGGTCTCATGAACTTATCTATGTTACTATTTCTCTTTTCCTGGAGTCCCACTGCTTTTGAATTTCATCTTTGCTTCCTGTTTCATTTGTGGCAGTTCTTCACATTCGTTCTGCAGCTATAGCAACATGATTTATTCTTTGATTTTTATTATTATTACTTCTTCGGGCGGTGGTCAACAAAATAAAACTAAATAAAACAAGCAAGAGCAAAGATGGACAATTTTACAGACCGAAAGGGTTTAACTCTTATTTGGCCTAACCCTATGAACAAATCAAAATACAAGATGGAGCAAGACTGCAAGACATCAGACTCTGAACTAAACTTCAAGTATAAAGTGAAAAACATAATAATACATTTCATTTGTACAAGTATGCATGATATATTATAATTACACATGTATACACATCATATCACATTATACTTATACTTATACATTATACTCCTGGACAGTGAGTCTCGCTCGGACATCACTTCCTGCCAGGTCCCTCTGGGCGCCCTCAGTGTCACCTGGTCGTCTCCATCATCTTCCCTGGACCTTCCTCCCTCTCCATCCCTGGACCTTCCTCCTCCTCCCTTCCTGGATCTTCCTCCCCAACCTCCAGGATGTCACCCGCTGCCACACAGACAGGCAGCAAGAAGAGGACGTCTCTCCAGGCTCTCAGAAAGATGGAGCACCAGCAGGTTTGTCCTGGTGTCTGTTGGGTTTCATCCTGCCTGTCAGTTAAAATTCACATGAAAACATTTGACATATTTTGATGTAATGATGAATCAGAATTTATTGTTTCCTTAGTGTTCATGATTGTGATTATTGAGATAAAGCAGGTTGCCAGTACAGTGATGTAATAACAACTGTGTACTGCAGGCATGGGTACAGTACTTCCTCCATCACCCAGCAGAAGGTACCTGGTAGATGCAGTACTTCCTCTGTCACCCAGCATAAAGGTCCCAGCTGGTACCAGTACTTGCTGGTACATGGAGAATCTGTGCAGGACAAGAGCATCCTGCACAAATCCCCAGTTGCCAATGTCCACATCAATAAATCTCATATATTATAGAGTCTTTTTTTAACGACAGGTAGATGCAGGAAAGCTTCAACCTTGCTGAAATGTTTCAGCTTCATCTTTAGTCTTCCTCAGAGCTTCATCTGGTTGTGATGACATGTCGATCTTTATCAGGTGACCGGCCAGATGACGCTCTGAGGAAGACTACAGATGCAGCTGAAACATGTCAGCAAGGTTGAATCTTTCCTGCATCTACCTGTCGTTAAAAAAGAGTCTGTAATATATGAAGTTTAGAACGACAAAATGAACACAATTCAACTATCAATAAACCTCCTTTGGCATCACAAATAACTAGAGAGGAAAGGTTTTCTGTTTAGGTAACAGATGTGTTGTGGCTCTGCAGGAGGAAGAATTAGAAGGTGACACCATCAACCAGCAGTACAGCAGAATACCTGATGACCAGCAGGAGGAAGAATTAGAAGGTGACACCATCAACCAGCAGTACAGCAGAATACCTGATGACCAGCAGGAGGAAGAATTAGAAGGTGACACCATCAACCAGCAGTACAGCAGAATACCTGATGACCAGCAGGAGGAAGAATTAGAAGGTGACACCATCAACCAGCAGTACAGCAGAATACCTGATGACCAGCAGGAGGAAGAATTAGAAGGTGACACCATCAATCAGCAGTACAGCAGAATACCCGATGACCAGCAGGAGGAAGAATTAGAAGGTGACACCATCAACCAGCAGTACACCAGAATACCCGATGACCAGCAGGAGGAAGAATTAGAAGGTGACACCATCAACCAGCAGTACAGCAGAATACCTGATGACCAGCAGGAGCATCAGTATCAACATAACGATGCTCCTGGAAACCCTGAAGCTGGAGTCACGACACCTCCAGGAGAGAAAGTGTCCAGGATAGGGACATTATTGACCTGTGTATCACTGCAGGGGTTCCTGGGAAATAAAAGAACTTTAGAATTTTAAAAAACAATGTCATTATTCTATGTACATAATGTTTCTAACTTGTGTTTTTACTGTTGTAGGTTTTGCTGAAGTTAATTAAATAAAGTTTCCTTTATCTTCTGCTTGATATCTTTCTTTGCTCGACAGTGTAAGCCATGTGTGTATTTATGTATTTACTCTCACACAGTATAAGCTATTTATGTAATTATTCTAAAGAGAAATTACAGCTAATGATTGGAGTTCTTAACTGAAGGATGTATATTAGACAAATGTAATAGAGTACATATTAATGACATGACCAGAAGAATGACAACAAGCAGCAGATATGTGAAAAGCTGGTTAATTCATTTAATAAACATCAGGGATCTTCAGTAAAACAGTCAAATAATTGTTTGTATTAGTATTACTGAACTTCAAGGAGATGAAGAGTGAAATAAAGGCTTATAGGAGGCTCGAAGTAATAGTAACACAGGTAATTTACATGGTACTATACACTGTACTGTATACAGTACTGTACATGGTACTTAACACAGTACTGTACATTGTACTATACATGGTACAATACACTGTAATATACACAGCATGTATGTGACAGAAAAGGTACTATTTTACAATAATGTTCTAAGGCTTAGATCATCATATCAGATATCATGTACAAATCACCTTCCTACTGAACCAGAGAGGAAACAGGGTCCTCCTCCTCCTCTTCCTCCTCCTCCTCCTCCTCCTCCTCCTCAGCTTCAGGGTCCATCATCCAGCCATGACAGCGTCATCAAGTACTCGTGTTCCAATTCTCCTTTAACACCGATGCGTCCTCGTAAATTTGCATTTCCGCACTTCCGAGGACGCCCTGCAAGTAGTTAATCGTGACGTAGGCGAGTACACACTGGCGCTCTAAGAATTGGAAAACGGCCAATAAATTGAGTTTCAAATATTCAATTTCATGAACACCAATTTTCTGAAGGATGAAGCAAAACAATTGTTTTAAGTTTTTCCAAATTACAATAAATAAATTGGCCTAATTTCTTAATGTAAATAATCCACTTCATTATATCTGATTATTTTAACTTGATGTAAAACACCTTTGTATAAAGGCACAAGCTACCGTTGTATCAAATAGAAATCAGAAACACAAAGAAATTCAAATGTATTGAATAGAGAGACATTGTTCAAGAAGTTTCAAAAGTACCTCAAATGTATGAAGTTACTGAGTGAGGTACGGTGGCCTGGAAGTGTAAAACACTACACACTTCAGAAAACACTGGCAAATCCAAAAAACAAAACGGAAAGGTGCTGACGGCAGGGTCGTCACTGATTGGACACACTGCAGATGACAAGAACGTTGCTGATTGGACAGAAGCAAAGTGTGTCTCTGTAACAGGAAGTCATTCCTGCCCACTGAAGCATGGTCCACATTCCGCGGATAAGAGACTGTCTTCCATGGTTGGAAACAAGATATTTTGTCCTCTCTGTGGCCTGCAGGTACTGACGGCTGGTCGAGGCTTTATTGAAGCTTTGATAGTTCATTTTAAGTTATGGTTCATTATTTGAGGCTTCAATGACACACAGTGCTCTTACGAGGACATCTAGTGGTCAATAAAATGAAGTGCAATGGAGACGTGCCATTGACTGGTTCACAGACTGCTACTGTTTGTTGGATATGGTACCTGATGTTTCCATTGTTTTTTGATTGTGCTTTCTCTCTTTGATTGTGCTTTCTCTATTTGATGATGTTTTCTCTTTTGGTAGTGTTTTTGGATATGGTAGTGTTTTCTGAAGATTGTAGTGTTTTGTACTTTCAGACCAGCGTAGTAAGAGGGTTGATTAGTGACAGATTAAATAGCACACAGCAAGATAACATGGCTTTGGTCTGTGGCTCCATCATAGTGACGGGGATTTGTCAGATCGCTCAATGTCCATTGCTTTTATTGAAGTTTCACCAAAACGTTCCCAGACCGAGTCCCCTGGGGTGGGACGTTGGGAGACGTTGGGAGGCAGCCCTGCGCCAATGGGTCCCCCGGGGGAGGGGATGGATCAAGCTGTGGGCCTCAAACCCGCTCCTCCTCGTCAAACCTCGGCTGCTGTCTCTGCCACCGTCCTCCCGGTCTGCACCACCTTCCTCCCGGTCTGCACCACCTTCCTCCCGGTCTGGGCCGTCGCCTACGTCCACCTCGTGGTCATCGCCTGCCCGGTCTGGGCCACCGTCTACGCTGAAGCCCGCCTGGTCTGCGCCTTCACCGCCGTCCGCCTGATCTGGGCCGCCGCCCTTGTGAACTCGGCCGCCGCCTCCGCCCACCGGCTGGACTCCGCCCTCGTGGACTCAGTGTCTGTTTGGATTTACTTTCACATAACAAAACATAATCATTCTTGTATTTGATGATTGTTTGAGATAGACTGGATCTGTGCAGCCTGAACTCTGCCTAACTTGGACCAAACAGGTACAAATGCATGGTTGTTTGTTTTACTTCAGCATTAGGATGAATAAAGTGAAAATCATAGATGTTTCCGCAATGCTAAGTTTAACATAAAAAAGTAACACATTTCAACATTTGAACCAGTAAAATGTCTTTATTTTGACTGGAAAGTATATGTATATGTATATGTATATGTATATGTATATGTATATGTATATGTATAAGTATCAGTATATGTATAAGTATCAGTATAAGTATAAGTTTAACTTTGAGGTGTTTCTACTTTGAGGTAGAGGGTAGGGATTGTGGGTGGTTTGATGCAGTGGTGGATGCAGTTCGGTCAGATCCCTTATTTTCTTTTCAGAAAATTGGCAATCCTTCTCTTGATGCGGGTCCAGGTCCCGGGGCTCTTGGGGCTCTTTGGATGCTGGACTTCTGATTTAGAAGTTTTCTGGACAGGTCTGGGGGACAGCACTGTGACACAGAGCGTCGGGACAAACTGTCAGACACAGAGACTCTAACCACACAGACACAGAGACTCTAACCACACAGACACAGAGACTCTAACCACACAGACACAGAGCGCTGGAGAGCTAAAACAGCTAAAATCGCTTAAAAAGCTAAAGAAGCTAAAATAGCTAAAGACGTAAAGAAACTAGCTCATGCACAAGGCTGGTGGACGAGCAGCATGTCAACCACGCGATGAAGGGACGTGTGGAGCACCACAGAGAGTTTTGCCTGCGTTGGCGTTACCTTCGTCCTCCTCCAGCAGCTCCTGTATTGTGTACAGCACCCGAGCTGAGTTGGAACACATCAGGTCAGCGTCGGGCTCCTCATACACAGCAGCACCAGAACACGTCAATTCACTCAGCGTCTGTTGGGGCTCCGGCGGCGGGGAGGTGACCACCACTGCAAACCAACACATCAGACGTCTCAGGACGCAACGTCACAGCGATTCTACAGAAGCAGAGCAGGAAGTGGAAACGTACCTGGAACTTCGACCCCACTGGTGTTCTCAGAGACGCTCTTGACCTGAAGGACAAAACGGTGGACAGTCAAAGACATTATTTTACAGTAATGGCTGCTCTTAGGGTTCGGCTGGCATTGCGGTCCTCGTCGGAATACTAGTGAATGGAAGAATATATACAATACAAAGTAATGGTATTTATCGAATGTATTCTTAGTATTTCAATATTTTAATCAATTAATAACTTATTTTATTTTCATATTTTTCTTAGTATTTAAGTTTTTGGAGTAGTTAATATATTTATATGTTTTAACAATTATGAATTTTCTTGGTATTTAATATATTACATATATATTCTTAACATTTAACATCATTTTTTATTATTTATACATTTAATATTAGTATATATGATTTATTCTTTAATAATTAAATGCTAATTATTTATTTGTTTGTTTATTAATGCATTTAATAATAATAGATTAATTATGTTTAATATTCATACTTGGTATATTTAATATACATTTTTCTAGTATCATACGATTATATTCTTAGTATTTAATTATTAATTTCAATATTCTTTTGATTTTCATTATTTTTCTTAGTCTTTAATATAAATCTTTTTGTATGTAATATATTTAATATGATCATTTCATATTTATTCTAGTATTTCATAATTTTAATAATTTTTTAAATCGATAATTATGGAGAAAATTTTTGTTTCAATAACTATTTAATTCTAAGTTGACCACTGTGCATGTACAGAAGCTAAAATTGGAACGATTTTGAATGCAATTATTATATTAATTATACTTCTCTATTCATTATAATATAAAATAATAATAATAATAATTATATCTATCCTCGGCATGGTTTTTCCTGACTGTGTGAACCCTGATCTCTAGGTGTCCAGTGAGAGGAGGAGAGCTGGAGCCGACCTGGTCCCACTCGTCCCCCTGGTCCCTCTGCTGCCTCATGCTGTTGACGGTCTGCTCCTTCAGCTGCAGCTCCCGGCTCAGCTCGTCCTGCAGCTGCAAGACAAAACCAGTGGAGACGTCAGGCTCAAGGCCTTTATTTAGCACAGAGCAACAATCATACACAGCATCATGTAGCGTGAAATGTTAGGAACTTGTTCCACAACAATATTATTAATATTAGAAGAAAAGAAAATAGATGTATTCATTAATAATAAAAATAAAGTCAATTGAAGAAAAACGTCTGAAGAACAATTGTTTGATCTTGCGGTTGATGCAGACCATTTTCTCAGCCTTGTAGCGCTCCACTTCCTGCAGCAGGTCCTGGTACAGGAACTGCTGCTCCTTCTCTTGAGCCGCCTTGGCCTCCAGCGCCTGCTGCTGCCGGGCGACCTGCTCCTTCAACCCGCTGATCTCAGCCTTCAGGCTCTCAAGCTGGGACGTCTCGCCTTTGGACTGCAGCTCTGCGCAGACAGTGGGAGAATAAAACGGCCTCAGTGATCCCGTCTAACACACAAAGCGCTGCAGACGACCACCGACTGACTTACCGGCGTCAAACTCTCCGGGGTGCCGCCGCTGCATGTTGTCCTGGAGGAACGCAAAGTTGATATTTTAGCTACTTTATCCAACTGTTCAGTACTGTCCAGGTCAAAACACACATTTTGATATGTGACAGCCAGCGTTGCCACAGTTGCCTTGAAAAAGTAATCTGATTACGAGTTACTCCTTTAATAGAAACTCAGTTAATTTACTGATTACTTGTTTTAAAAAGTAACTAGGTTAGATTGCAAGTAACTTCTTGAATCCTTTCAGAAGCTGGCGACAACATGCCCCCCTCCATCTCCACATGAGGATGAAGAAGGGGGCGGGGTGACGGTGGCGTTACCTTGTGGCCGATGACCGCCAGCAGCTTCGGCTGCTCCTGGATCGCCTCCATGCTCTTCTTGAGCTGCGTCAGCCGGCGCTCCAGCAGCTCGTCACGCTCCCGCCCGGCCACCGGCAGCCGCTCCTCAGCGGCCCGCAGGCTGAGCACCAGGAGGTCTTGGCAGTGCAGCACCCACTGCAGGGTCAGCTGCGCCAGCCGCAGCAGCTTGACCAGTCCCGGGTCGACCGGCGCCCGGCACCGCGGGCAGCACTCGTCCTCCAGGCTGCAGAATATCACGGTGGACAAATGCTTCTGCAGGGCCCTGAGGTCCACCTGGCTCGCCACCTGGTCCACGTCCACCAGGTTGACGCTCCGCCAGTCCACCGTCTCCCGCCACGGCCAGAACTTGAACGTGGGGCGTCCAGAGTTGTTCTCACTGGACGCTTCAGCCATGCCGCTGGACGGCGAGTTAAGGAAGGAGGGAATGTGGGCTGACGGGTGGGCGTCGCTGTTCAGAGGGCAGTACACCCTGTCCTGGAATGGTTGGAAAGACAAGAGTTCAAAACACAATTAAACTCTGGATTATTGAGGAGATGCTGCCGAGCAGCCTCCTCCCCGTCTCGCGCTTCGGTGCGACGTGTCGTTACCGTCAATCTGTGGGACTCAATTCTTTGTATGAGACACTGCTCAGTACAACTGAAGAGCGTCCATAGGGCCCACGTGTCTAAAGTCAAGCTGTCCTGTATTTACCCAGATATCACTCCCACGTGGGATAAATGCAAAAATAGTGATGCTGCACTTATTCACATGTATTGGCTGTGCCCCCACCTCCACAGATTCTGGGAAGACGTGTTTGCGTTACTGTCCACTGTCTTAGGGAGACATCTCGATCCGGACCCAGTGATGACGCTGCTTGGCGTCACTGATAGAGACGGTCCTCGCCTTACAGCAGCTGAACACCGCATGGTCACACTTTCCTTACTCCTGGCTAAACGCACAGTTTGATTCAGGTGGAGGGATGCTGCCCCGCCCACACTCAGTCAGTGGCTCCACCACTTAATGTCCTGCCTTAAACTGGAAATGTTACGATTCTCAATAAGTGGCTCTGAGAAGAGATTCTACCCGACCTGGGAACCCTTTCTGACATACTTTCACAACACTCAAACAACGTAATGTACTATATTATAGATCCCAACATTTTCTCCCAATCCTAGTCGTACCTGGCTCCATAATCTATCACCTTTCCTTTGCAATGTACACATTCATGTCATATTTAATGGTGAACATCGTTTTTTGTTTTGTTTTGTTTTGTTGTGCCAGCATCCTGAGGGGACTGTGGGTGGTGTGGGTTTGGGTGGTGTAGGGTTTGGGTGGATGAACCTAAGAATGTGACTTGTGACATGTATCTGCCCCACCTGGGGATGATTGTTGGAAACTGTTAATAAAAAGATTTTGAAAGAAACAAATGATCATTTTAAATAATTGTAAAAGTTTTAATTGTTTTTTTTTCTTTTTGTTGAATAGTTGAATTTTTAAGAAGTTGAATTGTTCAAATTTATGAAGGTTTAAAAGAGGCACAGGCTTAAGATAAATAAATCAATAAAATCCCCCATCTGTTTACATGCAAAAGAAATTGTAGAAAAGTTGAATCATTAAAAAAAAAAAAAAAAAAAAAAAGTTTAAGAGATATTAAAAAGACTGCAAGAAAAATAAAAAAGCTAATAGCATTCTAATATCAAAACGTGTAACAGAGTGAATTTCTGCTTAATTCTAACAATAAAAAAAGGAGGATTGGATTGACTTTGTGGTTATAAAGTTCCACGGGATGTTTTAAAAGCTGCTGATCAGGGAGGCTTTGCAGGAAGTCAAACACAGATGTTACCTGTTGGATTCTTTGTAGTGTCCGAAGCACAGAATAAAGTCACCTTCTCCAGAGAAAAACGATCCTGCTGAAAATTGGCACGTCTGATTGTCTCTCTCACTCGGAAACTCTGAGTGCCGCGGAGCGGAAGGGGGCGGAGTCTTCAGAGCGCGCTTTGTGACGTCTTAAAAAAAAATCCTCGTGACTGGGGTTTTTGAAGGATGGCTCGTTCCATCTGTAATAATGAGGTTAATAATCAGTTATGCCGGTAACGTGTTAATTAATAAGGCGTTACTCTCTCATATCACCTTTTGGATGGAACAGCAAAGGCAATGAACAAACATCCCAGGCTGCGATTCGCCGTTTGTTCCCGTTGCCAAATCTGCACACAGCAAACTTCATGTGGTTCCCAGCGTTTATTAGAGTCATGTGGTGTCGTGTCGCTGGCTGACAACTTTTAAGTTTGTTCAAATGGCCCAGTGTGTAGCGGGCATGAGAGCGCTGGTCAGGTGGCTGCGTTGCCAGACCAGAGCTTGTCAGCAATCGTCACAATACAAGAGAATAAATGACCTGAGCCCACCAGTGTCAGGTCTCTGGGTCTGCGGCCACGTTTACACGTACCCTGGTATTTACAAAACACATAAACAACAGCGACGAGTCACCACAGTGGATGATTTCTCAAAACCGGCCACATTGGAGATTTGGGAAAACTCTGTGTCTCCGTTTGCATCTAAAAGGAGGGAAACGGGAGATTTATGCCACAATTAGTGATTTCACATTTTTAACCAGGATTCTGATTGGCGATCATGGATTCATGCTTCTGGTTACACTGCCCCCTACAGGTTTGGCATGCTCATAGTAGCTCTAAACCAGGTGAAAATGCAGATCGGTGTCAATGAAGATTTCTTTTGGAGCGGGGGAAATATCTGTTTTGGTAAACACGTGTAAACGTGTCCTGTGTCTGCCGCTGTGTGTCAAACCTCACCTCTCCATTGATCCTATTGTCTTCTCCCTCTGTGTGCTCCAATCTGTGTTAGGAGTCTCACCTGTGTCTGCTCCTCTCGCTTGTCTGTGTCACCTCTCATCTTCTCATTCCCAACACTCCACTGTTATCCTAAATCCTTTTTTTTTTTGTTTGTTTGTATCCCTGGTCTCTTTTGGATTTTTAACCCCTGGACAATTCTGCCAATAAACTCTGCTTTTTATGGAACTTGTCAGTCTGCTTTTGGGTCCACTGCACCACCAGTGACAACCAGATCACAGCTATAGTACACAAAGCTTATAATAGTTGACTATTTCTCATTCTAAGCATTTTACATCTTGTATGACACAAACATAAGACATCAGAAAACATTAATTAAAATCCACACGGTTGATGGTCTCATGAACTTATGTTACTATTTCTCTTTTCCTGGAGTCCCACTGCTTTTGAATTTCATCTTTGCTTCCTGTTTCATTTGTGGCAGTTCTTCACATTCGTTCTGCAGCTATAGCAACATGATTTATTCTTTGATTTTTATTATTATTACTTCTTCGGGCGGTGGTCAACAAAATAAAACTAAATAAAACAAGCAAGAGCAAAGATGGACAATTTTACAGACCGAAAGGGTTTAACTCTTATTTGGCCTAACCCTATGAACAAATCAAAATACAAGATGGGGCAAGACTGCAAGACATCAGACTCTGAACTAAACTTCAAGTATAAAGTGAAAAACATAATAATACATTTCATTTGTACAAGTATGCATGATATATTATAATTACACATGTATACACATCATATCACATTATACTTATACTTATACCTTATACTCCTGGACAGTGAGTCTCGCTCGCACACCACTTCCTGCCAGGTCCCTCTGGGCGCCCTCAGTGTCACCTGGTCGTCTCCATCATCTTCCCTGGTCCTTCCTCCCTCTTCATCCCTGGACCTTCCTCCTCCTCCCTTCCTGGACCTTCCTCCCCAACCTCCAGGATGTCACCCGCTGCCACACAGACAGGCAGCAAGAAGAGGACGTCTCTCCAGGCTCTCAGAAAGACGGAGCACCAGCAGGTTTGTCCTGGTGTCTGTTGGGTTTCATCCTGCCTGTCAGTTAAAATTCACAGGAAAACATTTGATATATTTTGATGTAATGATGAATCAGAATTTATTGTTTCCTTAGTGTTCATGATTGTGATTATTGAGATAAAGCAGGTTGCCAGTACAGTGATGTAATAACAACTGTGTACTGCAGGTATGGGTACAGTACTTCCTCCATCTCCCAGCAGAAGGTACCTGGTAGATGCAGTACTTCCTCTGTCACCCAGCATAAAGGTCCCAGCTGGTACCAGTACTTGCTGGTACATGGAGAATCTGTGCAGGACAAGAGCATCCTGCACAGATCCCCAGTTGCCAATGTCCACATCAATAAATCTCATATATTATAGAGTCTTTTTTTAACGACAGGTAGATGCAGGAAAGCTTCAATCTTGCTGAAATGTTTCAGCTTCATCTTTAGTCTTCCTCAGAGCTTCATCTGGTTGTGATGACATGTCGGTCTTTATCAGGTGACCGGCCAGATGACGCTCTGAGGAAGACTACAGATGCAGCTGAAACATGTCAGCAAGGTAGAATCTTTCCTGCATCTACCTGTCGTTAAAAAAGAGTCTGTAATATATGAAGTTTAGAACGACAAAATGAACACAATTCAACTGTCAATAAACCTCCTTTGGCATCACAAATAACTAGAGAGGAAAGGTTTTCTGTTTAGGTAACAGATGTGTTGTGGCTCTGCAGGAGGAAGAATTAGAAGGTGACACCATCAACCAGCAGTACAGCAGAATACCTGATGCCCAGCAGGAGGAAGAATTAGAAGGTGACACCATCAACCAGCAGTACAGCAGAATACCTGATGACCAGCAGGAGGAAGAATTAGAAGGTGACACTATCAATCAGCAGTACAGCAGAATACCTGATGACCAGCAGGAGCATCAGTATCAACATAACGATGCTCCTGGAAACCCTGAAGCTGGAGTCACGACACCTCCAGGAGAGAAAGTGTCCAGGATAGGGACATTATTGACCTGTGTATCACTGCAGGGGTTCCTGGGAAATAAAAGAAAGAACTTTAGAATTTTAAAAAACAATGTCATTTTTCTATGAACATCATGTTTCTAACTTGTGTTTTTACTGTTGTAGGTTTTGCTGAAGTTAATTAAATAAAGTTTCCTTTATCTTCTGCTTGATATCTTTCTTTGCTCGACAGTGTAAGCCATGTGTGTATTTATGTATTTACTCTCACACAGTATAAGCTATTTATGTAATTATTCTAAAGAGAAATTACAGCTAATGATTGGAGTTCTTAACTGAAGGATGTATATTAGACAAATGTAATAGAGTACATATTAATGACATGACCAGAAGAATGACAACAAGCAGCAGATATGTGAAAAGCTGGTTAATTCATTTAATAAACATCAGGGATCTTCAGTAAAACAGTCAAATAATTGTTTGTATTAGTATTACTGAACTTCAAGGAGATGAAGAGTAAAATAAAGGCTTATAGGAGGCTAGAAGTAATAGTAACACAGGTAATTTACATGGTACTATACACTGTACTTTATATAGTACTCTACATGGTACTTAACACAGTACTGTACATTGTACTATACATGGTACAATACACTGTAATATACACAGCATGTATGTGACAGAAAAGGTACTATTTTACAATAATGTTCTAAAGCTTAGATCATCATATCAGATATCATGTACAAATCACCTTCCTACTGAACCAGAGAGGAAACAGGGTCCTCCTCCTCCTCTTCCTCCTCCTCCTCCTCCTCTTCCTCCTCCTCCTCCTCCTCCTCCTCCTCCTCCTCCTCCTCAGCTTCAGGGTCCATCATCCAGCCATGACAGCGTCATCAAGTACCCGTGTTCCAATTCTCCTTTAACGCCGATGCGTCCTCGTAAATTTGCATTTCCGCACTTCCGAGGACGCCCTGCAAGTAGTTAATCGTGACGTAGGCGAGTACACACTGGCGCTCTAAGAATTGGAAAACGGCCAATAAATTGAGTTTCAAATATTCAATTTCATGAACACCAATTTTCTGAAGGATGAAGCAAAACAATTGTTTTAAGTTTTTCCAAATTAAAATAAATAAATTGGCCTAATTTCTTAATGTAAATAATCCACTTCATTATATCTGATTATTTTAACTTGATGTAAAACACCTTTGTATATGGGCACAAGCTACCGTTGTATCAAATAGAAATCAGAAACACAAAGAAATTGAAATGTATTGAATAGAGAGACATTGTTCAAGAAGTTTTAAAAGTACCTCAAATGTATGAAGTTACTGAGTGAGGTACGGTGGCCTGGAAGTGTAAAACACTACACACTTCAGAAAACACTTACAAATCCAAAAAACAAAACGGAAAAGTGCTGACGGCAGGGTCGTCACTGATTGGACACACTGCAGATGACAAGCACGTTGCTGATTGGACAGAAGCAAAGTGTGTCTCTGTAACAGGAAGTCATTCCTGCCCACTGAAGCATGGTCCACATTCCGCGGAAAAGAGACTGTCTTCCATGGTTGGAAACAAGATATTTTGTCCTCTCTGTGGCCTGCAGGTACTTTTATATATGGTCAGTCTGTCTCCTGACTTTCTGAAACACTGGTGACTTTACTGGATTAATGGCAGACACAAGAGTTCTCAGTTCAGACTGGTGATGGTGCTATTACAAAAGTCAAGGACTCATCAAAAATTACTTTTCCCCACTTGACGCTGTTATTATAGAAGTGAAGAAAGTCTGTCCTCTCTCTCCCTGGCTTGTTTCAGTTCTTATAAAGTGTGTTGCTCCAATGAGCCAATCAGAAATCAAACCCTAGTTACCTCCTCAACCAATTCCATCACTGCCATAGAAGTAGACCTATTTGGTCTAAAGCCAAACTGTTGTTCACTTAGCAGGTGATGCTTGTCAATGAAACTATCCAACCTGGTTACAAATAATTTTTCAAAACTTTTAGAGAATTGTGGAGTAAAGAGATCAGCCTAGAGTTAGTGAATTGATGATCGTCTCCGCTTTTAAAGATGGGTATAACTTTTGCTGTTTTCATTTTAAATGGGAAGACTCCATTTATAAAAGAGAGGTTACATATGTAGGGGAAGGGAACAACCATATATTCAACAACAACTTTGATCAAGGACATATCTATGGCAAAGCAATCTGTTGACTTCTTGTTTTTTAAAGAATTTACAATTTCTCTGATTTCACTTTCATGTACAGGTGAGAGGAAAAGTGATTCTAAATTGTTTTGGATGATTTGTTCATTAAATTCTACAGTGTTTCGTGGTTGAACAATTGCCTCATCCGGTCGTCACGTGACCTCGATAAGCGTCCCGAATCACCGGGGTAACGCTGGTCCGCAGAGCTCAACCGGGCGCCATTTTGGCTTTTGAAACCGCAGCAGAGCTGCCATCTTGGATGAGGATCCCAACTCATCCACCACCTGGTGGACGTTCCAGGTCATCACACCCACTCACATTGACCCTACGACGTCTGCCTCCACCTGGTGGACGTTGGAGGTCATTACAACAATCACCCTCATCTCGCCAAACCACACACCCACAAACACAAACACACACGCACACACACTTTGTACATAATGTTTGCTGTTTAATAGATTAGATCTCCGTGTTAGATGTTGTTTGCTACTTGAATGTCTTGATTTATTAAATGATTTCAGAATCATTTATGAATTAATACATTTTGTTAATAAAAGCCTGTTAGCTGAATTGAACACTTCTTGGTGATTATTGTGTATTTATTGTTGACAATTCACTGGTTTGTAAGTCTGTGCTCGGATCGCACACCTTCCCTTTTATTTAAGATTGTTGTATTTTACGCAGAAATATTAACTAACTTAAATAAACCTTTTACAAACGAGACTGATATTTTGGTATTAGCTATTTCCAGTTTATCTGGTGTTGCCCCAATTTTATATTAATACATAAATAACAAATTTAAGCAAGTTAATAATTTTTCATTTATAAATTATTTTTGCTAATTTATTAACTTTTAAGTAATTACGCGATTACTTTAGGAGTTGTTCATGAGTAAATGACTGTTTACTCCCATTAATAATTAATTACTTCCAGTGATTTATTACTTTCAGTAATCTATTACTTACAGTAAGTTAATGCTAATAACCAACCATAAATCCCAACATTCACGAAGAAGTTATTAAATAAATCAGTGTGGCAGTAGAGCATGCCACCGCCGGGTTCCCCCACAGAGACACAGAGTCAGATCGCTCAATGTCCATTGCTTTTATTGAAGTTTCACCAAAACGTTCCCAGACCGAGTCCCCCCCCAGAGGGTGGGGTGGGACGTTGGGAGGCAGCCCTGCTCCGGAGGCCGGTTACAGGGGCGGCCCCGCCGCCACCGGGTCCCCCGGGGGAGGGGATGAATCAAGCTGTGGGCCTCAAACCCGCTCCTCCTCGCCAAACCTCGGCTGCTGTCTCCGCCACCTTCCTCCCGGTCTGCACCACCTTCCGTCCAGTCTGGGCCGTCGCCTACATCCACCTCGTGGTCATCGCCTGCCCGGTCTGGGCCACCGTCTACGCTGAAGCCCGCCTGGTCTGCGTCTTCACCGCCGTCCCCCTGATCTGGGCCGCCGCCCTCGTGAACTTGGCCGCCGCCTCCGCCCACCGGCTGGACTCCGCCCCCGTGGACTCAGTGTCTGTTTGGATTTACTTTCACATAACAAAACATAAACATTCTTGTATTTGATGATTGTTTGAGATAGACTGGATCTGTGCAGCCTGAACTCTGCCTAACTTGGACCAAACAGGTACAAATGCATGGTTGTTTGTTTTACTTCAGCATTAGGATGAATAAAGTGAAAATCATAGATGTTTCCGCAATGCTAAGTTTAACATAAAAAAGTAACACATTTCAACATTTGAACCAGTAGATTGTCTTTATTTTGACTGGAAAGTATATGTATAAGTATAAGTATATGTATATGTATAAGTATATGTATAAGTATCAGTATATGTATAAGTATCAGTATAAGTATAAGTTTAACTTTGAGGTGTTTCTACTTTGAGGTAGAGGGTAGGGATTGTGGGTGGTTTGATGCAGTGGTGGATGCAGTTCGGTCAGAGCCCTTATTTTCTTTTCAGAAAGTTGGCAATCCTTCTCTTGATACGGGTCCAGGTCCCGGGGCTCTTGGGGCTCTTTGGATGCTGGACTTCTGGTTTAGAGGTTTTCTGGACTTCGTCCTCCTCCGGCAGCTCCTGTATTGTGTACAGCACTCGAGCTGAGTTGGAACACATCAGGTCAGCGTCGGGCTCCTCATACACAGCAGCACCAGAACACGTCAATTCACTCAGCGTCTGTTGGGGCTCCGGCGGCGGGGAGGTGACCACCACTGCAAACCAACACATCAGACGTCTCAGGACGCAACGTCACAGCGATTCTACAGAAGCAGAGCAGGAAGTGGAAACGTACCTGGAACTTCGACCCCACTGGTGTTCTCAGAGACGCTCTTGACCTGAAGGACAAAACGGTGGACAGTCAAAGACATTATTTTACAGTAATGGCTGCTCTTAGGGTTCGGCTGGCATTGCGGTCCTCGTCGGAATACTAGTGAATGGAAGAATATATACAATACAAAGTAATGGTATTTATCGAATGTATTCTTAGTATTTCAATATTTTAATCAATTAATAACTTATTTTATTTTCATATTTTTCTTAGTATTTAAGTTTTTGGAGTAATTAATATATTTATTTGTTTTAACAATTATGAATTTTCTTAGTATTTAATATATTACATATATATTCTTAGCATTTAACATTATTCTTTATTATTTATACATTTAATATTAGTATATATGATCTATTCTTT
Source organism: Lipophrys pholis (assembly GCF_963383615.2). NCBI lineage: Eukaryota > Metazoa > Chordata > Actinopteri > Blenniiformes > Blenniidae > Lipophrys > Lipophrys pholis. The sequence goes on along the minus strand of NC_137640.1, from coordinate 24,797,886 downwards.
AATAATTAAATGCTAATTATTTATTTATTTGTTTATTAATGCATTTAATAATAATAGATTAATTATGTTTAATATTCATACTTAGTATATTTAATATACATTTTTCTAGTATCATATGATTATATTCTTAGTATTTAATTATTAATTTCAATATTCATTTTATTTTCATATTTTTTCTTAGTCTTCAATAAAAATCTTTTTGCATGTAATATATTTAATATGATCATTTCATATTTATTCTAGTATTTCATAATTTTGATTGTTTTTTAAATACGTAATTATGGAGAAAATATTTGTTTCAATAACTATTTAATTCTAAGTTGACCACTGTGCATGTGCAGAAGCTAAAATTGGAACAATTTTGAATGCAATTATTATATTAATTATACTTCTCTATTCATTATAATATAAAATAATAATACTAATAATTATATCTATCCTCGGCCTGGTTTTTCCTGACTGTGTGAACCCTGATCTCTAGGTGTCCAGTGAGAGGAGGAGAGCTGGAGCCGACCTGGTCCCACTCGTCCCCCTGGTCCCTCTGCTGCCTCATGCTGTTGACGGTCTGCTCCTTCAGCTGCAGCTCCCGGCTCAGCTCGTCCTGCAGCTGCAAGACAAAACCAGTGGAGACGTCAGGCTCAAGGTCTTTATTTAGCACAGAGCAACAATCATACACAGCATCATGTAGCGTGAAATGTTAGGAACTTGTTCCACAACAATATTATTAATATTAGAAGAAAAGAAAATAGATGTATTCATTAATAATAAAAATAAAGTCAATTGAAGAAAAACGTCTGAAGAACAATTGTTTGATCTTGCGGTTGATGCAGACCATTTTCTCAGCCTTGTAGCGCTCCACTTCCTGCAGCAGGTCCTGGTACAGGAACTGCTGCTCCTTCTCTTGAGCCGCCTTGGCCTCCAGCGCCTGCTGCTGCCGGGCGACCTGCTCCTTCAACCCGCTGATCTCAGCCTTCAGGCTCTCAAGCTGGGACGTCTCGCCTTTGGACTGCAGCTCTGCGCAGACAGTGGGAGAATAAAACGGCCTCAGTGATCCCGTTTAAAACACAAAGCGCTCCTCGCCTTACAGCAGCTGAACACCGCATGGTCACACTTTCCTTACTCCTGGCTAAACGCACAGTTTGATTCAGGTGGAGGGATGCTGCCCCGCCCACACTCAGTCAGTGGCTCCACCACTTAATGTCCTGCCTTAAACTGGAAATGTTACGATTCTCAATAAGTGGCTCTGAGAAGAGATTCTACCCGACCTGGGAACCCTTTCTGACATACTTTCACAACACTCAAACAACGTAATGTAATATATTATAGATCCCAACATTTTCTCCCAATCCTAGTCGTACCTGGCTCCATAATCTATCACCTTTCCTTTGCAATGTACACATTCATGTCATATTTAATGGTGAACATCGTTTTGTTTTGTTGTGCCAGCATCCTGAGGGGACTGTGGGTGGTGTGGGTTTGGGTGGTGTAGGGTTTGGGTGGATGAACCTAAGAATGTGACTTGTGACATGTATCTGCCCCACCTGGGGATGATTGTTGGAAACTGTTAATAAAAAGATTTTGAAAGAAACAAATGATCATTTTAAATAATTGTAAAAGTTTTAATTGGTTTTTTTTCTTTTTATTGAATAGTTGAATTTTTAAGAAGTTGAATTGTTCAAATTTATGAAGGTTTTAAAGAGTCACAGGTTTAATATAAATAAATCAATAAAATCCCCCATCTGTTTACATGCAAAAGAAATTGTAGAAAAAAAAAAAAAAAGAAAGTTTAAGAGATATTAAAAAGACTGCAAGAAAAAAAAAAGCTAATAGCATTCTAATATCAAAACGTGTAACAGAGTGAATTTCTGCTTAATTCTAACAATGAAAAAAGGAGGATTGGATTGACTGTGTGGTTATAAAGTTCCACGGGATGTTTTAAAAGCTGCTGATCAGGGAGGCTTTGCAGGAAGTCAAACACAGATGTTACCTGTTGGATTCTTTGTAGTGTCCGAAGCACAGAATAAAGTCACCTTCTCCAGAGAAAAACGATCCTGCAGCAAATTGGCACGTCTGATTGTCTCTGTCACTCGGAAACTCTGAGTGCCGCGGAGCGGAAGGGGGCGGAGTCTTCAGAGCGCGCTTTGTGACGTCATCAAAATAATCCTCGTGACTGGGGTTTTTGAAGGATGGCTCGTTCCATCTGTAATAATGAGGTTAATAATCAGTTATGCCAGTAACGTGTTAATTAATAAGGCGTTACTCTCTCATATCACCTTTTGGATGGAACAGCAAAGGCAATGAACAAACGTCCCAGGCTGCGATTCGCCGTTTGTTCCCGTTGCCAAATCTGCACACAGCAAACTTCATGTGGTTCCCAGCGTTTATTAGAGTCATGTGGTGTCGTGTCGCTGGCTGACAACTTTTAAGTTTGTTCAAATGGCCCAGTGTGTAGCGGGCATGAGAGCGCTGGTCAGGTGGCTGCGTTGCCAGACCAGAGCTTGTCAGCAATCGTCACAATACAAGAGAATAAATGACCTGAGCCCACCAGTGTCAGGTCTCTGGGTCTGCGGCCACGTTTACACGTACCCTGGTATTTACAAAACACATAAACAACAGCGACGAGTCACCACAGTGGATGATTTCTCAAAACCGGCCACATTGGAGATTTGGGAAAACTCTTTGTCTCCGTTTGCATCTAAAAGGAGGCAAACGGGAGATTTATGCCACAATTAGTGATTTCACATTTTTAACCAGGATTCTGATTGGCGATCATGGATTCATGCTTCTGGTTACACTGCCCCCTACAGGTTTGGCATGCTCATAGTAGCTCTAAACCAGGTGAAAATGCAGATCGGTGTCAATGAAGATTTCTTTCACCTCTCCATTGATCCTATTGTCTTCTCCCTCTGTGTGCTCCAATCTGTGTTAGGAGTTTCACCTGTGTCTGCTCCTCTCGCTTGTCTGTGTCACCTCTCATCTTCTCATTCCCAACACTCCACTGTTATCCTAAATCCTTTTTTTTTTTTTTTGTTTGTATCCCTGCTCTCTTTTGGATTTTTAACCCCTGGACAATTCTGCCAATAAACTCTGCTTTTTATGGAACTTGTCAGTCTGCTTTTGGGTCCACTGCACCACCAGTGACAACCAGATCACAGCTATAGTACACAAAGCTTATAATAGTTGACTATTTCTCATTCTAAGCATTTTACATCTTGTATGACACAAACATAAGGCATCAGAAAACATTAATTAAAATCTACACGGTTGATGGTCTCATGAACTTATCTATGTTACTATTTCTCTTTTCCTGGAGTCCCACTGCTTTTGAATTTCATCTTTGCTTCCTGTTTCATTTGTGGCAGTTCTTCACATTCGTTCTGCAGCTATAGCAACATGATTTATTCTTTGATTTTTATTATTATTACTTCTTCGGGCGGTGGTCAACAAAATAAAACTAAATAAAACAAGCAAGAGCAAAGATGGACAATTTTACAGACCGAAAGGGTTTAACTCTTATTTGGCCTAACCCTATGAACAAATCAAAATACAAGATGGGGCAAGACTGCAAGACATTAGACTCTGAACTAAACTTCAAGTATAAAGTGAAAAACATAATAATACATTTCATTTGTACAAGTATGCATGATATATTATAATTACACATGTATACACATCATATCACATTATACTTATACTTATACATTATACTCCTGGACAGTGAGTCTCGCTTGCACATCACTTCCTGCCAGGTCCCTCTGGGCACCCTCAGTGTCACCTGATCGTCTCCATCATCTTCCCTGGTCCTTCCTCCCTCTTCATCCCTGGACCTTCCTCCTCCTCCCTTCCTGGACCTTCCTCCCCAACCTCCATGATGTCACCCGCTGCCACACAGACAGGCAGCAAGAAGAGGACGTCTCTCCAGGCTCTCAGAAAGATGGAGCACCAGCAGGTTTGTCCTGGTGTCTGTTGGGTTTGATCCTGCCTGTCAGTTAAAATTCACATGAAAACATTTGATATATTTTGATGTAATGATGAATCAGAATTTATTGTTTCCTTAGTGTTCATGATTGTGATTATTGAGATATAGCAGGTTGCCAGTACAGTGATGTAATAACAACTGTGTACTGCAGGTATGGGTACAGTACCTCCTCCATCACCCAGCAGAAGGTACCTGGTAGATGCAGTACTTCCTCTGTCACCCAGCATAAAGGTCCCAGCTGGTACCAGTACTTGCTGGTACATGGAGAATCTGTGCAGGACAAGAGCATCCTGCACAGATCCCCAGTTGCCAATGTCCACATCAATAAATCTCATATATTATAGAGTCTTTTTTTAACGACAGGTAGATGCAGGAAAGCTTCAACCTTGCTGAAATGTTTCAGCTTCATCTTTAGTCTTCCTCAGAGCTTCATCTGGTTGTGATGACATGTCGGTCATTATCAGGTGACCGGCCAGATGACGCTCTGAGAAAGACTACAGATGCAGCTGAAACATGTCAGCAAGGTAGAATCTTTCCTGCATCTACCTGTCGTTAAAAAAGAGTCTGTAATATATGAAGTTTAGAACGACAAAATGAACACAATTCAACTATCAATAAACCTCCTTTGGCATCACAAATAACTAGAGAGGAAAAGTTTTCTGTTTAGGTAACAGATGTGTTGTGGCTCTGCAGGAGGAAGAATTAGAAGGTGACACCATCAACCAGCAGTACAGCAGCAGGAGGAAGAATTAGAAGGTGACACCATCAACCAGCAGTACAGCAGAATACCTGATGACCAGCAGGAGGAAGAATTAGAAGGTGACACCATCAACCAGCAGTACAGCACTATTCTATTCTATTCTATTCTATTCTATTCTATTCTATTCTATTCTATTCTATTCTATTCACGTGCAACCCGATAGGGGACAGAGTGATGGCCACCCTTTTCCGGCTTGTGAGCTCTTCTTCCGGTGACACTGTATTAACGGCGCATGCGCACAGCAATCTTCCTTTTCCCGGTGCAGCGGAGTCTAACCCCCGTCTGAGGCTCCGGGCTCCTTCATAAGGAGACTAAAAGACTGCAGAAATGGTTCGTAATCCGGACAGATATGTTCCTACACCGACCCCCGAGCTCTCGCTGTATGTGTGCGTGCCCTCTTCTGCTGGTGAAAACCCTCTCGGGGTGCAGATGGAGGTAGATTATGTCCCGCTGCTACTTTAGCTCGGGACGTACAAACATGGCCTCCCTACAGTTTTCACAAACTCACTGGTTTCCCCGATGTCCTGAAAATTCCCGCGGCCCCAAGGGTCGTTCTCCAGCTGTCTCCCCCCCGGAGCTCCTCTCGGTGTTGGTTTTTATCTCACACGGTTCGTTTTATGTCCATTAGCCGCTCTGCAGCTTAGCATAGCCGCCATGCTAACCCTGAGCAGAGTTTCCCCTCGTTTCTGTGAAGCTGTGATTTAACCCGGGAGGTGTCCTGACGGTTGACAGTCCACCAGTTGATAACCTGTCCACGTCTCCTCTCGCAGGGTTTTGTTAAAGTGGTGAAGAGCAAGGCGTACTTCAAGAGATACCAGGTCAAATTCAGGAGAAGGAGAGGTAAAATGAAAAACCACTCGTGTTTTTGTTGTTTTTGGTTTTGTTTTCTTATCAGTGTATTAATAATTGCTGTTTTGGTTCTCTCCAGAGGGAAAGACTGACTTCTTTGCCCGTAAGCGCCTGGTCGTCCAGGACAAGAACAAGTACAACACACCCAAGTACCGGATGATTGTCCGTTTCTCCAACCGGGACATCGTCTGTCAGGTAACAGACTTTCTCCTTCTCCACATGTGTAATGTGGAACGATACCAGTGGTGACTTGAGGTGTAAATGACTCCAGGCACGTGGTTTAGTTAATCTGCTTCTCCAGCTGCACGGTTGAACTGGTGTTCACACATCTGGAGATAATAAATGAACTTTGATATTGTGAGTCTGTGCTTTATGCGGCATGTTAAAGTATTTTCCTGCGGGCATTGCTGCTGTACTATTTGCCCATAATATTTGTTCGGCTCTCTGAATCATTGAATTCAGGTGTTCCAGTCACTTTCATGGCCACAGGTTTATAAAATCAACTATTTCTATAAACATCCGTGTAAGAATAAGTTGCTTTGAGGAGCTCAGTGAATTCCAGCTTGGTAAAGTGATAGGATGCCACCTGTGTAATAAGTTCAGCCGGGAAATCTCATTTCTACTTAATCTTCCACAATCGACTGGTGGCAGTGCTATTACAAAGTGGATGTGATTGGGAACAACGGGAACTCGGCTATGAAACAATCTGTGTTGTCAGTGGTTGCTGAGGCGCAGAAGTCATCGGCTTTCTGCAGAGTCCGTAGTTGCAGAGATCCAAACTTCATGTGATCTTCAGATTGGCTCCAGAACGGTGCTTAGAGTTTCATGGAGGGTTTTTATCTGAGCAGCCGCATCCAAGCCGCATTCCACCAACCACAATGCAATGCGTCGGGTCTCTATAGAACAGTGGGTTCTTGGTGGTGACCAATCACGCTTCTCCGTCTGACAATCTGGTGGAGTTCGGGTTTGACGGTTGCCAGGAGAAAGGTTCTGGTCTGACTGTATTAAACCAAACTTAACCTACAGTTAAAGGGGAGGGGGGGGTGTGGACTGGACTGGACTGGCTTTTTTGGAGTGGTTAGTTCCAGTGAAAAGAAGTTTCAGCACACCAAGACATTATGGACAATTTCATGCTCCTAACTTTGACCTCTGCCTGTACCAACATGACTGCACACCAGAGCACCAAACAAGGTCCATTTAGGTATGAATGATCCAGTTTGGTGTTTACATAGACCCGATGGACTGTAACCCAGACCTTCTCGTCTCACATCAGTGTCTGACTTCACAAATACCTTTCTTGAAGAAAAGTCCAACATTTCCATAAACACTTTGTGGGAAAAAAATCTTAGCGTTGCAGTGGTTATAGTTGCAAACAGACCAACATCAGATTAAATCCTTTGGTTTAGGAATGGGATGTCACTCTGTCATGTGCACATTTGGCAATAGAGTGTATTTGGTAAAAGTGTGCTTGGTTCTGATATTGAAGCTTGGGGTAGTTGCAGAATGGAAGATACTCTGGTGCTGCTAAAGCAGTTTTTGTATTGTATCTAATGTTTTTCTTGACTGCTTTATGTCAAGTCTAAGATGATTCAAGACACCAAAGTTCTTATGTTGGATAGTACTCCTAATCAAGAAATATGAAAAGATAACTGGAGCTGTCTCTAACTGATCTCGTTATCACGCGTTAACCATAATCTCACTTGTTCATGTCAACGGTTTATATTAAAAGTGCTTTAACTTCTGATTTTACCCATTGTGCTGCAGATTGCCTACGCCAAGATTGAAGGTGACATGATTGTGTGTGCCGCCTACTCTCATGAGCTGCCAAAGTACGGCGTGACTGTCGGCTTGACGAATTACGCAGCCGCCTATTGCACCGGCCTGCTGGTTGCTCGCAGGGTAAGTTTGAAAAACTAGCCTTGATGTGTTTCTGCAGGTACCAATCCTGGTTCTGGAGGCCCCCTGTCCTGCGTGTTTCCTGCCGTCACACCATTGAGTGCAAACAGTGGCTCCTTATTTTGCTTTCTTTGGGACCCGGTGATGATGTAATCATTACTTTCAGGTGTATTGAAGCAGGGCGACGTCTAAAGCGTGCCTGACTGGGCTGGACACCGCTAAAGGTGATCCGAGCAGTGGGCACATTAGTGGTCCAAACAATCCTTTTCTGTGTAATTTTGTGAAAATGGCGAAAACATTGAGAAGTGTTGAGGTGAATTAAGGACAATGTAGCTTCAGACACATGATTTTCCTAAGTTTCCCTCTTGCTCATCCTCAGCTTCTGAACAAGTTCAAGCTGGACAAGGTGTACGAGGGTCAGGTGGAGGTGACGGGCGATGAGTTCAATGTGGAGAGTGTTGATGGTCAGCCAGGCGCTTTCACCTGCTACCTGGACGCTGGGCTCGCCAGAACCACCACCGGCAACAAGGTGTTCGGTGCTCTGAAAGGAGCCGTCGACGGAGGGCTGTCCATCCCACACAGGTGAGGCGGCTACACCAGAATGAACCGACCAAAGCTGTGACAATTGCTGTTCGGTGCAGTGCTTGTACCAAAGGTATATCAAAGCTGTGAATATCTCTGTTTTAGTCTTTGAACATCATAATCATAGGTGTTGTGATCTCGTAGACAAATCTTCGATTGGCATATTCCCGTAGCGTATGGTTTTTATCTACCTGTGGCTTTTTGTACAGCTTCGATTCATGACCACGACACAAGTTTGTTCTGTGCATGGCATGATTCCTTTTAACAGCAATTGCATATAATCCTTTACACGGGAACCGTTTCAAGTGAAAACGCAAAACTTTTACATGACAACGGTAGTTGAAACCACTGAAAAGGCAACGTTTGTTGCGTAAGCGGGCAAAAAGCAGCCTTCTGTGAATGGTCTGTCTCCATTTAGATGCAGGAAACGCTGCTGCTGCGCACCGCGGCCGTAATAAATAGTTTATCTGCACATGTACAAGTAGATGGACAATAACAAGTATGGGTGAATCCAGAGTGTCATCACTCCCAGTCCATATTCTCCTGGGACTTGGTAGTTTTCTAGTCGAGTCACTGTAATAGCAATCCAGCTTAGTTGTCTGTCCACACTAAAGGCTCTATACTCACTTTAGTAAAGGTTCATAGCTTACTGTTGTCTGTTTTCTTTACAAAAATGGCACAGATTATTGGCCCCACACGAAAACTATATTTTCAGTGTTTCTGCTGTTTTTATGTAAACAGACATCGTTTTCAAAACGTTGCCGTGTGAAATGCAAAAGTTTTCTAAAATAAAAATGTTACGTTTTCAATTGAAACGTTGTGTCAGCGAGGCCGAAGTATCCTACTTGGTTTCATTGAGAATTTGTGAATGTACAAGTAATTTTTATTAGTTTAAAGTTGGATTGGACCACGGGCTGTATGTTGATTGTGTCTTTGGATTTGCTGAGATATTACAATGAAGCCAACCACTGGACACACCACCTCATTAATGCAATAACTATTCCTCAGAATAGGATTTGCACATCAGTCATTTGCTGTGACCTTTGTCATACTGATGCTAAAGAATAAAGTTGCAAGCAACTCATTGTCCCATAAAGTGAAGCTGATGCGGCTGTAAAATCTGTCACAAGGGCTCAAATCTTTATATTTGTGCTTTTTGAGAATTAATTTTGTTCCTCGACGTTTCCTGAAAGCAACCCTTCCCTTTAACTTAGCCACTGCAAGTCGAGCTTCTCAACCAGGGTCAGAAATGACCACACGAATGTTTCAACGGCCAGAAAAGAAGATGTTTGTGTTCAGTGTAGCTTGTATGACTCTGGGCTTAAACATTTTGTTTCCTGTCTGATAAATCGGTGCAACAATTAGGAGAATGGCAAAAAAAAAAGAGAGAGAGACAAGTGTGCAATGTTTGCAGCCTCTTTCAGCTGTGTGTGACAAACATGACGTGTTGAATAAAAATGGACAACTTGACATGCAACAAGTGGGATTCACGTACCAAAGCTGACTGTAAATCTGATGAGGGCACATTCTCAAACATTTTGTATAGCAGTGACAGTTGGCAATTCTATCTAGTCTGGGAAGTGGTTTGCATTTTATTCCCATTTTAAATGTTTGGTTGTTGCTAGACGAATGAGAACTTCCAGTGTTTTGTGTGGTCGGTGCTATCAAGGTGCAATCACATCTAAGGACACGTAACTTAAAATCACACAAACCACTTTGAGACAACTTGCCCATTGAGAAGCTGCTTTGTGCAACACCGTGTTCCCCGACTTTAAATGAGTAATGGCTGCCAATCCTAAATGTGGAGAACAGGGGGAGGTGACTTGGTGCCTTGTTTGTGGCAAAAAGATCCTAATTATACTTTTGTATTTCACTTTCCAGCATCAAGCGCTTCCCTGGGTATGATGCCGAGAGCAAGGAGTTCAACGCTGAGGTGCACCGTAAGCACATCATGGGCATCAACGTGTCTGAGTACATGAGCTACCTGATGGAGGAGGACGAGGACGCTTACAAGAAGCAGTTCTCCCGCTTCATCAAGAACGGAGTCACCCCCGAATCGGTAAGTCCCTCTTGTTAGTGGCGGTGCACACAAAGAGTTGGCTAAGCTTTAAAACAGTTTAAGTCTTTATCAAGCAGAGCCGCTCCAGTAGATTTGCCATTTAAACATGTTATTGTGGGGCGATGGAGTCGGAAACCGATGATCAATCGATCCAAATGTAAAACTTGAAAATGAAGCTGTTCAATCACAGAACTGGTTCTAGTGGCACCAACTAACCACAATCCGGTCTCCTTTACATCATTTCCAAATGAAAAAGCGAAACTTTCGTTGCACTTTGAGTGACACTTTACACGACTACGGAGCTCAGAGTCACTGAAAACAACTTTTAGAGAACGACTGCCAAGGTGGAACCTTTAGCAAACGCTCCGACTCGTCTCTCGGCTCCCAGGCCAGATTCTCCTGGGACTTGGTAGTTTTATGGTTCAGTCACTGCAATAACAATCCAACATGATCTGTCCATACGAAGGTCCGTGTGCTCCCATGTCGATGTTTGTAGTGAATTGTTCTCTGCACGCCTGCGAGTTTGTTTTCATTATAAAAACGGTGTTATGAGAATTTTACAACAGAGCAAATGGCCCCGCTAAAGTTAACTGCATGAGGCCATTACTTGTTGATGGAAGTGTTTAATTTTAACTACCTGAAGCTTATTATGAGTAATAGAATTTATGAAAGAAAACCATTTTGATTTGCTCACCATATTTGTTAACGTGACATTTTTTCCACTTTCATACCAACTGAACATTGATGAGATAATGTTTACAATATAATTAAGAGTTTTCACCTCATTGATCTCCGGATTCACCGATACTACTACTTTAAAGGACGAGTCCAAGTGAAAGTTCTGACATTCCACTACTTGCTGATAGAGTACAGATATTAATACTTATTAAATGCCATAAAACCCGATTTCATGCTCCAAATACGTAAACATAGAAAAACTGTTTTTGTAAACGGCCTCTTCGTTGACGCTGCGCTCACCTGAAACGGCCTTGAAGGCTCCAGTATACTACAGTATACTGCCTACAGTACGTATAGTAGCAGCACTGGTGTGAGTGTCCCAAAACTCTTTACCATGTAGCATGTAGCACGGCTCAGAGTAACATCCTTGTGGATCCACGGAGCAGGTAAAACTAATGAGCGTCTAACTCTGCTCACATCAAATGTCTCTGGTGATCACGTTGATGTGTTGAACCAGGTCGAAGCGGAAATTCTGACAGAAGAATTATGTACCTAAGCAAAGCAAGGTCCACGCACAACCAATGCAACTTCAAACATATGAGCAGTCTTTTCAGTAGATACTGATGCTGTCAGTCTTGTTCTAGGACAATACTTAATAGTATGGAAGAGAAAAGTATAATTCTTTAAAATCATCAGTCAAGTCAAGATGACAGAGTGTTTTTACAAACTTTATTTTAAACATAAACAAAAAGTTTGACACTTTCCTTTAAAGTGCTACAGGATTGAGATGAGTTCCAAGAGCTTTGGAATAAAAACATAAAACAGTCGAGCCAGATTAACTTCTTATATTTGCAGGCTTGTCAGAGTAGGACACAAGCAGCCTTGTCTTTCTATGACTTTGTCTCCACAATGTAAAACCATGAAGGTATTCTCCAGGACAGCCCCGCCATGCTGCAGCCCCGCCATGCTGCAGCCACGCTGGGCATCGTCTTTCATTTTAGCAGCAAAACACACCAACATCAGATTTGTTTGCTCCATGAGCAATTTCATAGTAATCGCAGCACGCCCTCTGTTGGATGATGAGGTGAACTACATCAAGCAGCTGTACAGAGAGATTTTAACAACTCAAACTTTAAATGTTCACCCTTTGTCCAAGTAATTCTTCACAACTCGAGCAACACTAAAGTAAAGTTCTTGTCATAGTTGGCAGCAGGTTATCAACAGTGATGCTGCAACATGATCATCTGGCTGCACCCTGGATAGTCAATTTATGGCTCCAAATTCAGGGACAGTCTGGTTAGATTCCAAAGTAAAAGCTTTCATTAGCTGTCTCATTGTTGCAGGATTTTTTTCATGCGTTCAAGACTTTTTTATTAACTGTCTCGATAGCTTTTTGCCTTTCAAATAACCACACCATCTTAGTTGGTGCACAAACAGTTTCTTTAAGCCTGAACAGCATAATCAGAGATTCATTTAGACTCTGTTCTTTGAAATGTCAGAAATTAAGTTTACTGTGGTTATATCTGTAATAACTGGTGAATGTTGGGATCTGCCTGTTGAGCAGTTCTCAGTTGTATCATGAGCCAGCGCCACTCGACTTAATGCTGAATGCATCAGTCCAGTGCACTGACCAAGAGTCAGATCAACACGTGAAATCATAACGGTATTCAAACACGGACTTTTAAGTTGTCAATTAAACCGTTCTGGACGATTTAATATGAAACACTATAGTTTGTTAAACTCATTTCAGTGTTCTGAAGTCACATTCAAAATGGAAGTGGCTTTGGTATTTTTGCAAGTATTGCAGTTTATATATTTTTAGTTTTACTCTCTTCAACGTTGGTCCTTCTGCTAAAGTGAGCCCTCTGGTGGACTGCAAGTTCATTACAACTGGTGTGCACAGTTTGTCGCCACAGGCTCTTCCTGAACAGTCACATATTGTGTGCTTCAGTGGTTTATTATACAGCAGCTGTAAATAAACCTTAAGATGATCAGATTTAAACATCTGGGCAGAAAATAGCATCTTACAAATCTTGTAGAAATGAACTTTAAATACCAACAAAACTTTGTCGTCTTATTTGAATCAAATAATGACAACCCACCACGTGTGTCCACACACAATCCACTCGAATGTAGTTTGTTTGTCAGGGGTCCTGAAAACTGTGTTCTCCTCTTTCAGATTGAGGAGATGTACAAGAAGGCTCACGCTGGCATCCGCGAGAACCCTATTCATGAAAAGAAGCCGCCCAAAGAGGTCAAGAAGAAGAGGTGAGACTTTCCGTTGTGGCCGGGGAGTAAATACTCGGCACCTCCAGGAAATCTGACATGTTTGACGCTCTTTGTCTTATTTCTGACTCTGGCCCAGTTATTTAAAACGATCTGATTGCTTCCGTGTGACGCAGGTGGAACCGTGCCAAACTCTCCCTGTCCCAGAGGAAAGACCGTGTGGCCCAGAAGAAGGCCAGCTTCCTCCGGGCTCAGGAACAGGAGGCCTCAGACTGAGCCGTCAGTCTGCTCTGTTCCCAACACAGAAATTTGTTCTAATAAATCAATGGAAAAAAAACCTGTGCCTCTTGTATTGTATCTGAAGAATCTATTTTAGCAAAGTATTATGGTACCGTGTGTTTTACATAATCCCGGTTCTCTTAATTCATATGTTTGTTTTCTGGATCACAGCAGACACATGAAATGCAAACATTCACTATGAAACATAATCTATTTTGCTAAAACTTTTAAGATGGATTACTTGTCACAACTAGGTCAAACAAAATTTTAACTCAACTTCTAAACTCATAAAATGGAGTCGCTTTGCTCTTCTGTTAACTTTAAGGTGGACAAATACGTCTTATTATAGATCCACAATTGGTTTAAGCTGAATTATACAACAGTTCTGAGAAAATCTGAGATAGTAACTCTGGTATTCAGCGTCACACTCAAAACATCCAGATCGGAATGGCGAGCAGATCGTTATTCTGTAGTTGAAAACTGAAATGTACTGAATAATGGAGCTGCAAATTCATAAAACTAAAGAAAATAGTACAATCACTGGTTTGAGGGTAGCACTCTTACAAGAACAAAAAGATTTAGTAAAGGGAGATCTTCATTTCATTACTGTTTTCTAACATTTATATAACAGGATCAAAGAGTTCTCCCACTAGATGTCCGAAATCGATTTCTCCTGCGGCCTGGAACCGCTGACTGCCTCCTGCAGGCGACGGCTGGCAGAGCATCCTCAGTGTCTTGGATTTGCATCTTTATTATATTGTTTTGTCCAATTCTAGTCCCTTAAATTGGTAATTGATAAGATGTTGTAATCCATGACTGGGATAATAATCATCTTAAATTGAAAGTCTCCACTTCAAACGTTTCGACTTCACTGTTCTGATGACATACAAGATCAAAATGTAAAAGAAAATAAAGTCAATGGAGCAAATCTAATGGACCTGACTGTACATTATGTTGCGAAATGTATAAATTCCTTCTCGCCCTTGGTAAAGGACTTTATTCCAAGGAAATAATCTCAGCCACAATGACATCTTGGATTTTAAGAGACAGAGGCACATTTGCGAAAATTCTGACTGTTTTCTGGACATTAACTCGGCTTCCTGTGATATTTTTGATAGGGTCTCCGCAAGACACTTAATCTTGACGTTTAATTCAGTGTTAATTAATTCAAAGTCCAGATCTACAACTCAAAAAGTCCCCAATATTGTCCATGAGTGAAATCAAACATGAATCATTTTTAATGGGGATGGTTCTTAAAGGGTTCATATTATTCAGCTTGTCAACACTTTCACATGGTTTCGTTGGTCCAGAAATGTTGTATTCAAAGTTTATTGCCCCCAAATCCAGCTTTTCCTTGATTTTCCTCCATTTCAATATTGGATCATAGGAGCTGCATTCAGAATCTGCTGTGTCTGTGTGAGCTGGACTGGCTTCGCCCACATGTGCCCATCTTGGGAAGAGGAGGAAGTACTTCCTCTCGTGGTGCCCTGTGCCAGAGCAGAGCTGCCTAATTGTGGGAGGAGTCAAAGGGAGGGCCTACCTTGATTTGGACTGGCTAAACCCCCGATGACACTATATAGGGTTTGATTTCTTATTGGCTGGTTGGAGCAACACACTTTATGAGAGAGAGGACACACTGTCTTCACTTCTGGGGCGTCATTCCAGGTATGGGGACGATTATTACTGTGGGAAAACCATTAGAAAGTCAATTTAGCGTAATATGACCCCTTTAAAAATGAATTCCTTTATCTTTGTCCTGATTTCAAAAAAATGCTCTTTCTTACTCTACTGCAGTAACACTAACAGTCTTCGCCTGACATGATTCATCAACATAAATGTTCCTATTAGTATTATTACATAAGTTAAATACAAGAAGTTGCTAATATGTTTCCACACTGAAAATGATTGTCCATTTTATTGAAAAACTTAGAGGAGACCTATTAAACCTCATAACTGTCCATGTCAAACTGAGACTGCTGTGAAAACCCGGCACCAGGTTTACATGAGCTGGTCACAAGTTTATTAAGTTAAACTTCAACTCCAGACAAAGATGCTGGGGTCAAATTACTAATAGAGACACTAGACAATCAGTGGAATTCGCCTTTCGTTGATGGGATTTATAAAAGCAAGGAGGACACCGGTATTGTGTTTAGATCAGTGAGAATGGCCATAACAGGTCTCCTCTAAGGAGTTGGTCTTTGTGCTAGTGCGCGATAAAGAGATTTCTAACTTGACTAGGAATCCTTCGTATGAGAGATTTTCTTCCACAGCAAAGTCTTGAGGTTGTTCAGAATGAGCGAGTGCTCGATTTCCGTCTGCTCTGCAGACCCTTTCAGTCCGATGCAGGCGTACAACTGCTTCTCCAGCTCTTCGTTCACGTCGGACGGGGCCCCCCGCAGGATATAGTCCTTGAGCGCGTCGCAGGCTTTGGCCAGGTTCGGCCTGGTGACCTCGGGTGTGCAGCGGTGCTTGGTGAGGTCGCAGGACGTGAGGCAGTCGGCCCCGTAGAGGCAGTCCTCGTCCACGTCGCAGCGCTGCTGCCGTATGTCCTCCTGGAAGATGGCCTCGGGGACGATGTACCGCGCATCCATCACCTTGAAGTCATGGCGGTCGTTGTAGCCAAAAGTGGCCGCGCTGACGTCACACATGAGGAAGCTGCCGAAGGTGCCATGGAAGATGTCCTCCACCAACTCCAGCAGCCCGATGGAGATTTTGGCCTTGTGCGGCCAGGAGGGGGTGAACCACTGGTCCATGCCGCGGCGCAGGCCAGCAGGGATCCACACCTCAATGACCCAGGGCAGACTAATCCCATACAGCGGCGCGTGAGGCACCTTCTCCATCACGTACAGATCCCCGCAGAAGCCCAATAACTTGGGCGTGTGCTCTCTGTCTTGCAGGACTAAAGCCAGCAGGAACTCGTTGAGCTGCAGCAGAGCCCACGTCGAGCGCGCTTCCGGCAGGGAGATGTGACCATCCTTGTTGGCGTCCGCGATGGACAATACTTGCGTTGAAAGTTCTGCGAGGTTGGCTTGATCCCCAACTTTGGCCTGGAAAGAAATAAAAGATCTCAAGACAGGGCGAGGCTTTAAAATTGATCTCAACTCTGAACTGTAAATAAAGATGGATGGAACCTATTTCAGAACCCGTCGATATCCTCTGTCAGTTGAAGAGGACGAAGGATGAAATGACAGTTTCTGTTTTCTTGGTAGCTCATTATCATCTATGACACTAACAGGACACTTGAGCCTGATCCTCGAGGAGGAAGTACAAACCCAGCTTCCTAAAACGTCGGGTGGGTTCATCATCTCCTCGCCCCTGCATGTGCCTGCAGTTTGGTTTTCTCTTTGAAACGTCTCTCATCCATCATTCTGCTGTTGTTTTGTCTTTTCAAGCTGCCTCCTTGAGCAAGAGGCTTCAATTTATGAGCTGCACAACAATCCGCCAGCAGGAGCAGTAAATAAAAACACTTGGGATATTGGGAGATATTGACCAGCTTATATCTACAGTTCTGTCACAGTGTCCATCCTGACCTTGAGGTGGTTGAGGATCATTTCTCTGAACTTTTCCACAGAGGTCCCCTTGGCGGGCTTGTTGAAGGCCACCTCCTTCCTGGGTTCCAGCTCGCCTCCTATGTCGTAACGAGGAGGCTCCTCCATCTGGCACTTAATGACCCCCTCCAGATCGCCCCAGCTCCCCGAGTAAACCTAAAAATAAGCAACGTGCAGCTGGATGAATCACGAGCACAATGCTTCGGCAGTGTGTTGTCTCTCTGAAGGACTGACCTGGCTGCTGGGCTTGACGGTGAAACACTTTCCCAGGTAGAGTGTGTCTTTCTCACACAGGCTGCTGCAGGCAGAGCCGTCAATGACTCCTTTTCTGAACTTGTCACACTGAAAAAGTGTGTGTGTGTGTGTGTGTGTGTGGGGGGGGGGGGGGGGGGGGGTAAACAAAATGGCTGAATGTTACAAGTGGAACGGAAAGCGTAGAATGTACAAGTCGAGAACAAAAAGGTGGACTAACTATTGAACTTTTGCAGTCGTGCCCTCGACACAGCTCTGTGTAGGACGAATACTCCACATACACGATCCAGCTCCCCACAAACACCGCCAGCCAGGAGAAGAACAGGTACTTCATGTGAAGGTAGGAGAATCTGGCCTGTAGGCAAACACATGGAAGATGTTGACATAAGAGAGAGAAGCGTCTTTGAAATTTACGCTGCGGCGGATTTGTTCCACCGGGCTGTAAAGACACTTTCCCACAGTAACAGAATGTGATTTATGGCAAATCAATCAAGAAATAATTCAAGATTCAAACCCTCTGCCTACAAACAGTCGATACATAGTTCACCCAGATCAGTTGATAATTCATCGGTTCAGATTGCTCCGGCTTTAGGTAGAAGTTTTGAGTGGCAGAACTTTACTCCACAGACCACAAACAGTCACTGGGATTATATTCTTTCTGAACAGCTAAAAAAATAAAATAAAATAAAGCTCGGTTCAGAAACGAACAGATCCACTCCACGAGACACTCTTTACATCTTTGTTGGTGATTCCCTCTATAAAAGGCCACTGAGCCTGCATGTTCTTCCCCCCTCAGGCATTTAATCAAGGTTCCCTCAGAAAGGTTTCTGAAAACTGACTCATATTTACTGGGGTCACTCCAGAACCGAACCAGGGTTTGTATCCCTTCCCCTCAATCAGCAACAGACTTTGTTATGGCAGTCTGTTGTTGCTCTCTGTTCTCTCCTTCCTCTGTCCTCTAACACCAACCAGGACAGCAGTCGGCCTCCACCTGTCTGGAGTCTGGTTCTGCAGGTCTTTTTCTTTCCACCGTCTCCTCTGCTTGCTCATGTGGAATTTTACTTTTGTTCTCCGCTGCATTTGGCCCTATAGGAATACATTTGAATTGCATTGACTTTCTGTTTGTCCTTTGATGGACTAACAACCTTCCTTCACCCATGTGGGGAAGTTATTGAGCTTCCTTAACCTTTTATAGCCAACTGTCAATGTTTTATCATATCGAACACGGCCAAAGTGCCAAATAATGAAGAAACATTTGGCTTTTGCTTAATCGCAAGCACAGACAGACTAAAACAGGATTACAGGACGCTGGTCCATCACAGAGAAAATGTGGTTGTAATGAAGGAAGGATATACAGAGACACTCAGTAAATACATTTTTTTTTAACAGAGGCTGCATCAGTTACCTGTATAGAAAAAGATAAAGGTTGATTTTACTGTAAATAATAAAAGCCACTCTGACGAAGCGGTGGGTTTTTTATTTCTATTAAATGAGCATGTCCGATCCTGTTTGAACTCATCTGGTAAATGTTCCTGTGTTTCAATAGAAAAACCTGCTCACTGAATCTGTCAAGATGAATCCTACTGGAAATTATTAGAAAGATTAGACCCCTTTTTGTTGCTCAAGGCGTATTCAGCGTTACCCTTTCCGTTCTGTGACCAAACCAGTGCTCTCGCTTTGACAATCATACTTTATCTTTTATTAACTTTAATACACTGAGAGGCAGTGCAAAGCCTGACTACGTCTATGAAGCACGTGAGGAGAAAGCACATTTCTAGATTTGCTCTTTTACTCACTCCTCGGGCTAAAATCTGCACAAAGCTGCAAGTGTTTAATATTTATGGTGGAGTGCAACTGATTTATATGTGAAAAGTCATTTTGCTGAATCTGAGTAGATTATAGTCACTGAAGGTGATCGGATAGTTTGTTTTGTGACATTTAAAGATGTTTGGCAAGTCCAGAAATGACTTGTGTAACATTTCTTGGCCTTTATTTTGTAAAGATTGTTTGGTGTTTTCCTTGTAGAGACCCCAACAGAGAGACAGAGAGAGGCTATGGGAAATGTTGGGCTTCATTCTGATCAATTGACATTATTCAGTAAAACACAACTTTATCAATAAAGTGTACAGTATATTAGAACCCACATTATTTATTTCATACATCAATGACATATACACTGTATCAGTCAAATTTCAGTTTATTATTTGGAAACAAATGTATGAACAGAAGAATTCGTTCGATTGTATTAAGTTATTAGTGGATTTAAGTAAAGAAAAATAACTGAAGATGTACAATTACAAATTGATCAGGTCGATATAGAGAGTCTCTGAAAACTACACTTCTTCAGGCGTTTTAATTGATTATAATCTGTTTGTTTAATAATAAACACAACATTACACACACTTTACTGTCCTCTCGTCCTTATATTTATTAATTATCTATTAATCTATCTATCTATGGAACTGTATGTTTCTTATTTTCCCAGATGTATATTATCAGTAATTAAAGAAATGAATACATGTATTTGGCACATCTGTGTGAATGTTATACTGTCCTAATTAAATTATGGATGCGGTGGATGAAGAGAAAACTTGGGCTTGATCATCAGCTCTTCTTCTTTGTTCCAGCCCCTTAAATAGATTGAGTGTTAAACGTCAGTGTTTGTGTGACCTCTATTGTAGCTCTATTTCTCACCACTTAGGGGCATCAGATCTACTTACAAACACAGTAGTCTACAACCAGAAGGTTTATGGAGACAATTCAGTGTATCCTGTTGTGTCTAGATAAAGCGAGGCACACTCACACACACACACACACACCTCTCGATGTAATGTGAAATGAAACAGAATTCCTCAGATCCGACCTTCTTCTTCCTTTGCTCGGTGCTCGTTCTGATTTTTTGCAGTTTGACGTCAGCAGTTTGAGCTTCAGTAGCTCCTCTGTTTGATCAGGGTTAGGGGTTAGGTGAGCATCGACAGCCCCAAACATTTTCTCCTCTGAACTTTTGATGCTTTTTGACCACAGGAGCGTTGTTTTTCAGATACTCTGATTCCGTCATTAGACAGATACCATGAAAAAAGAACAAGACATGATCCGTTTTATTAGTGTCATGATGTTCATGCTGATCGTTCGTGGCAGAAACTGTTCTTCTGGGTATTTCATTTACTCAAATGGTGCGAATTAGGGTCACTGTGAAATCTTTGAGTGAAAATGGTTGTGTGTTAAATTTGAAGAAATTCCCTCAAGGTGTTCTGGAGATAAACACAAAGTCACAGTGACCTCAAGATGTGATCTGTTACTACCCCCGAGATATCACATCAACCACACCACGAGAGACAGAAGTACATGAGGGGGCAGTTTAAACGGATTAATGATAATGTTCATAAAGCTAATGAAAGAGTCAATCATATTTTGTGCCCTAAAACCAAAAGAGTGATTAAGGATCTTTAAGCACTGAAGATTATTTAGAATAATCAGGAAGGCGAACAGGTTTGTCAAAAACAACTTATATTAAAACTAGAACGACACTCGGTAGAGCGCAGACCTTCGCCGTCGTCACATTTGTTTACAGAACCGAGTTAGCATCGCTACCATGATAGCCGTTAGCTCATATCCTTGCTAAGCTCTGAGCAGCGAGCGTCTCCATGGCAACAGACGCTGATCTCCTCCATGAGGAGCCTCTCCCATCCCTTTTGTATGGGTTTTTTGGAGATTTTTTCGGAAATGGTTCGCCGTTAACGTCCCCGAATCTAATCGATAGGTCCTTCGATGAAGACAAATCACCCCTGAAAATTTCATGTAACTGGCGTGAGTGGTTTTTTTCCGAAAAGTTGGTAAAATACATATATACAAACAAAAATAACAAATAAATAAACAAACAAACCGATCAATCAATCAATCAATCAATCAATCAATGCAGACAAAAACATAACCTTCTCAGACAACTTGGTCGTCCAAACTGGACAAGAAGAATTGCAGTGCGGCGAGCGTGAAAAATGTATTTCCAGTCCAGATGTGAGACGGCTGTGGATTACACCTAATAACAGATTACTCCCATGAGTAAAAAAAACTTTGCCGACAATAGAACAAAAACCACTGAATGCACTTCAGCAATATACTTAACTGACATTTTCACACTTGAAATGACGGAAAGCATCATCAGTTTCACACGAGAGTCCTCTCAGAGGTCCCTGTCTTATAAAAGTCAATAAATCAATCCCCTAATTTATGTTTACAATAGTCATTTGGGCCATTAGTGAGGGAACAAGGCTTGTCAGTGGAATACCAATGAGCTCCAAAATGAGTCCTGTCACAGAGAGCAATGTTACCGTAATTGCTTCTAAATAGGTACACAGTAATTAACAGTAGCTGCTGGTTGTTGTGAAGTGTGTGTGGATCACATCTACAGCAACTCATTAGTTCGTTTTTTTTGATTTTCTCTCTAATTCCCCCGCTGATAAAATATACAGTCTGATTGGATCCATAATGGCGTTTATCCAACTGGGGAACATTAGTGAAAAATAAGAGAGTTTTTAAGCAGCAATACTTAATGACTCTTGCTCGGTGCCTGACAGTGATGGACTCCCCTTGCTTTCACCCCCCTGCTCCTTTCACTTCCTATTTATTTATTGGCACAAGTCTCTCCATCTCTATCCCACATCTTCTTTCCTCTCTCTAATACTCTGGGCTGCAGCTTCTTCTCTTCAACCCAAGGATGGAATTCTAAAACAACTCACCACAAGCTGCTAGAAAACCATCCAGTAATGTAGCGAACTGCAAATATGCGACATGAGTTCAGCACTGAAAAGGAAACAGTGCCCTGTTAGTCATCTGTATCTCATTTCAAATGGAGCTTGTCTCCATTTTCAGCTCTCAACATCACACATAATGAAGAAATCAGTTTTCAGAAAGCCTCCAGATGTCAATTTCTCTCTATGTAATTTTTCTCCTAATCCAAATGATCCACACACTCATGGAGCCTCTTGAATTAAGCAGTGAAACATCTTTAAAGACATATGACCAGTCGTCCCAGTTTTTATTTTTTTCCCCAGCTGGTCGGTTATTGTGGGACAGGTAAGGTTTAATTCCCCCAAACGTCATTTGTTCACAACAAAAATTGATTCTTAAGTTTTGAAGAAATCGTATTTGCCATTACAGAAAGTTGTAAAACAGCAAGCGCGCCTGAATTGGTTCTTATCCATCGTTATACTGCAATTGACCCAATTCCCAAAAATCTGACTGACAGAGATACAATTTTCACCCAGAATATAATTTTTCAAATATATATATATATATATATAAAAATACTTCCTATATCCAATTAATATGCTTGTAAAGGCATAGGGAGAAGTCATACTTATCTAATCCTACCCCTTCTCCAATATTCGATCGTCAATAAAATCATCTTTCTGTATTAAAAACATATAGTTTTATAAATGTAAATGTGTACAGTAACGATGTCATTAGCTGTTACTGTTTGAATAGTATTTCTGCTGCTTTATGTATTGACTGTTTTACTAACAAATCTGACCCTGCAGTACCCGCAGCACATTTAACAGCGGTGACCACACAAGTAAGTGCTGTGTGTACCTTCCATCAATTTTTCCGTAGGTGAAATGCATCAACAGCAAAAAACATTATGGGAGAAACACTATGCGGGGGGTGGGGGGGGGGGGGGGGGGGGGGGGGGGACAAATGTATGGTTGGCCTTTCTCCAATCGATTGTGGCTTTCATTTCAAGTCTGCCCCAATGCATTTCTATCCGTGGGATTACATATTGACCCTTTGTGAGCAGAGAGAGTTACACAAACATCGGCTAATGAGGCGATATTGATTGCGGCTGCTGTGACAGCTATTAATTAGCGACTGACTGGGAGCTGTGGCTGTGCGCTGAGGTGGGTGGAAAGAAAGCGCTCTGTCTTTGTCTGGTTGAACTCCCTCCACTACGCCAGCCCACGGGCCTGTCAGAGGGCGACTGCATTAACGGCCCAGCGGCTCAGTGAGGATCACATGAAGAGAGTGGAGGACAGACTGTGCTGCGCCGCTCCAGAGCCACCTCTTGTTGAACTACAGAGGCAGAGAGGGAAGGATGAAACTGATCACGAGCATTACTGTTCCAACACTTGGCTTTTTTTTGTTGTTTTTTTTGCAGCCTGCACACTGTTCATCCATTATGTATGAATATAAAGCGATCCCTCAGAGGTTGCCTTTTTAATGGGCAAAAAAAAAAAAAACAGCGAAACAAAAGACTGAGAGCTTCATGAAGAGTCTGTCTGATAATGTGCCTGTAAAAGCTATTCAGACCCTTGGATGCTTTCCACTTTTACTGCTCTCAGAAACACTTAATGTAATTTCACTTTTTGAGAAGAGCTCACTAAAATCTCTCAAGATAAACTTTCTACAAGTTAAAGTCAATCACATTAAACGTATATAATGTAAAATAATCAATCACGTGAATTCAGTGGATGTTCGAATGTTAACTGAGACTCTCGAAATATGTGTGATTTTCTGGATACGGTCGTCTCTTTTTCTAGAACCGAGGTGTATGTGGTGGATCTCATTACAGGAACCCTGCCAAGACAGCCAAGAACCCCGATGGGTAATAACGCTTCACTCTAATACCATTACTTTTTTCGAGTAAACTAAGAGATTATATTAGAAAAAAAACCAACAGTAATTAAATTACTGTTACTTTCCCACAACCAGACTGTGTTACTAAACTGTGATTGAACTTTTTTGAAACGGTCTCATAACAATGTGAAGTTAGTGGCGAACAACAGAGCCCTTCAGTGATCCACAGGAGACAACATGGAGCGCAGGAGAGAGCGTTGACTGCTCGGAAGTACCGACATTACTAGGAGTTTGATAAAGGCAAAGAGTGGCATGAACATTAGTGTCCGCTGTGCGGTCTGCGTGGGGAGAACAGGTGAAACTATTTCGCCTCAAAGCTGAGCAAGAAGCGAGAAGAAGAAAGTGAAACTCCGTGAGAAAACCCCCGGACGATTAAAAATGGTATGGAAGAGGAACAGAGACAGCCCACATTATACAGGAGTGTATCATGAGATACTGCGAAAGCACTGATGAGGGGGAATATTATTCTCTAGGGAAGCTCACCCCAAAATATATATATAAAAAAAATTTCAATTACACAGAAGAATCATGAGAAATTAATTAACAAGCTAAACATGCTTGAACATCAACATAGAAACAACGAAATGAAACAATATTAAAACAAACATGAGAAACAAGGCAGCAGATAGAAGACGTTCTCGGTGTTAAAATGGAGAATTAAAAACCATAAGATTCACTAAGCAGATGAATAAGATTGTAAAGCAAGTAAATATTTGGTAAGGCCTCTTAGAAAACAAGCTTCTGTCACAAAACATACAATTTGAGACTCGTGAACAAAAGAAAAAATCAATAAAAAATCAATGAACCCAAAGAAATAGAAAGAGTTTTTAAAGATTATTATACAGATTTATACTTTCAACCCCCAAATCAATTCATTGGATTTGCCATCGTGAGGCGAAATGGAAAATAAGAAATGAGTCTCCAATATATATCAGTAATGGATATCGAAGTGAATGACATAAGACATTTTGGAAAGAACGAACTCCACTGCTTCTAAATTCCTTGAATCTTAAAAAAGGGAATAAAACCTCCATCATGGAAAGATGCTGTAATCCCAGAGAATATTGTGAACCATACAGACCTACTTCAGTTCTGAATCTAAGACTTTCACGTCAATTATTTCTAAAAGGTTTGAATACTTGATGTTGGAATTGATTGATGAGGACCAGGCTGGATTCATTAAAAACAACATCATATGTTCTCTCACATACCAGATTCAAAGACGGGGAAGGAACGTTGCATGAGGGGTACATTTCTGAGCCTCCTCGCCTTAAACTATGGATGAAGGTAATTGAAGGACTA
Source organism: Lipophrys pholis (assembly GCF_963383615.2). Taxonomy (NCBI): domain Eukaryota; kingdom Metazoa; phylum Chordata; class Actinopteri; order Blenniiformes; family Blenniidae; genus Lipophrys; species Lipophrys pholis. The sequence goes on along the minus strand of NC_137640.1, from coordinate 24,772,846 downwards.
TTTACGATGGAAAAGAGGACTTTCTCTCTAAGAAATAGATCTGAGCTTTTCGAAAAATGGAAAAAATCGATAACTTTTAATTCAGAGGAGGAGGATGCTGTCTCCCTGAGACTGCACAACTGTGGACATTTAATTTTTCTTTTTTTTTTTTTTTTATTAAAATTTTTAATTTAATTTAATTTAATTTAATTTAATTTAATTTAATTTAATTTAATTTAATTTACATTCAAGTGTAATCCTGCTGTGTTCTATTTTTTTTTCTATATAATGACAAAAATGTGTAATTGAAAATAAAGACTTTAAAAAAAGATGGAGAGGATCATTGGACCATTCTAAAAGAGTTGAAAGCTTCAGCAGCTTGGATGAAAGACCTGGTCTTCACAAAAGATTTATCAGAGAGCAGCAGATAGAAAGCCTCTGTTGGAAAAAGACCATAATAAGTCTGGAACACAGTTTTTCTAAAGACGAGACACTTTAAGTCCAACTGGACGAAGGTTTTTAACAAGAACTGACGGAGGGTCTGATCAATACCCAAAGCGATCATTTCTTTTGACATGAAAATGAATGAAAATGATAGCATTATTTGATGAATGGAGTTATTTCTTTATTGCACATGAACATTGGGTTTTCTTTCATCATTGGGTTTAATTACAGACTTCTGTTTTGCAGATGATGGTTGGAGACTCGGATGGGATTTATTTTATTCAAACTTTAATGGCTTTTGGTATTTGGTAAATGCATGTGTGCTCTGTGTGTGTGTGTGTGTGTGTGTGTGTGTGTGTGTGTGTGTGTGTGTGTGTGTGTGTGTGTTTTGACTCATTTTCTTTCTCTTTTCTTAGCTATTTTCTGGTAGAAAAGCAGATCATTTTTTTTCCGACTGTATATACGTATATTGTCTGTTTACATTTCCTGTAAACAGACGTTTTCAAAATGTGTTTTCACATTTGTTGTTGTATATATATATATAGATAGATATATAGATATAGATATTTAGGATTACTATGAAGCATCATTCAAGGTTCAAGGTCTGAATATCTGAATAATGACTGTCTCAGTTCTTTCAAACTTCATGTGCTGCAGCTGCTTTTTCCTGTGCGTGAGTCTCACTCACTTATTCCTTTCAATGACAAATATTGCATGCTCGACCCCAGGAAGAATAGTGCCTGCATTGGCAGAGACTAATGGGGATCCTTAAAATAAAAAAAATTAAAAAATAAAAAAATAAAAAATGATAATGGAAAGTTTGAACTGATTATATAATTCACACATATATGAATGAAACTTAAAAGTAAAAAAGGTTCCTATGACTATGGATGCATCCACAGACTCAGGAGGGGTAATTATTTCTAGAAATAGTTTTTCTATATCCTATTGGTTTAATAATTGACATCGTCTTCATCTTTTTTGTTTTGTTAAAAAAAAAAAAACATATCCATAAAGAGTGAGCAGAGTGAAGCATCGCCTGAGAGAGCGCCTGCAACAGCTCTCTATCACTCTCCACTTTTCTCTGCAGGGTCTCTGAAGGGGGGGAAAGATGCCACACTGTCTGCACACACACTACAAAGATCTGACTCATCACAGTCCAGACAGCCGACACACACACGCACACACGCGCACACACACACACACACACACACACACACACACACACACACACACACACACACACACACACACACACACACACACACACACACACACACACACACACACACACAAACCACCTCCACCCCCGCACACAAAGATAAGCTCAGATTTTCATGCTGACTCGGTACTGCGACATTATAAGAATTATGTACTGTAATATAATGTTACACTTTATTACAGTTTGCTCTCTGTTACGAAGCGAAGACTCTCGCACCCTGATGCCCAGTGCAACAAATGGAATCCTGCAAAGGCTGCATGCCGCCTCATGGCAGGGGAAACTCCCTCTGATATAAGAAGCTGGTATGTGACAGACATTTTTGCTGCTTTCAGGGTAAAGAGACGATTCTTCCAGCGTGAGGCCCATTTATTCCTCTTTGAAACCAGATTGTGTGGTAAATCCAGATATTTCATGACTGACTGATTAATCAATTGGAGTTTATATTTTCTTACAAAAGGGTTCCATCAGTCGTCCTTAATATCAAACTGACTATTATTTGATGTTGATGATTGGTCATTAAAAAAAGACATTGGACATTTTTACCCATCTATGCAAGCTTTTCAACTTCCAAAAACTCTACAACAAACTTAAATAAATTGCAAAATACATTAATAGTCTCAATCCAACCATAAATATGTGTGCGTATGTACTCTGGGTGTAGCTACTGAAAACAGTAAACCAATTAGCCTTTGGTCCCGTTTACACAGTGATTCAAGTGACGCAGCTTTTTGTGTTTTCATTTCAGAAAGGTTTCACCACCACACGGCAATGTTTTGAAAACGATGTTTTCTTGAAAAAGCCCAAAATACGAAAAATTATGTCATTTTTGTTTTGGGCCACTAGTGGGTGCTGTTGTTTGTTTTTTTATAATGAAACCACAAACACAGGTGTGCAGAGGATTATGAGCTATAACCGTTAACAATATGAGTAGACAGAAATTCGTATGGACAAACAACGGAGTCGGCGCGTTTTCAGAAAGTTCCACCTTGAGAGCTTTTTTTCAAAAAGCTCAGTTTTTGTGACTCGGAGCACCGTTGTCGCATGAACAGACACACAAAGTGCACGTGAAAATGTTGCTGTGTAAAGAGGGCCTTTAACCCACAATAAGATCTTTATATACGGTCTGCAACCATTGCACATCAAAGACTCTTGCATTGTAATTTATGTTGATTTTGCTTTAATGCATTACATTATCTTTTATTAAACTTTCTAAATATAAATGTAGCCCTAATCTACCTTTAGAGAGCTGGGGTGCTACCAATAAATCGTTGTGTTGATATATATATATATATATATATATATATATGTATATATACCATTGCTTTAATGTGTTTTTTCTAATCATCATTTACCTTCACTTCTCAATATCTGTCAGTTCTTCAATATATCTGAGTGATTTAAATGGTACTGAGAAATCCATGTTATAAATGTGTGACGGGTCAGTATGTCTTGTCTATGCTTCAACAGTTGTACTGTTGTATATGTATAGTATATGTGTGCAAAACTTCAAAACTTTAAAAAGTTAAAAGATTTAGTAAAATATGGTAGCTACATGTGCCTTTGTTGACATGGAAATATTTCTGCACACCGTGCATGCGCACTTTTTGGAAGCTCGTTATCGGCGGAGAACAAGAGCGTGCTGTCGAGGAACACAACGAGGAGGATATATTTGCTGTGACAAGTCTTGAAAGACGGTGTTTAGAATGAAATGACCGCGAAGTCGCCGACCGCAGCCGACCCGCCTTCCACCTTCCACCTGATGGCGGACACCGTCCAGCGAGAGACCCCATGCGATGGACACGGTGGGACGAGGGCCCTGCGAGTCGGACCGCATGCCGAGTTTCTGGCGGCGGGGAGAGAGGGGGCGACGAAGCGCAAACCCAGCCCCGGGTGAAGCGGTGTGAAGAATAAAAAAAATATAAAATACATTGCAGCTTCTGCATTTTTCAAAGACTGCAAAAGTTCTATTTCATCAAGTAGTGAGGTTTGTTCTTTCTTCACGCTCCACAAGTTTGAAAAAGGGAGGTGCTCTCATTAGGCAGTGCTCTTCTATTGGGAACTATACGGTAGTTGTTCCGCACATGCACAAGTAGATGGACAATACTAATGATGGCGGCACGGTGGAGCAGTGGTTAGCGCTCCCGCCTCACAGCAAGATGGTTATAGGTTCTCATACTGCCCGGGGCCGTTCTGTGTGGAGTTTGCATGTTCTCCCCGTGTGTGCGTCAGTTTCCTCCCACAGTCCAAAAACATACACCCTGGGTTGCTAATGTTCATAGCGTATGGTTCTCCGCACGCAGGCGTGAGGCTTCATTACAAAAACAGCCAACAGCGCCCACTAGTGGCCCAACATGAACGCCACATCCCTTTCTGTGTAAACAGACATGGTTTTGAAAACGTTGCAATGTAAACGCGAGGCATTTCTCAAATGAAAACGCAAGAGCGATAAATTTTCGCTTGACACGTTGTCGTGGAAACGGGCCTTCAGACTAACATCCATGCTGCCTCAGTCTCAGTCTCATTTCTTTCTCGCTGTGGAGCTCTGCAGTTTGAACTACGGCGGATTGTTGCTGAGAAGGTTGCTCGTGGGATGTCTGTGTGAAGACTGCATGTGCGGCGTCAAAATTGACTGGACATGGTTTCATGTGGAAACAGTTTGAAACCTTCATTGCAAAATGTGAAGCTAAAAATGCAACATAAACAGGTTTTATTTATTTATTTATTTTTTGGAGGGGCGGGGAGTGATTCAGACTAAACGGCCTCTCTCTTCGAGGATCAGTAAATGATACTTCTTAGGTTGTCACTCGAGGGCTGCGGTGGCCTAGAAAACCCAACGACGCTGACGGCCGTCCCTCGAGACCAGCTGTCTCTCTTGCTTCCTTTACCGCACTTGACAGGTTTCGGTCTCTGCACAGGCAGGAAGAAGCGAGCGAGCGTCAGCAGCTGAGACACAACTCTCGGGCCCCCTTTAAAAAAAAAAAAATTCAGGGCAACAAACGACTTCAGCTGAGCGTCTCAGATTAGATGAATAAAACACCTCGTCGCATCGCTTCAGCTGAAGTTGACTGTGTTTGTGACTGTGAGTCTGCATGTGGGTTGCCGACACCTCAACGTGTCCTTGAGGGGCTTCCCCAGCAGTTTAATTCTACTTATGAATAATTCCACTGAGGACTCCACCTAATTCCAGTCACATCAGAGTGTTACATAATGTTTTTCACAAAGCTTCCCCCGAAGAAGACGATCAGAACTTAAAAACACACAAACACTCAACAAAGATCTGAATCATTTTCATTCCTACGCTGGTTTATCCTCTTTGCCAGTCTAGGGCTTGTTTATCCTGATTTTTGCAGATCTACTGCTGTTTCATGCTGGTCTGACGCTTCAATCGGAAGAATGCGGGTTCGATTCCCCATCGGCATATATGCTTTTGGAAGTGTCCTTGAGCAAGACATCCCTTCCATTGGCAGGATAGAGCACCTTACATGTAGCAGCCACATCAATGGGTATAATTAAAGATTTTCTCTCTGGGATTAATAAAGTATTTCTGTTCTATTAGATTTGATCTACTTAAATCAACATTCTCCTGTCTACAGTTAATGTGGTGCATGTTTATCTGTTATCCAGCACAGACGTGCAAGAAAATATGCACTTATAACTTATTGTACTTGTAACATGCATGCATTTTTCATTTCCAGTTCCAAGAAGTAAAGCACCCCAGAGTTTCCACATACGCCCTGATATGTGCAGACTATAGGAGCAGCAGCGATGTGGGCTGATATTAAACTTTTCGATGTGAGGCTGCACGAGCAGCGGGATGCATGATGGAAGCGGTTGCTAAAGCAACAGGGATGTAGAGGAGGAGACCCTGTCGAGCATCAAGTGACTTTCTCTTTCATTCTGGGAGAGAGAGAAAAAAAAAGAAAAGAAAAGAAAGAAAAACGCATTTCTGCAAAGGACCGGCAATCCGCACGCGACCCAGCAGCGTGTGACGACGGAAACGTGACGTTGAACGAGCCCCGGTGACAGCGGGCACGCCACGCGCGGACCGGCGGCCGGAGCCTAATTGCACTTTGAGAGAAGAGGGATTTCCCAGAAGCTTACCTGGACGTACAGAGGCTTTCTGAGGACCCCCCATGGAAACAGCGCTCTGGCCATGGCAGAAGCAGAACATCTCACTAACGGCGGCCGAGAGGATGGAGGAGGAAAAAAAATAGAAAATAAAAAAAACCCGGCTTCACATTCGAGGCAACGCCTATCGGGAGCCGAGCCTGGAGCCGCTCCGGGAGTCCTCCGGGAGGCAGGCGGACGGTTGTCGGTGTGGACAGTCCGGGGATGTGCGCGCGGACGCGGCGAGGCAGCAGACAGAGCTGCGGTGGAGTCAGACCCGCGCCGGAGCCACGAGCGCGTCCCGGGGGCGTTTGGACCAATAACAGAGGGAGGATGGCGACCGTTTTAACCTCTTACGTCTATGCAAAGAGCAAAACAAGTGGAACGCAATGCTTCTGGCTTTTTCTTGTCTTTTTTTTAAAAAACTTTTGCAGAGATGCACCTACCGAACCAGCAAATTTACAATTTACAATAATTTCATTGCACTAACACCCCCCCCCCCCCCCCACACACACACACACACACACACACACACACACACACACACACACACACACACACACACACACACACACACACACACACACACACACACACACACACACACACACACCACACCACACAACACAACACACACACACAAATCACTCTGAATGACTCGTTTCACTTTCGATCCATTGCACCAAAAAGTTTTATGATTTCCAACACTGATCTAATTTAAATCTCGCTGTACTTGTTACAATGGCAATGAAGATATTTTATTCTTTTGTACCACTTTATTCAGGAGTCAGTCCCAAATAACAACAGGTGAAGGTATTGGACCTGGACAGGATAACAAACTAATTCTTTAGAGCATTTTAAAGACAATCACAGCTGAACCAACGAGCTGCACATAAATAGACAAAAAAAAAAAAACATGAGGTGCAATCAGTAAAAAAAAACCAATAGAAAACAAGAATACAATAAAATGGCAACAATAAGCAGTAGCAGAGTCTCGAGCCTGGGGAAAAGCCAAGAGACACAGAGAACCACTATCACATTACAGTAACACCCTATATTTGTACACTTAATTATCTTTTTGTTTTGTCCATTCAATGACAAAATGGCAAAGCAGGGGTTCTCAAAGTATGGGAGAGTGCACCCTACTAGTTTAAACCACATCGTACCCCACCTAATTTCAATCTCGCTAATCTTTATCACATTATATATCGTTGTTTTCAATGGCTGTGGACATCCACAGACAATAAGTAAATAGCATCATTCTTCTCGTAATAATGACATATGATGTACTGGTAAGTGTTTACATATATTCAGGTAGTACTGTACTACTAAATCCATACTTTATTATTTTAATTAATCTCCATTACAACATGCTAAGTGATGAAGTGATTCATAGTGTTGCTCTCCAGTTACTTACTTTCATTAAGATTTTGTATTTTAAAAATGTATAAGAAGAACTACTGAGGAAAAGGCATTTTCCTTTTTATATATTGCACATTCAGGAGCATATTGTATTATCTATTGCACATTTCAGTGGTAGTGTATTGGATATTGTGCATTTTAAGGGTATATTGTATTATATTTTGCAAATTCAGTGGTATATTTATGGTCTGAGCCAGAGCAGAGCTGGGCGAGACCCTATTGGAATGGAAGCAATAATAATAATAATAATAAAATATATAGGATCTTTTGCACTTTAATGGTTCTAAATTATTGTATATGCTGTAATATATTGCAACAACACTGAATTAGGAATGCAGAGATTTATTCAAGAACATTTGTGCCTTTGCATAAGTACTTCAGGACAAAACAAAAAAATAAAGATTATGTAAACATAATAATGTAGAATCTCAGAATTCCAGGAGCAGAATACAAATTACAGTAAGAGATCAAACTAAATAGAGATCAAACTAAAAAACAACAACACATAAACATAGAATGTAATATTCAGATCCTGTCATCTGCATTTGGCCACATGTTTTCGTCGACATCACATCTCATATCTTCTCTGGCAAGGCACCTAGGGTAGAATCTTCCAGTCTGATGTCATCAGACATCCCTTGGTCCATCCCTGACAGGCTTCGGGAGAAATATCTCCACAACCAGCATTCATTGCGTCCAGCAAGGAGAACTGGTTGTGTGGAGAGCGACCATAAACTGCTCTTTGATCTGTACTTAAACTGGAAAAAGAATCAGAAGCCACTTTTCTAATGAAACCAAACACAGATCACCGGAATCAGCTTTCAGCGGAAAACTACCATCGGCTGTTTGGAATTGCATTTTTATTTTATTTATTGTTATTGTCAATATTTTGAGAGAATCTGCGATAGATTTCAATGTGGCTGCAGCACAAATTCTCTGTGTTTTTTCCCCCTATCATTCTGTTCTGAGTGTGTTTTCCACTGTTTTGAGCAAAGTGTGTTAGCATTTAAAAATGTGCTGTTAAAGCATAGCGTTTTGCAGGTGTGAACTAGTGAATGAGGAAAGACTTCATCCATTTCGGTGACTGCGGTCACTGAATGCGTTTCATGTTAAAGCAATGAAAAGTGAGACACCGTTTAGCCCACGTGGATCTCTGCTTTGCAGACTGTGCTAGAGTTTTGTACGTGTCCCTTCAGTTTCGATCGAAAAAAAAAACCCTGTAATACTTTCTCCTTCTCCTGTGGAGTTTGAAAGTCCTGCAGTGCTCCTGCAGCTCCACTATTTCTCTTGCCAGAACCTTCATAGCTCAGCACTTGTCTCGTTACATTGAGAGTGTACTGGAGGCACAGGTGTTTGATTTTAGCCTTCCTGATGTCCCACCACTGCTGTAAAGAACTGTTATCAGATTTAATCTTTGAGTAGCTCATCCAAAACCCACGGAAAGCATTCCTAAAGAACATTGTCAGTAAGCAAAGTTGTGTTAAAATGCCAGAAAGCACTAGTGCACTTTATTTCTTTAAACACAACACTGCACGAGAGAGTGATCAGATATGCCAACTGGATGTATGGAGCAGTTCTGCATCACATAGTTTGATTTTTCAAACTGTAAAAACAATCCAGTCTGGCTCAGATTAAAGAGTTGTTAATGGTGTGCACCCAGCTATACTGTCGCTGGGTAGCATGAAACAGCCTCCAGGTGTCACACAGATCATTCTCCTCTATGAGTCAGACAAGTTTCCGATTCCAGGGTGGATGTGGCTCAGGGTGATTTGGATCCAGGAGTGGATCTGCAGTGCAGTTCAAATCACCACCTAAAAACCAAATAACTATCATGGCCACAGTTCTTTACAGCATTGTTTACAATATCTAAAAAACATTCATCCTCTCTGTACCTCGTGTTGGAGCATAAACATTAATAAAAGTCATGTTTTTGTCTTCAAATTGGGCCTGGATTTTTAGCAGGCGACCCTCAACAATTTCCTCAGATGAACAAGAAATAGGTAAATGGACGGTGTCCATTTCCTTCACCTGCCATTCCTCTCTGTGTTCCTCCTGTGTGGCTCTCTCAGGCTCTCCTTCCTCAGCTCCACCAGACTCATGTTCTCCTCCTTCAGCTCCACCAGCCTCATGTTCTCCTCCTTTAGCTCCACCAGCCTCATCTTCTCCTCCTTTAGCTCCATCAGCCTCATCTTCTCCTCCTTTAGCTCCATCAGCCTCATGTTCTCCTCCCTCAGCTCCACCAGCCTAATGTTCTCCTTCAGCTCCACCAGCCTCAGGGTCACTTCAATCAGATCCACCAGCCTCAGGTTCTCCTCCACCAGCTCCACCAGCCTCTAGTCCTGTTCCAGGAGCAGATGAAACTTTCTCCCCCACCTTTTCTGGACAGTTCTTCAGTTCCACACCCAAAACATCTCATGGTGTCCGAGGTCACGTGTACAGTATAATAGAAATGGTCCATTTTAAACTTGTAGACTAGATTTAATTCTTCATTAGCTTTTTTAGGGACCACGAATACTTGTCTTCTGAAAGTCATGACAATGAGGGGATCTACATATCAGTGGAATCATTTTAATGCGAGAAACTATCTGCCCATGTCTCACTAGTTCCTTCTCCAGTAATTCCTTTTTCATGAAATGAGGAACATTTGAAATGACCACCTGTCTTGCAGGATTCGCCAAGGACATAACAGGAGTGTAAGTTCCTCCAATCACCACGCCATTTTCTTGGAGCTTGTTCACGTTCTCAGTTCTTATCAACCAACTGGACAGCACGACTGTTCATTCTGGAAGCAGACTTCACACTTTCATACCCCACAACTTCACCCACAGCCAAAACACAGTCCTCCACCGAACAACTAACAGAATGATTAAGCTTGATGGCATGTCTGCCAGTCAGCAGGTGTAGGCCGAAGCCTTCACCTGGCTCCACGCTCACCAGGCTAACCAGGCTAGCCCAGCTAGCCGGCTGCTGCAGCCTCACAAACTAAACCCAATCCTTCACAAAACACAATCAAACACACAGAAAACACACTAAGCAACACTCACATAGGAGACGAAGCAAGGAAAACCCCAGCAAAAGAAGAAGAAGTCATGATGAGCTAGTTTTCAAAGTAATGAACATATAAAATACTATCGCTGGTTATTGTGATTGATCAATTACATCTAGTTTAATTGCACAACAAATACGCTTGTAAACAAACACATTTGATGCAAATTACATTGAATTTAACACAATTTAACCCTTTAATCATTCCACTAAAACAACCTTTCCTCCTGCAATCAGCCTTTAAATATCGCCTCATAATCACACAAAGTAATCTGGTGTCTACTGGTGTTGAACTTAAGAGTCTCTCAACATGTGGAACTTGTGAATTTAACACTTTCCTTTTGTCTACAGTGTGTTCTTCCCGAGAGGAGCGCCACCCATAATCTGCAGTTTGGATTTCTGAATGGACAACTGTCTGAATCCTCTGAAAGCTGCTGCTCCTCTCAGGAGGGTTCAGAGGAACCCTGTCCAGTTTGGGCTCTAAATAAGCTTTGAGCTGTGTCTTTTTATCCTTCATGAAAATCATTACATTTAGCTCATTTACCAGAGCTTTAATTCAAGCTCTGAGTCATTGCATCAGTTACAAAACCTCATTATTTAGTCTGAGTGAAGCCTGAGTGTGTATCGCATGTTTTGGTGTAACACCACACATCCTATCCCATGTTGAATTATTTCCGAAATCTTCCTGAATGCTTGCTCTTACCATTTGTTTATTGTGCCTGCAGAAAACAAAAGCGTGACATCCAGCACAATGACGACCAGCCGCACACGAAGAAGCCGCCAAACGCCTCCATGCTCTTCCTCAAGGAGCAGAGGCCGATTGTGAAGGCTGAGCTCGGCGTCAAAGAGAGTGCGGTTGTGAATGCGGAGGTGGGAAAGAGGGTAAGTGTGTCTACTCCTACATGTTGGGGTGTGATTTCATGCTGGCTCGTCTTTGTGCATCAGTGTGCACTGACAACGTGTTGTCGTCTCTATACAGTGGCAGTCATTATCTAAAGGGGAGCAGGAGAAATACTTGCAGCCTTTCTTTCATCCTCACGTTTACAGCCCCCATTCCCGAGGATCTGCAGGAAACCTCCAGTGATGGAGCTTCTCCCTGCTGCAGCCCTGAACTTTCATAGATATATAAAAATGAAAATAATTCAGTACCATTCTATTATTTTCTTTTTTTTTTATTACCATGCAATGAGTAGCATTATTATTTCTTCTCTTTTTATTGCTTGATCCTGATGAGTTTTGATAATTAATAGCACAAATGAAATTTAAGTCTACAACAGTGGATACACTTTAGTTTCTGGTTTGGCCTCTCCTTTATTTCTCCAAAGAGTCGTTGCCTCAGCTTTTACAGAAGATGTTTTCTCATCTAAACTGAATGAAAATATAAACGCAACACTTTTGAAGGTCAGAAAACCAGTCATACTGGTTAATAAAGCAAAACTGCACATTTCAGAGTGACCTTTTACTGTGGCGTCCCCAGGGCACACCTGTGCAATATTCATGCTGTCTAATCAGCATCTTGATATGCCACACCTGTGACCTGGGATGGATTATCTCGGCAAAGGAGAAGGGCTCACTAACACAGATTGAGACAAATCTGCCAACAATATTTGAGAGAAATACGCCTTTTGCATACATAGAAAACGTCTTAGATGTTCGAGTTCAGCTCGTGAAAAATGGGAGCAAAAACAAAAGTGTTGCGTTTGTATTTTTGTTCAGTATACTTTCCCACTGTAATTGGAAAGCAGCATCATTTTTGCTTGGTAAACAACCTTCATAGGTTTTCAGTGATCAAACTAAACAGTATGGGGCCCATGAACTAAAATTCCATAACGCTATACAATTGTTCCAACCTGTTTTTTTTAAATGCAATTTAAATCTTTCAAATGGGCGAATTAAACTATTTCCTGATTATTTTCATGTCTCATTTAACAAACTTGACTCTTTTTAACACTCATTGACACCAGTAAAAAATACTTGATATTTGAAAACCATAAAACAACAACAGTCTATCAAACTGGAAAGTACACTTCAAGTTACATTCATAAAAAAAGCCCAAGGTAATAAGTTATTATCACTGTTAACGACACTTCTTTCAGTATTAATGAAAATAAACCAGGTTTGTGTGTCTTCATCCCTTCATCTGTGTTCAAAGTCATTATCATGAGGACTCCTGTACATGCGCCACTTAGCCTCAAACATGTATGATCACAGTCGGCCCTCATCACGTCCACACGCCAAAATACACTGTCAGACGCCGCGCCACCTGGAGGACATGCATCCAATCGCTGACCAGCAAGAATGCAAGGACCTGTTCAACGCTGCTTGCAGCTTATTGTATTGTATATTGCACATTTCAGGGTACATTGTTTTATATGTAACCCAATTCTCATGTGAAGGCTATGAGAGAGGGCCCGAGTTCATATTAACAAAAAGTAATGGGACACAACAACAACTTATATATCAAAATTTCTGGACATTTATTATAAAACAAAAAATAAATTAGAGCAAGACAATTTCAACCAAGGGTTCTCTTAAAATGAAAAACTATTTTTTGCTAAACCGTTGAAAAAATGAGGTTTAAATCTTATTGTCAACAGAACTGGTTTCGCAGAACCTTTTTAACTCTTCGAACTCAAAATAATAATCCTACACTTGAACAAAAACAATCTTCTACTTTGCCAATAAATCAAAAATCCTTGTAACTCTCAAGGCGCTTCTTTTATGCAACAAATCATCAATCAACAAAAACAACCACCAAAACAAGATAATTGAATGGTTAATCACACCACCCACCCCTCCACCCGGTACCACTGGCAAAAGGTTGGCGGCCGGCCTGTTTCGACGTCTGGGTCCGGTGAGGCCCAAACTTTCTGGCCGCTTCGCTCAAGGAGCTGCAAAATGATCGGTGCAGTACTCACAGGGGTTTGATGAGGGTGGGTGTGTGTGTGTGTGGGGGGGGGGGGGGTTCTGTCATGGAGGGAGAGCAGGGGGGGTAGCAGGAACTGGGCAGGAGTCTTTCTCCAGTAGAAAAAACAGCAGGACCGTTCCAAAACAGGTGGCAGGTTGTTGGCCTTCTTCTGCCTCTGCATGATTTGCACAGGATTTCACATGGATTTTCACATTAGCTCAACAGCTGATCACCTTTAAGCTTCATTATTACGGGCAGTGCATTCCCAAAACACACAAAGTACAATTTACCTTTGGTTGCCACAAGAAATGCTTGCCTTAAGCCCACGATTGGTCGACTTGCAAACACTTGGTTCACTGGTGGAGCTTCTGCTGCTGATGCCTCTCTTACACAGACTGAGTGCAGGCACTTCACTTCACCTGCACCGCACCCTTAGCCTCACCCCTTTCTGTTGGCTCCCTCCAATCAGCAGTTACAACACAATGTGGGTGTCAACCAAAACAAACTTCATCTCTGAACACCAGCAAAAGAAATCAAAAAGTTTTAGAACTGAAAACATCATAAAACATTGACAACAACTCCTCAAACAAGGTGCTTTTCAAATTTCAACCCAAAACAAAATATTTTTATTCACATATTCCAACTAATGTGTGGTATCTAATAATATCTAATAGGGTATTTTTACACAGGGCTACATATATATTCCACATTCAGGGGTATATTGTGTTATATATTGCCCATTTTCATTTTTTTTTACATCTGTTCTAAATTCTTTTTTATCACTGTTTTTCTTGCCTATGTTTTCGGTTTTCTTACCATTTAGGGTGATATACAGTATGTTATCTATATTCTCTAGTTCTTATTTTGGGTGTCAAATTTCTACACTGTAGGAGGGCAGGCAAGATGAAATTTCAATTCCACCGTGAGTCTTTTATGTACAGCACAGCTGACAATAAAGCTTTGTATTTATAAGAAGTGGGGACTCCACACGTATGTTTTCCAACTTTGTTTTTTAGCTCCTGTTGCTGCCATCAGGATTTAAATGAACTAATATAAACAAGTGTTAAGATGTCATACGTACTTGTTAATGAAATACTGGTTTGAGTGTAAACAAACGCAACATAACCAGGATACTTCACATCCTGTCAGATGTCAGAATGACTGTGGTTAGTGTTTGTCTGACTGTGGTGACAATGATATGACAATTATGTATTCTGAGCGATAACATTTTCCTTCTTGCTTCAAGGACATGACCTACACAAGTTATCAGAGTTTCTGAGAGAAAAAGCTTAAGGGACTTCAGAAGAGAATTTTAATGCGTTCCCGGTTGAGAAAAAAAAAAAGTTTTACAACAACAGACAAAAGCCAAAAAGTATTTCCAGGCAGACAGATGGAGTCTCAGTGGAAGATAAGGCAGATCTCCTGAGGTGGTCCTCTGGGGAAAGGCTCACACCGGAGTGGGAGGGTCGTATCTGTCGGCCAGGAGAATGTAAATGAACAGTGGATGTTCTTGTTATTGATACTACGACTTTGCTTATGCTTCGTATGAAAACGTATTGTTTTTGCATTTTCATTTTCGAAAGGTTTTGCATTGACACGACAACAATTTGAAAACAATGTCTGTTTCTACGGTAATGGAAGAAATGTTGAAACCGATGTAGTAAGCGCGCACACACACACACACACACACACACACACACACACACACACACACACACACACACACACACACACACACACACACACACACACACACACACACACACACACACACACACACACACACACACACACACACGTTTGCAAAGCATATAATACTATATACATTAACAATGGCAGCTACCTGGACAATATGGAGACGGAGCCCGAGGGGTTCCAGAGAGTTGTGTTTTCCCCCGTTTAGATGACGACGGAGTCGGAGGAGCATTATCAAAAAGTTCCACCTCGGGAGCCGTTTTCAAAAAGTTGCATTTTCAGTGGCTCTGAGCACCATTGTCATGTAAACGGAAAACCCATAATGCAATGCAAAGTTTTAAGTTTTCACTTAAAAATGTTGAGTAAAGGGGAGCTTATTTTATCTAGGTTGGCCTACGTTGACTTTAAATGTCTGCATTAACCTCAAAAGACTTTGGGGAAGCAGAAGTGAGAGTCCTTCATATTTTTACACAGATGATATAGATGCATAATTATGAGCATCAAGTCATCACAACGACTCCCAGTGTCACAGGACATAGTTCTATTCCTGCCATGTCCTGTAAAATAAATGTCCATAGATTTGAGACGTCTGGACTGGATTATTGTAACTCCTCCTCATCATGAGGTCCAGGAGATTATTGAAAATGTCCCCAAGACAGATTTCTCCCATATTGGCTTCCCTTGATTGTTTTATTGATTACCTGTAAACGCTGGAATAGGATCTTTGTTGATCAACTGTTGACAGCCCATGTTAGGAGCAGTGGGCTCACAGGGGAGTAGTTGGGGTGAAGTCATAGAGGAAACCTGGGGCAGTATGTATGATTACATCCACTAAGGATGTCATAAAATCATTGGCGTATATTTATCTGTCTGTCTGTATGACTGTTATCAAGATTAAATCAAAGCTACAGCACTAATTTTGTCAGAATTTTGAACACAGATAGATATTAGGCCATGGAAGATTCCATTAAATTTCGGAGGTGATCCAGATCCAGATCCGGATTTTGATCCGGATTTCATTTTATAGGCTATTAAGGATTACATCAAAACTACACGACAGATTTTCACCAGCAAAAACTGCTTTAAAAGTAAGAGGTGATCCTAATGCAGATTCTGCTGGATTCTGCATCAGGATGGTGAGTTTACAAAATCAAGATGACAAAAATGACATTTCTGTTCCAGGTGTGAATTTGAGATAACATTGCAAATTATATATGCCGACTGTTTCTTGATTTATCTATTTGTGTCAAAGTAAAAAATATATATATTTTTTTCTGAGTCCAGGTCAACTTTTGGGAGACGTCAGAGATCTCTGATTGCTCTTGTTTGAACATGCAAAGCCATGAAGATCTTCTTGCTTCATCGACCTCTCTATTCCACCACTGCCCTTGTATTGAATGCTCTGCTCATTGCTCTTGAGACTTTTCTAGAAACTTTCCTTTTAAGTAAGATGGACCTTTTTCTTAGTTGTGCTGCTGTAGGTTTAGACTGCTGGGCGACCTTCTGTAATACACTACTAACTGTAACATACAATTACAATACTGCGTCTCTGCTGGAGTCTCCTTTATGTCTTCTGTCTTTATACCTCCCTACAGGTATTTTGATTTTCCAGATCTGAGGTTCCTCCAGCAAACACCCTGCACCGTGTTTACTATTTGTAAATCTGATGTCTGTTTAGTTCTTTCCTCTCTTTACTTTTCTCATCCCGTCAAGCAGATATTTTCTGTGTCTTGCTCTGTTGGAGGTTTGCTCTTCTTCTCATCTGACGTTCTCTTCGCAGGTTCCTTGAAATACTATAAAACATCTACGTTATACCCGATGATGCTAAAACCACAATACTGAAGTGTGCAGCATTTCTCCAAGAACTATCCTTTTGCACATGAAAGATGTGATCTGAATCTTGCATTTATCATGCTAATGAAACGATACAAGTTTGCATGCCTGCATTTCCAGGGAGCACACAATCAGAGGATTAATGGGCCCACAGTTACACGGCGCATTAGCAGGTGCAGCTCAGGCATCGCCATCCATCAAGCCAGTCAACAGTCTTAAGTTTCTCATGATTGTATTTCACGAAAAGCAAAGCTGTCGCAGAGAGTGAAAGCACAGCAGAGCAATACGTCTTGGCAGTCCAACAGGGCCGATTTGATTGCAACAGTATAAAGAATTCATGTGGCACAGTGCTACGATAACTGCAAAGCTGAATTCTTCGCAGAGACAACATTAGAGAGGACAGAAACAAAACCAGCATCACTTTGCCGGGAAGATTGGCTTCACAGAGAGCGTGGTAGTGAAGTGTTGGAGAAGAGTATTTAGAGGAGCTGCCGAAACTGCTGGATGCAGATAAAGTGCAGCATTTCCTACCATTATGCAACACTGATTACCTTGAGGCGCTTTGAGTGGGAGGATTTGAAGAAAAAAAGAAGTCCCGCTTCCATAAAAGAACAAACAGAAACCTTGTCGATGCCGTGATGAAGGCACAGCCACCACAGCGAGTGGCAGAGGAAGAAAAATGGATGAGCTTTTCCACCGATGGATAGCTCTCTTTCATTGTTCTGATTACACTCATTAAAGGTAATTATGTTCCTCATCTAATGTAATGAAGGCCTCTCGCTATATACCTAACCTTTCAGATCAAATCCACTCTTTGGTAAACGTCTGCATTTCGTACCTAAATCAAATTTACATTTCATTTATAACAATAATCCTTCTTCCAGCCCACTCCTGCTCATTACCTCATCTTCCCATTTACATCCATCAAAACACAACAAACTGCCCACGCAGGAGGCTTTTCTCCCGCTGACCAGCACATATCAACTCCACTGTGAACCTTTTTTGGAAACCATTCCTCCATAAATTAGAAATATAAAAGTGACTATGATTCACCTCTGTGGAATATTTGGGCTTTGTAGCACAGAGGAAGACCAGCCGCACTCTTCAGACTTCAAATCCTCCCTCTTATGGTGAGATTTCTGAATTACAGATTCACAGAGACACCATAAAGGCAAAAGACAGGGACATTCAGAATGTGTACGATTGGTATATTGTATGACTTTTCTGGAAAATGTCCCCAGGGTCAAAGTTCTGAAAGTGTTGTTTCTTGAAACACAGAACGAAAGAAAACAACAACAACAAAGACAACAACCATGTTTTATTAAAAATAAATGTTTTGCGTCTTTTCTGTTATCTGATTTAAAAAATGTTACCAACAGAATTAACATTTTATTGTTTATCAAATGAAGCACAACAAAGTGTGATACACTATCAAAACACTTGAGGTGAATTATGGAGACGTATGTCAGATCTTGAATTTATTTATTTATTTATTTATTTATTTATTTATTTTTATCTATCTGTCTGTCTGTCTGTCTGTCTGTCTGTCTGTCTGTCTGTCTATCTATCTATCTATCTATCTATCTATCTATCTATCTATCTATCTATCTATCTATCTATCTATCTATCTATCTATCTATCTATCTATCTATCTATCTATCTATCCATCCATCCATCCATCCATCCGTCCGTCCGTCCGTCCGTCCGTTCGTCCGTTCGTTTGTTTGTTTGTTTGTTTTTTAGCTCTTGCAGATTTTCATTACTGTCCTGTCCCTCAGGAACTTCCCTCATTTCTTTTTTTTTTTTAATGAGGAGTGGGATTTAAAATGTTCCATTACATTAACCGATATATATATATATAACATGCTTTGATTCCTTAAATGAAGTTAAAGCTATTAGGTCGCAGCTTTTGTGTTTACGGAGCAACGTTCTGAAAACAATTCCCGTTTACACGGAAGCAGCAGAACTGCTGAAAACGATTTTGTAACGAAACCACACACTCATGCGTGTAGAGAACCATACGCCGTAAACATTAACAATGGCGAGTACGTGGACATTTGTATGGCTAGACGAGCAAGTTAGATTGTTATTCCAGCTGACTGTCAAACTACCAAGGCCCAGGAGAATATGGACGGGGAGCCATGAAACTCTGGAGGCAAACATTGTTGTTGTTGTTCATCTGCTCGCGCATTTGCAGAACCATTTACTACCTCCGTGGTGTGCGTATGCGGTAGCAGCATTTCCGCTGGAGTCTGGAGTGTTTTCAAAAAGTTGCATTTTCAGTGGGTGTAAACTGACACCCGAAACACGGCAAAAGTTTTGCGTTTTCACTTAAAAATGTCGCCATTAAAAGGGCCTGGGCTCAAACCCATGGTCGTCTTGTTGTGAGGTGAGGGTGCGAACCACTGCACAAAGTCCACAACACATCAAAACGTGAAAATTAATGAAAAGTTTCTTAATGGCAAGCTGTCCTGTTACTGTACGTGACACACACACACACACACACACACACACAAATGCAGAGAGTTCCCAGTTTTATATCGAACATCAGATATGAAAAAATATTCGTGGAACATTAATTTCTTCTGGATTTGTGGCTTTTCTGGCTCAAAATTACGTAACAGATGGTACGCGTGGCTTTGGGAGAGCTTTATGTAAATGCGATGACTCATGTTCTCACGGAGAGCCTCTGGAAAGAGACGGTGAAATATTACTTGATGACCCAGATAAATCTCACCGTTGTTGCTCTGATGCCGACTTCAAAGACGTTTTAACAAACACTAACACCGAGAGCAGAGCCAGGTGGGGCAGGATCTCTGTTGAAATGGAATAATCTGCATCTTTACTACAACTAATGTTTTGGTTTGACTGAGAGAAACTAACTAGTTTACAAAACATACAATCCATAGAATGTAAAAATAACTTTTTCACTCCAACGAATCTGTTAATGAGAAAAATACATAAAAGACAAACCAATAAAAAAATAAAAAAAATAAATAAACGGAGCCAAAACATAACCTTCCCGCCCAAGGTTGGCGAAGGGAACCATGAAAACGAGCTGGTTTCCTCACGTAGTCATTTTCTGTGGCCACGAATGCGGCCAGCAGAATGACGAGGCTGGTGTCAAACTACAAGCAGTTGCATGCGTCAAGACACTCTGTTGTCTCGCAGAAAGTTAAGTTATGAATAGATGTAAATATAAACGTAGATATAAACAACAATTGCTTGAATTACACAAAAATATATTTTACTGCTGCTGCTCACAGTTTGCAACTGATCAGGATGGTACGACATGCCTTAGCTGAATTCTGAGAAAAGCTGACTGTTTTTTTTTTTGTGTTTTAAAAAATTTCAAAACACACAACAATAATAGACGTTGCAGCAGCCATGTGGCTAGTGTGGACTCTGACCTGCTGCATCAGGGGCAAAACAGATCTATAATATATGCATGAGGTTTGCGTGCAGGCAGCATATGGGACAACAACTGACTCATCGTTGCTCAAATTGTATCAAGTTTATTGTTTGTTGAAGACAGAAAATAAAGAAAACAACAACAACAACAACAACCATGTTTTATTAAAAAGAAATGTTTTGCGTCTTTTCTGTTATATGATTAAAAAAATTTGGCAATTTTTATTTTTTTATTTTTTTATTTATTTATTTATCTATTTATTTATGCATCTGTTGTTTCATATGTGTCGGTGTATGCTCTTAAAAAGAAAAGGTATTCCTACTGGACTTTCTGCCTGTGGCGGCGGGAGATCAAGTCACACTGCAAAAGCCAAAAGAAACCACAAAGCAACATGGGATGATGAGAGATTGGGTTTCCTCATGCAATAACGATTATGGAGCAGCATATATTGATTTTTGTGATAACGGCGATCGGTCACTACTGATTGGCTCGACAACAACGAGGACAGATAAATTGGTGCACAAACGTGACTAACGCTCACTTTTCAAGTTGGTTTGTTTTTCCAGTGCTGTCGTGGGAAAGTATCTCACGCTGAGCATATATTTGTATTATGTTTGAAGATAGGTCAGTGAGAGGGGACGATACGTTTTCTTTTTGGGACGATTCTAAGCTCCCATCCGGAGGGTTCCAACCTCACAGGAGGAATGTTTGTGGTTAAAGCCTCCAGACCTTCCTGCTAAGAGTTCGCATGTCTTCTGCATCTGTGGGTTTTCCTTCTTGTACGTCAGTTTTCAGTCCAAAAACAGACCGATTGTCCAAATGTGTGTGTGTGTGTGTTCGTGTCTCTCCGTGTTTGTTTGTCCTGTGATGGAGTGGTGACTTGTGGTGTACCCTGTCTACCCCCCCCCCCCCCCCCCCCCCCCCCCCCCCAACTGATGTGGGATTGGTTCACTTCCAGAGCAGCCCTGGATCAGATGAAGCGGTACATCCAACATATGGTTCACTGGTTCAAACTGCAGTTTGGTGAAACCATTCTAGATAATAAGTAAACTTTTTTTTTTTTTTAAACAGCTCTCTGCTGTGACTTGTCTGTCGAGGCCCGAAGCCGAATAAAGAGAATAAACTTACTTATGGTTTTATTTTTTTTCAAAATTGTGACACCCGCATGATTAAAACCATAGAGGATTTCTCAGACTTGTGCATAATCAAGCCTGGCACATGAAGCAAGAACTGATCTCTTCATAAAGGGAATCTCTTCTGATGTGCCAATTCTGGATGTACCAAAACTATTAAATAGTCAAAGTGTCATCAGAGGACAAAAATATATGTAATCAGACGCTGCTTTTGTCTCAGATGAGTCCTGTCAGACGTGTCAGTGTCAGTCATGTTGTCCAAGAACTAAAAATAAGCGGCATCGTGTGCAGAGATGATCATCAGGCCTGGATCGTAGGAGCCATCTGTCAGTTTTGGTTCACACTCCTGTTTCCCCCTGTTTCCGGTGCTCGAGGTATGCAATGTTTGACTGTGCATAAATTAGCCTGCATGCTGTTTTCTTTTTTAATTAATCACGTTTGCTTTGCCACCTGGACAGTGGCAGGCCGACCGGCGTGTCCATCTCAGCAGATGATTCACAGAGACGAGCCCTCAGATGAGAGCCGGAATAAAAGGCGAGAAGCAGAAGAGACGGATGAATCATGAAGAGGTGGGAGGAGGTAAACTCTAAAGCCACGTTCAAAATTATTCATGTTTGAAACTCATCTAAATATATCTCAATATAGTCTGAAATGTGGCATGAATCTGATTAGAAAGCAGGTGAAATTAAAAAAAGAAATCAATAAATACGGAAACAGTTTGGACAGTATAAAATCCAGAGATACAAATATGATATAATGACATAAATCTAAATTTAGTTTACATCCAACTCTGTAGAAGAGATGTAAAATTGAGAAGGAATTCATTATGAAACCAGATCCAAAAAACTCTAAACATTTCCAAAACTAGTCTGACGCTCAGAAACGTTCTTAATTATTCTAAAAAGTAGTTCTTAGCTTTGTAGTAGCTTTTTCTACAATAGTTTTAAAAAACGGAAGCACCTAAACACATTCACCGTAGTAATCACAACAGGAGACAAATAATGGGACAAGAATAGATTTTCCAGAAAATCTTCAACAGACTCAAGGTTCAGAAACAAATGTAGATAATTGAATCCAACTTGACCTAAATAAGTATTGCTGGAACTTAAACCGGCCGAACCATTTATCAACATGCTTATTTTTATAACCATTTCTTAAATGAAATACATTTGAGTGTTGTTGTTGTTGTTGTTGTTGTTGTTGTTGTTGTTGTTGTTGTTGTTGTTGATGTTGATGATCACATGTTGGTTTCACACATGAGATGTGTTACATTTTTTTGTGGAGTGAGAAATAATCAAGCTAATTGTTTCCAATATCAGGAAGTTTTGTGTGTGTGTGTGTGTGTGTGTGTGTGTGTGTGTGTGGTGTGTGTGTGTGTGTGTGTGTGTGTGTGTGTGTGTGTGTGTGTGTGTGTGTGTGTGTGTGTGTGTGTGTGTGTGTCAGGGTTATATAATACAATGAATAAGGAACTGTTCAACTCCATGTGAATTCCTATCACACACACACACACACACACACACACACACACACACACACACACACACACACACACACACACACACACACACACACACACACACACACACACACACACACGCCCTATGTTCATCATGTAGTACGGTCTTTAACAAGATTAGATTTGCCTCGACAGAAGCAAAGCCGCTGCTGCAAATGTTTTTTTTATTGATATTTGATAGTTTTATATTACAGTAACACGTAACCCCAACGCAAATACCCACCATAAGGATCGATCGATATTTAGCTTTAATTTTTCCCAAAAACTGAAAAAAAGGCTTCCCAAAGAGGCTCGTCACCGTGTGGTGGAGTCTGGATATTTTCCACTCTTTCTCCGGGGCTTTGTGAAAGCGGTCTTATGACTTTCTAATTGCAATGGTGTGAACTGAGAGACGGCTCTTTTCAGATGACTCCCGGGCATGTGCTGAGGTTATGCTCTATAAAAAGCCAAATGCCAATGCTCGCGAAGCCGAACAGCAGACAACAACCATTGTTCAATGCGCTGCCATAAGCAGAGGGGGGCTTGGGCTGCTGATCGTCACTGGATACGAGGGGTTTAGTTTCTGAGACGTGCTCTTCGCTCGCTGAGGTTTCAGTCGCACGGTTTCCAGGTCGCCACCACTACCACAACCCGCCTTCGACATGAGTAAGTTTGACGGCGAGCTGACCCAGAGGGAGCAGCAGATGCTGAGGATCCGTCGGGACAGCGACACGAAGGCAACGGAACTCCTCAAAATGGAAAAGATGCTCCAGCACACCAAGAACTTGATGGAGAAGAAGACGGAGGCCAGTTCGGAGAGCAAGGACTACCCGGAGAACATGGGTGAGTCGTACGGCGAACACCTAACATAGCTCCGGCCTTAACCGAGGTTTGTGACTCTTTTTTTTTTTTGTTGCCTTTGTTCCCCTGCTTGCAGTGGAGGACCTGGAGGAGAAGGTGCGCTCCAGCAGGCGCCACAGGAGGAACTCCCTCCACCACACGCAGATGCTGGAGAGCCAGATGAAGACGGTCAAAGGGGAGCTGGTGGGAACGCTGGACCACCTTCAGGAGCTGAGGAACGTCCTGCGCAGATCGCAGCAGAAAGCCGAGGAGCGCAAAGTGGCCATGGAGAAGCTGGCGGCGGGGCTCAGGTGAACCACCTCGGGTTCTGCTCACGAGTCGTCCTTCATCCTAAACCCTGGGAGCGACGCGGCTCTCAGATGATCCAGCAAGAGGGCACCGGTAGAATGGCGGGTTTTTCCTCATCGCTTGGACTCTATTCAACTTTATAAATAGTCGCTAGTTCCTTCTTCTTCCTTATTTCTTAGTTCGTGGTTCAAAGGTCTCTCTCTCTCAGCCTGAATTTGGAAAGATTTTGCAACTTGTGGAAAGTTTCAACAACTTAGTACTTGTGTTTCTACTACGATGTTTATCATCAGGGCAACAATTACAAAAAAAAAAAAATATATAAAAAAATTCCCACACGGTTAATGTCGTCCAACGTACAGTTTCATAAAAAAACCCCGGCTTTGTTAGGT
The DNA here is from genome assembly GCF_963383615.2 of Lipophrys pholis. Classification (NCBI taxonomy): domain Eukaryota; kingdom Metazoa; phylum Chordata; class Actinopteri; order Blenniiformes; family Blenniidae; genus Lipophrys; species Lipophrys pholis. The sequence continues at coordinate 24,748,613 of NC_137640.1, read as the reverse complement.
TTTCAATACAAAACAGGGTATTTCACAGCAAAAAAGCTTGAGTTACTTGACATACATTATTTATTATGATCAGTACTGTGAAGTCTTAGCAGAAAGTCTGTGCTTACAACTATCCAATCCCCTGGGAGAAGCTCTGTATTCAAAATAACCTCTATAATGATTTGTTTGCCCAGAAACATATACTAATGGCCTTCATTTTATGATTGTTGCTTTTGTGTTTCATATAGTCACTGGGGGGGGGGGGGGGGGGGGGGGGGGGGGGGGCTCTTGACGCCGTATAATATACTGGAGCTATGTTGTTCTTATCCTGTTTAACTGTCGCCACAAAGCTTGGTCTTTGAATGGGGAAGTAGGATTTCTTCCTCTCATTTTCGACGGTATCGGACTTCCTCTGGTCTTTGAAATGTTTCCCTCCTCTTCATTCGCATGTTCACCACAGTTTGGAAGGTTCCCTCTCACCCGTTAAATTATAGCCACTGCCCTAAATCTCTCTATTGTCCTCATGTTGTTTACCGCAGCCAGGTTCTCCTTTGTCCTTTTTATGTTCTCCAGCGCCACTAGGGGGCGTCCTTGGCCCTGAGAAATCTGCCCGTCACCCGAGTTACTCCACTGTTTATGACTGCCAACAGAACTTGAAGACGTCGCCTACATTTCCTCATGGTTCTTTAGAATTCTTTTTAGTCATCGCAATTATAATTGGATTTTTCATGATCGTTTTCGCAACTCGTCCATGTCTCATGGTCTTCTTCATTCTTTTCATATTTACTGTACTCACCAGAGTTTGCCTTAAAGTATAGTCATAGCTTTAATTCATTTTTTTTTATAGTTTTTTTTGTTATAGCCACTAGAAGTAATTCTCTGTTCTATGAACTGAAGGACATAAAACGTTACCATTAAGCAGTCGTTTTTTAGAGCGCTGGCTTGTTCAATTTCCCACCTTAAACATTTACGTTTGCCTACAAAGTTTATAAAAAAAAAAAATGTACGTGTATATGTTGTGAAAATAAACATTAGTAACTACACTATTTTGTCAAAAGTATTTGCTCAGTTCAGGTGTTCCGTGGCTGCAGGTGTATAAAGTCAAGCAGCATGCAGACTATTTATTTATTTAGTGTATTGGGTAGTATCATTAAATCACAATAATCATGGAGTCATTTTAATTCATTTGTAGGCTTCATTGAATGATGTAAAAAAAAAAGAAGAAGAAGAAGAAGAAAAATACTCCATCATAATCGATACTGTAGTTCTAAAAACTTGACTTTTCTAAAATGAAAATATCCAGCTGAAAGAACAGTGGTGAACCGGATTAAACATGAGACCCTTTTCTGTTGTTGTCTGTGTGGGCTTAACATAGAATTGTGGCCACTCAAAAAACTAAACAAAAATTTCACGACAAACGCAGAAATTTACGAAATGAAACTGAAATAAATTAAAACAAATTATTTTGCGGAATGAAAGGGCCTTTTTAAAGCAGCCCGCTTACATTTTGATAAACAGATTATTGTGTTAGTTGGACAGAGTTTATCGCTTATAAGTAAACATCAGACTTTCAGAGAAGTTTACAGATGAAATCCATTGTTTTTTTGTTTTTTTTTTATTTCATTGATTCACTCAGTGTGAATGTAGTTCAGCAAGATAAGTAAATAAATATATATATATTTTTTTTACATTGATCACTTTAAGTGTTTTCAAATCCAGAGCAAGTCTGTGTTGATTGCGTGTTGCGACATTTGATTGACACCTTTTACATTAGCCTGCACTTCATGTGTTGATGGTGGCGAGACATGGGCGTTCCCATCAAGGAGGACTTCAGCTTGGGTTGAATATGGACGCATTTATAAAATCATTCGTATTTTTCACGTCTTGCAGTTAAATCTCATTCATTCAGGCACATTTCTTCTACTGTACAAACTTGCACTGACATCATCGTCATGAATCACATCGATTCACACGTAGAAAAAGTGTTTGTGTTTGTGAAAGCTGTTTAATTTGCACATCCTGCCAAAGCTGAGTGGTCCCCGTTCCACCTCACAGATCTCCGGAGTCCCACGCTTGAGTGAAAACTGCTGCATTTTTTTTTTTTAATGTAATGTATTTTATTTGATCTTTTTAACCTCATATGACAGAGAAGGTTCCAGGGATTTGGTCTCCCTCTGGGATCAATAGCTTGTTGTCAGGTTTTTTTTTTGTGTGGCGAGTCATCTGAAAAGCTGTTTTTGTGTTCTTTGTGGCTGAGATGGGATCCCACCTAATTTGGCACGGCTTGTTTTCAGCACGGTCACATGTTGGCGAAGCCGTCGTCGGTGGTGGGGAGAGGAAGAGGGGATGTTTCATTTTCTGACCCTGACCTAGAAACTAAACTGTAATTTTCAGAGCAAATGGAGGTTTTCTCATGCTGGGCCTCCCTGTTCCCGTCTCTCACTTTTTAGCTTGGTCCTTTCACGCGCTCTGTAATAACTGTTGAAAGTGAGGGTGTGCAAAACGTGTACAGGAGCTGTTCGTCATTAAACAGCGTTCCTGGCTGATTTAGAACCAAAAGAATAAACGGTAAAGAACACGCTGTGTGGTTTTTCTCTCCTTTAATAGTGCAGAGGTGGTTTTTGAGGTAAATATAGATGCTCACAATTAATCACCCCCCAGGGGGTGCCGGGAACGTTTCATAGAGCAGATCGGCAAACAGAAGAAGTGCCAAGCTTTTACGAGCTTTCTGTATTAGATCAGTGTTGGAATAGATTTCAGCTCCCAACACATGTAATGTCTTGTATGAGAAAACACTTAATCGTACAAATACCCAAAGTACCTTGTTACTTTAGTGAGAACATAGCTTCAGTCCCCATTGACACAACAATAATATGAAGCTTTGAGCTAAACGTGGCGAGTGAATCAGTCATCACATCGCTGATGCTATACTATAATATAATACTTTGCACTATAATATTTGCTTTGAGCACATTATTAAATAGACCGAACTGTACAGGACAGCTTAACAAAGTACTAGTTAATTCAAGAAAGAGTTTCTTTTCTTTTTATTCTTAATTTCAAACACTGGAACATTTTTGCGTTTCAGAAAAGTTTCGCGTTCATACGGCAGCATTTTTAAAACAATGTTGATTTATAGGTAGAAACACTGAAAACAATGTAGTTTTCAAGTTAGGCCACTAGTGGGGGATCTAAACATTAACAATGGGAGTACATGGCAAAGATGGATCGTTATTACGGTGACGGTCAACTATAAAAGTCTCAATATATGGACTGGGAGTCATAACACTCTGGAGGCACACTGAAGAACTGTTTACTGTGGCGCAGCAGAGTTTCGGAAAGTTCCTTTTTCACGTAAATGGCATAATGTTGAAACTGTAATTCTTCTTCTTTAAATTTCAATTTGTTCAAGTTTTATAAAAAAGATATTAAACTAAACATTCACTTTTTTCAGAATGTAGTTATACATTTTCCTCCCAAACAATGTACCAAACAAAGAGGGTTGGAATGCTGCTATGTTACTGATCTGGTCTCGTTAAAGTTAAACGGGGCTGTATATAAGCACAGGACTGAAATAAGATTCACAGTTTTGTACTACAAGAAAATTATTTACTATTTATTCACATAGTCGCTATTTTTATTGTATCTCATCAAAGTATCTTGCGTAATTGTTGTGTAACGCTTTAGATTTACACTTTAGAGGTTTGAAGTAACCAAAGAATAAATATAAAACAATGGTTTGAGTCCTTACTTCCATGCTGTGATGAACACACTGGTGGAGTTAAGGTTTTAGATATGCAGGTCATCCATTATCCAACAGGAGGTGCTGCGTTCATTTGGAATTATACCCTTCACGCACTCTTATACGAGCAGTAGCATGTTGGTTTGTCTGAAATAAAGCAGGTTACATAAAGATATTTCAATGTAAATGTCCAATTATCGTCCACTTTGATCACCTATTCACAAACAGGGGACCAATTCAATTCAGTCCTATTCCTGTGGCGCCAAATACAGCGCGGTCATTTCAAGGTGCTTTTAGAGAGAAAACTCAACAATTCCACATGAGCAAGCATAAACGACTGTGGAAAATGAAAACCCCCAGCAGTTTTAACTTATAGCAGCGTCATTGGAAAATGGTCCAGGGTGGCCTGAAGCAGCTCAAACTGTGAGCTTTATTACATAGAAAAGTTAAAAGTAGAGAATGTGTCGGCCTCCCAAACTAAGCTGGTTCCACATGAGAGGAGCCTGAAAGCTGAAAGTTCTACTTTTCGAAAAACTTCGAAACTCCAGTAAGTAGCATTCTGAGAACCGAGTGTTCTGCAGAGGTGATATGGAACAGTTCTTTAAGATACGATGGGCCCTGGTTGTTAAAGAACTTTAGAAGTAAGAAGAAGAAGAAGAAGAAGAGGTGGAAATACTCAACATGGTCCACAAAACATTGTTTAAAAGCATCTAAGCCTGTCTGCAGGTGGATTATTACACGTTTGGAATAAACAAACAAGACCAACCTGCCACCTGATGCGGTCCTTCATTAAAAAAGAAAGATGATGACAAACTTCTGAGTTTGTAGAGAGCTTCCCTGATCATTGCATCAATCTAATACACAATAGATAAAACTTAATTCTACACTCTCAACCTACACACACACACACACACACACACACACACAGACACACACACACACACACACACACACACACACACACACACACACACACACACACACACACACACACACACACACACACACACACACACACACACACACACAAAGACTCCTCTGCCTCCTATTATTCTACTCATTTGTACTATTTTTCTTTTCTTTTCTTCAATAATTGTATATATTTTCTTGCACTCCTTGTTTGTTTTGAGCTTTAAATGTTGTTTTGTCCTCTGCTGTCGAATCCCTTCCCATTTCATTGTCCAATGTTGTTTCATAAAATTCAAGAAAAAGCCATAACAGCATTACAGAGTGACGTCTGATTGATGTTTTCTCTGGGATATTTTCTCAAAAAAAAAACCGCACGATTTATTGACATTTGACATTTATTTTATTGGGTTGAGGCTGCTGCAGCACCCCCTGTCGGATAAGAAGAGAAGCTGCATGAAAAAAACATTTGAACATGGGTACAAAAAAGTACTGTATATCCACCAAAACAAAAACACAATAATGACACGCAAGCCTTCCCATTTTGTTGTGTTGGAGCAGCGGCTGCTACGGGCTGCATGTAAATGACTGAAAGCGTTTTATTTAGCATTTAGAGTGTAAATCTGTCTCCGCTGGAGTCGGTGGTCTTGTTTATAAATGAATGATGATTGTCAGGGATCTCTGTGCTTAACCCCACACAGTCCATTTTCTACAACAAATTGTAAATTGATGTGTTGCTAAATGATATTCCAATACTTCAGGTAATTCAGGATGACACAACGATTTGATGATCAAATCTCCTACGACCAAACTGACCACAATCGAACCAATTTTACCATTTAGAACCTTTTAGATGAAGTACTTTTGCCCTGCAAAACAATGTGCTAATCACATAAAACTAGACTAAATATCACTTGTCAGACTGCATCAATCAGGTGCACTTAGTGGGAACTTGTGAAAGCAAATAGCGAAAACACTGTGGCGTTAATGCTTTTATAATGAATACCACAAAAATAGCAATTATGTCGACGATTAGCACAAGAATCCTGATCTTATGTTCTAGTATTCATGATACTTTAACGTTGTTCGTGATGCGTGTGTTTCAAACACAGTCACATCCGTCTGGAAATGGCTGTGCTGACGTGTCGTGTCTGTTTCTCACAGCAGGATTATTTTCTATGATCTGGTTAATCACAAATCAATTTGTTTATTTCAAAGACGATAAATCTAATGTGTGTCAAACTTGCATCTGTGCCACTTTATTTTTGGCACAATCCTTAATTCTGAACAATACTAGTTCAAATTGACCCGACACAATCCTCGTCAAATAGATTCCTGATTTTAAACAGCTCACATGAGTGTAATTGAGTAGTTTTTTTTGATGCACTTTTACTGTTTACAACAATTTACTTCATTTAATTAAATTTTCTGATTCAAAAGTAGAAAGTCAGTCTGATTTTTTGTTCCTTCGATACACACATACATTCTATATTTGTATCCAAAACAAATGACCTTTGGGTTATTTTCTTTAATAAAGAAATGTGCTTTGAAAGTAGAATTTATATTATTATAAGCAATATGATTAAGCTATAGATCAAAATTAATATGTTGAAAAAGTTTTCACCGTTGAACTTTTACCTGATTTTAAAGAACGCATTAAAAGTAATTAGTACCATTTAAGTCATGGAACAGCAGTTGGACTCGAGTACAGAGTTTTCTATATCTTTTAATGTTTTTATTGCAAACTGTGATATCATATTTGATTGAACATCTTAAGGTCATCTGAAGTCCTGTACTTCAGTGCAATTGTTATTTTTTTTTTTCCCAATAAAAAGAAATTAGTATATATTCTCATACATTTTTAAATTCAGCCGCTGACGTTAACAGTATTAAAACTATGATGGGAAAATACTTTTAAGTGGGTCTATTAAATCCAGTTATGCAACTTCCCTTTAGTAGAAAGACAGAAAACAGGTTAGGCTTCATCTCTGTGTTGTTTGATCACAAGAGCTACAAAGTCAAAGGCATTGGCTTTGCACCACTTTTTATATAACTTATGTAATGACTTTGCATAATGTCAGAGTGTGCGAGCCAATGGTGAACCAACCGTCACAGAGATAGTAGAGGGTTTGGTGCTGGAGGTGCTGCCAGTATCAACGTGGTGCAACAGCCACTCAAACAAAAGAGAGTGATAGAACCACCCTGCAAAGTCATTGCAGGCTTCTTTTTTTTTTTTTTATTATCATTATTTGCATGGACGGCCTCATGAGTTTACATTTCTAGTTTCGTTCTCGAAACATGCTTTGTGGCAGACGCCGAGTTTGAGAAGTGGCACTTTATCCAACGCCGACGCAGTCCTGAGGGTGACATGAAATCATTTGACAGACGTGGCGGGTAAATGAGAAACAAGCCAAGAGCCCCAGCTGAACGGGAAGTAGACGTTACGCTGCGAAGGAAGTTCCTAGAAAAACCTTCACCTGTGAGGGGTAACACGTAACAAGCGTGCAGATGAGTGGATCGTGTGCACTGAAAAGGAGCCGGATCACTGAGAGGGTTTCAATGTGCACGGTTCAGGATCCAGCGGGTGTGATGGGATGAGGTTCGTTAGCAGTACCACCGTTTGCCTCCAGAGTGTCCATGCTCTCCTACAACTTGGTAGTTTTACAGTTGGTCTGTGGACTCGTCATTCTTGACGTTTAGAGCATTTTGTTCTCCTGGCGCATGTGTGTTTGGTTTCATTTCAAAAACAAACGGCAGCACTTACTAGTGGCCACACAGGAAAAGTACATAGCGTTTTCAGCGTTTCTACCATCGCCGTGGAAACAAAGATCGTTTTTCAAAACGTTGCTGTGTAAATGCGGAACACTTTGCGAAACGGAAACGCAATAAACAATGCCTTTTAACATTAAAAATACTCGTGCATGTGCAGAAGAAATATTTACTTCGGCCGTGGTGGACACATGCACACGAGCAGTGTTTCCACCACATACACAGTTTTCAGAAAGTGGCCCTGAGCACCGCCGTCACGTAAACAGACACCCACACGCAACACAAGTTTAGCGTTTTCATTCGAGAACATTGTGGTGTAAATGGGCGTGAGGGGAACCAACCTCCCTGTGAGGAACACACAGGTTCAGAGTACAGTTAACGATACACACAGTATTTTTCAAATACTTTAAAGGGGAAATTATCACCCGAGGCCTGAAAGGCACTTCTCTGCAAAACACGAGGAAACTCTGTTCAGCCCACGTCACAGCTGCAATGAAACACACGGAGAAATTCAAGATACACTTCCAACCTACTGCAGTTTTTTTTACAGCGAAACACAAAAACCTTTGTTTTACATCTGCAAATGTTACAAATGCCACAGTCTTTAACTTTTCTTTTGAAGATAAATGACTATATTCGCTTGTCTGCGTCCAGGGGATTTTACCTGCTGATCAAACAGACTGACGGAGTTGATCTCTGGCATGAGAATCTATTTTATATTGAATCTCCTACATGAGAAACTGCTGCTGCAATGAATTAAAATAGAGACGCACCAGCAGAGACTTTTGATTCTCTAATTCTTGTAGCAGCATGTATCAGTCACTCAACCAGGAAGGCGCCCTGTTGGCAAACTGCTCCCTATACAGTCACGTACCAGGATTACTTTACATGCCAAAGACGACGTTTGGAACATCTGAACCGACGCCGACTCAAACACTTTGTTTCAAGCACCGACCGGACACATTTGAATGGTGAAAAATGAGAGAAGTATTTCAGCCGCTTTGTATTTGATGAAATCTAAATTAATAACCGAAGCTTAAAAAATGTCAAAACTACACCGCTATAAATAAATATCAAAATTGCTTAAAGTGATTAAGGTGTAAAGTGATCACTGCAGAGGCAGCCATAGCTGCTAATGCTCAGCTCCCCATCAATTTAACTTTTCATTGAATTACTGCACTTGTTGTCCTTTTAATCGTGTATTCATTGAAGCCAGGGGTCGCTTCTGCACAGGCTTTAGGACTTTCTGGTTTTGTGAAGGTGACAGCTATTTGAGAGTTGTCGAGAAAAGACTAAACATCACAAGAATGAAACGCTGTTCAATAGCGTAGAATTAAGAACTATGAACATCTTCTTGAGTCTGACATTTCCCAACATGAACAACATTGAGAAAATGGATTCCACCTGCCTTCCTTAGCCTAGTGTATGTAGTTTCTCAACTCTAAAAAAGCTGAGTAATTCAAAATATGTCACTATGAAGTAGGGATGTCCCGATCCGATCGGTAGAAATCGGATCGGGGCTGATATTAGTGATTTGTGAGTGATCGGGGATCGGCAAATCCAGCCGATCACCCCACCGATCTAAAAGCGATCCGCAACGTCCCCTAATAACCACAACAATCAGGGACTACAAGCTCCGGTCGAGCTGCAGAAGCTAGAAGCAGGCGGAGCGGGGCCACAGACCTATAAAACTAGAGTTATATATTGTGGTTCATGCGTTTATGTGTAGAAGTCTACTTCTAAATGTCTAAGTGGTCTGTCTTCTTCTGGTTTTTTATTGTGTTTGGTGAGTCACAGCGCCCCTAAAGGCCTGGCATGTGTACTACATGACCTGAAGCTTCGTGTTGAGCCGTGTTCATAGTGAGGTGTGGACGGTTTTTGGGGAGAAGGCCAGGGAGAACAAAGATCGTTTTTTCGTCGTGTGGATGTACCCTCAGTTTACAACAACAACTAAGAGAAAGAGAAGAATTCTGATTCAATAAGTGAGTTTTACAATAATTTCTAGCTAAACAAAGCTTCTGCCAATAGTGCTTCTAGCTTCAAACATCTTAGTTGCTCCAAAAATAGACTGTTGAGTATATTTGCAATAGCAATGTGAGTATCGGATCGGGAAAGTATCGGTATGGCCGATACTCATTCTGAAAAATCGGATCGGTATCGGGGGCAAAAAAGTGTGATTCGGGACATCCCTACTGTGAAGTGACTGAATAATATTGAAGTTAGAAACATCAAATGATATTGTTAATACTTTTTCTCCATGAGCTGCTGCTAACCTTCCTGGACATGCGTACATCTCCATTACAGTGCAACATTGTAAGAAAAAGGCTTAAAAAAAAAGATATATTAAAATCAAAACAAAAACAATAGAAAAAAACAGGGAGTAAACCAAAACACACTGCATCGATAATACAGTTATTCAATATTGTAAAATACATGAATTATATGACCATTACATTTTATGTTGATAACACATTTCCCCAAATTACAATTATATTATCATATATAATCCTCCTCACATAACATAATAATAATAATAATAATAATAATAATAATAATAATAATAACAATAATAATAATAATAATAATTATAATTATAATAATAATAATAACAATAATAATAATAGCATTGTTATTATTATTATTTTCTTAAATAGCAAAGAGAAACTTATCAAGATAAATAAAAACTTGTCTTGTACTTTGCTGTACCTTTCATAGCCCTTTGCGTGAAGCTAAACAGCCACCCATCCTTAGGTTATGAAAATCAGATTGCAGCAGCTTTGCAGGCCAACTCAAGTCCCAACAAGCAGCCTGCAGTCAATGTGTTCAGTCACTGGGCGAGCATTGTGTAAGAGGCCTTTTTTTTTTTTCTCCCTGTGACGGTGGCAGGTTTGGGGTGCGGTGGGGAATGTGTGTCCCAAACTGAGACGGTCGTGTGTACTAAGCACAACAAAGCAGAATGTGCTGAGGCCGCTCAGCCCATGATGGTGATGAAGACATCCATGACCTGAAGCAACTGACAGGCTGGTGCCACACAATCAAACTCCACCTCCGCCTGCACTCCAAGGCATGCCAACACACTAATATTGCCTTTGCTACCTGGACCGTGCACGTAGAGAAGAAGAGCAGGTCGGCACAGGGAGTTCCGTTTCATGTCTTTGAGGACGTGGCCAGCTGCTGTTGCTTGCACAGTTCAGCACTCAGACAAAGATGACTCAGTGTATTGGGATGTGTTCTGTCTATACAACCATTTCTTCTCCGGTTTGAAGCACTGTTGCTCTCTGGGAGATATTCCCTTACGGTACTATCTGCAGTAATTACTGCTCCGGCAGCTTAGATCCTTCGGGAGACCTAGTGGCTGGACCTTCAGCTCTGAAACAACACGTGACTCTTCAGCCTCTTAGCAGTGGCTCCCTGTAAATTAGGCTTTTTATAAATCCTGATCCCATCTTTCAAAGCAACCCTTATCTCACAGTTCCACGTGACGAATATTATATCTAAATAAAAAAATGTTACTAAATGAGAATCCACAATCCAGGGCCAGCATGTCTTTAACTTCAGCTGAGAAATGTTGAGTTTCCAAAATAAACTTCAAATGAAGAAAAATGATAAATAATTATAACATCAAAAATAGGTTGCGTCAACTCCTATTTTGCATAAATCTTTGCCTTCAGCTGCCGGCACATTACTGTCATATAGACAATTATTTCACACATCAGGATTTATTTTTTGTTTGTTATTGGGTTTTTTTTGGCGCAAGACGTGCTGTTGGCAGTAAAATGTCTAAAAACCCAGAAGTCCACCTCTTCGTAGTGATTCTGTGTGTATTGTAACGGCTGGGCACTTTTCTGAACACTGTGTGAAAAGAAGAACACGGATCTCACAACAAGCTGATCAAACTTCTGAAGTGTCATTATGCCATATGTGGAGCCGTGCGCGCGCGCCAGGTGCGGGCGCGGCCCCGACACGCCCCGCTGCCTGAATGCGGATGTTTATCCAGCTGATATAAGAGGAGGCGCGCGCTGCTGCGTCTGTGCGGTAAACTGGCAGAGCAGCGGCGCAGCTTCTTCACAACCACCTTCTAACTCCTGTTCTCGTCAGGTAATGGAAACAATCCTTCTCACGCATCGCCTGCTGCCTCAGCTTTTTGCACTTTTTGCACCAATCAAAATGATTTAAACTATATCAACGCATATTCTTGGTTATATTGAGTTAGGTCATAAGAAGGAGCAGTAGATTATTGGATGGTATAATATATCCTTTTTTTTTTTTTTTTGAGGGGGATGAAAAAAAAAAAAAAGGCATATACCTTAATATACTCTGCTTTGGGAGAAATCCGACAGAGCAATATTTACACTTACGTTTATTTGTCGTCTTCTGTGGGGAGTGGCTTTTCATACCTCTGACTTTGTAGTTTGGCTGTGAAAGGTGAGAAGAGACACACCCTGTTACACCAGGGGCTTTTTTTCTTTTTTCCAACAATGCCCAGCTCTTTAAATCCAGTCAAGTACCTGCAATACAAGTTCTGCAAGAGTGACTTCGGAGGGAATTCAAAAAAACGGTGAATGGTGAATTAAGATAAATGGAAAAAAAAAGAAAAGAAAAAAGAACTACAATTACTGCACACTACAATTACCTGAATCAAGTTTTAAGTTAGTTTTTTTTTCTTACAGTACATGTAGAGAACAACAATGACACAAGTTGAAAAAAGTTAAATAAACAATTATATATATGTGTGTGTGTATATATATATATATATATATATATATATATATAATTCACAATTTGAATGACAAAACCATACAAATCAGTCCCTTTAATGAGATTGATTTGTCATGCATTTCCTACTTTCCTGCTCTATATTGCACACTGCCATCCAGAGCTATGTCCTGCAAGCCACATTGAATATAGAACATTTTCTGCAAGATTGCAGAAATTGTACACGAGCTGTACAATTCAATAAATTTATTCCGCAACTGTCTCTGACATTAACTGTCACATGAGCTTGAAAGAAATGCAGAAGTTACCAACTATGGTCAGTCGCCCAAAAAGTGGTTGGGCGCTGCGGCTGATTGGCTGCTGGCGCTCAGCTCCGCCCTGTTGTCCAGCCAGCGCCTCTCGTCCTGCCTCACCCTCATCCTCACCCATCTCAGGTGCACTAAAACATTCTAGAACTGTAAAACAGTCTGAAACTGTTGCTGTGGCTTGGTTGGTAGAGCAGTCCTTTCCCAATCAGAGGTTAGCAGGTTTGAATCCCATCTCTGCCAGTCCACACAGCGACATGTCCTTGGGCAAGACACTAAACCCCAAACTGCCCCCAGTGGATGGGCGAGGTGCTTGCGTGGCAGCCGCCTCCATTGGTATGTGAATGGGTAAATGGGATTCCTGATGTAAAGCGCCTTGGGACTGCACAAGTAGCTGAAAAATGCTAGAAAAGTGGAATCCGTGTATTTACCATCACTGTGAAACCTTTTAGAACTGGGAAACACGTCGTGAAAAGTTATTGAAGTGTCTAACATCCCGGAATTCTCAGAGATAGCAGAATTCCAGATGCTGCCACACGTCAGGGTGGTGTGGCTGCTGCTCGTCTTGTCCAGCTTCACGTTCCAAACTCCAATGCGGCCGGTTTATGATCACGTTCTTGCTTCAAAATGTGAAAAATCAGATTGTACAAAAACTGTGAGGCTGTTAAGGTTGGGCCACGGTGGGAAGCACCTGTGCACTAGCAGTAACGTATGCCCAGTGTCGTGAAACCTGTGTGATCATGTTTCTGACAACCTTCATTTTGATCTCTCTGTGCTCCTCATACGATTGCAACCGAGTAGTTTTGATTTTATTCCCAGTTAATCAATGACGTGGTACTTCTACGCGTGCTTTGTCCTCTCTCAGCCCTGATCATGGCAGTCCACAAAGAGTTTCTGAAAGCTGGGAAGAAGCCTGGCCTGGAGGTGTGGCGGGTGGAGAATCTGGACTTGGCTCCCATCCCTTCCTCGTGTTACGGGGAGTTCTTCACCGGCGACAGCTACGTCCTGTTGCACACCTCCGGGAACTCCCGTCGTTTTTCTTACGATATCTACACATGGATCGGTATTGGTTTTCCTCGCTGATTATCTCAACACAACCTCAAACTCATAATGCCAGATTTCTACCTCCTCCCCGTTTTCACGTACAAGTACCCATTGTTGTTGTTTCTTTCTGTGTGTTACTTTACAGGCGATGAAACCTCCCAGGATGAGAGGGGTGCGGCCGTGGTGTTCATGGTTCAGTTGGACGATCACCTGGGAGGAGCCGCATGCCAGCACAGAGAGTGTCAGAACTCTGAGTCACAGAGTTTTTCCAGCCTCTTCAAGAAGGGCATGAAATTCAAGGTGCTTCAAACGGGCCTATTGTCATCACAGACGGCCATCATGGTTATTCTTTGAAAGTGTGACGTGGTTTTCTTTTTTTCTTTTTTTTTTTAACAGCGCGGCGGAGCAGCTTCAGGCTTCAAGCACGTGAAAACCAATTCTGTGGATGTCCAACGTGTGATGCGTGTTAAAGGGCGTCGGGTCATCAGAGTCACTGAGCTTCCTGTGTCCTGGGAAAGCTTCAACAAAGGAGACTGCTTCATCATCGACCTGGGAAAGGTGATTGTACTGATCAGATATCAAAGGAATGATTAAGTCCCCAGGTTTTTATTAGTTGTATTAATTCACCACGTTTTTCTCAACTGACTTGAAAACGCAGGTCATCTATAACTGGTCTGGCAGTGAGTGCAATCCCTTCGAGCGTACCAAGTCCATTTTGGTGGCCAACGACATCCGCGACAACGAGCGAAAAGGCCGCGCGACAGTGGAACTGATCAAGGAAGGCAGCGAGTCCGAAGAAGTCCTCAATGTAAACTGTTTTTCAAATTTTGAATTCCAAAACGTCAGAATTTTTAAGGAAGATGTTAAGTAACATGTTGGATTCTGGTAGATACTTGGACCCAAGCCAGAGCTCCCGCCGGCAACTTGTGACAAATCTGCTGACAAGACCAACAAGAGCAAGGCAACCCTCTACTTGGTAAAGACACACATGGATGTTGTTGTTTTTTTATTATTGATGACGGGTGAAATTATTGTCTTGAGTCTTTGAGGGAAAACGTCTCAAAAAATACACGCGATTATCAGATTGTACACGTGTTCGTCTGCTCCGTGTGCTTGTGCTGTAAGCATCGTTTGCCACTTTCCCAAAAGATCAGGTGACCATGACAGTCTGCTGCAAAGCATTCTTCCCCAAAAAGGGTCTGTGGTTTACACAGGGAACCTTGTTTGCTTTGTCGCATTTCAGAGTAAGGACTTGTTAAAACAAAAAGGAAGGTTCTGGCTCATTCGGGAAGAACATTTCACTGATATGGATTCCACAGAAAATACTGTGACAGAGGCCGACTTACTGATGCTGAGTTTTCCGGATTAAAACAAAGATCCATATCCAGTGTTATCATTTTGATTTTGGTCTTGTTGTTAACCACTCCACTATGGCCAAACCGCAGAGCTACGAGCTTCTTACTGAAAGACCCCTTTTTCTCAAGGTACCTGAGTGGAGGAGGTCCAAGTTTAAGTGCTGACGGGGAAAGCTTTATTCACCTCGGGAGTCATAGCTGCGAGATGTTTTACTGTGTTACGGCAACCCGGAGAGCACGAGGCCGATCAAAGGTCCCTCGGAATAGTTCCTGAGATGCCGTGACACACACGGTTATTAATAGATCGTGGCAGAGGAAGTCAATGGGGTGAAGTATTAAAATGCTGGCATAAATGACCCAGAACTCAGTCATTCTCCACACATTGGTGCAAACCGGTGGCTGGAGCACACATGAATGTTAATCCATTAATACCACTTATAATCCATTAATAAATAACTGGCATATCCGAGCAGCAAACCCATCCTTCTTTTCTCTTCTTTGAAGAGAAATGCTAAATAAAATATATTGTTTTTTTGTTGTTGTTGACTGGATTGTATCTTGATGAACAGTTTGGAGTGTCGGTCATTTCATGATGCCTGATTGTGCTTTGGACACAAAGGACATATTTCGTCATTTTACTCTTCATAATTTTTTAGTTTTTAAATTGTTTTAACACTTTCTCTGAAGTTTCTTCCAGTTGTGGATGAACATACTCAAAAGAAACATGCCTGGGAATGATCTCCTTTCTTTGCAGATTTCTGATGCTACGGGCTCCATGGAGACAACCGTGGTGGCTGAGGTGAACCCATTCAAACAAAAGATGCTCTCCCAAACTGAGTGCTACATCTTGGACAATGGAGGAGATAAAAAGATCTTTGTCTGGAAAGGTATTCCAACCGAGACATTTACGGAGACAACTCCTTTGTTGTTATGGTGCATCTTTGCAGCTGGAACATTTTTGTTTGACTAAGTCACACTTTCAGTTTGAGTTTGAGTGTTTAAATGAGTCACACAGCCACGTAAGACAGATGCACAAGTGCTCTCCTGTCAAGGTTTGTGCCATTTATTTCTTGGCTCTCCCCAGAACGTGGCACGTTCCACTGGAAAGTGTATTTATTTTGCCTCTTGGAAGTCAAAATTGTTGCACCTCAGAGCTCTCAGCATTATGTGTTGAGTCTTATTTCAACTCCTCAATGGTTGATTCTCGCCGGCGCCTGATGTGTTCAACCACGATCTCATCCAACTCTGCAGGAAAGAATGCAAACGTCGAGGAACGCAAAGCAGCACTTGCAGCTGCAGAGAAATTCATCAAAGACAGAAACTACTGCCCCAAAACTCAGGTAATCTTGTGATGGAATGTAAATTTCCCTTCCAGAACCTTCTTCTCATCTTGTCCATCTGTTTGTGAATATGTATTATTTTTTTCTTCTCCTTTCTGGCGTTGACAGGTCGAGGTGATGGCTGCCTCTTGCGAGAGCACCTTGTTCAAGCAGTTTTTCTCAGACTGGTTGGACAAAGATGAGGCCACTGGCCTATCGATGCCATACAGCGCTGGCAATATTGCCAAGGTGGAGCAGATCCCCTTTGATACCGCCAGTCTCCACGACGACAAGGTCATGGCTGCCCACTACTGCATGGTGGACGATGGGTCCGGGGAGACTCAGGTAAACTCTCCAGCTTGGCTGTCATCAGCCAATATGTGTTTATTATTATGTATATTTTTGGCAATATAGAATGTATGAATATAAAAATGCTTGTAGATTTGGCGCGTGGAAGGCGGTGACAAAGCACCAGTGGACAAAAGGCAACACGGACAGTTCTACGGAGGCGACTGTTACCTGATCCTTTACACCTACAACACGGACGGGAGAGAGAAACGTATCATCTACATTTGGTGGGTGTGATGTTTTCCCCATCGCTAAATATTGGGCCTATTTAGTTTCCCGAAACCAGACTGGAAGTTGTATTGACTCAAGCAAAATTGAACAGATACTGTATGTCTGTAATGCCGTCACGTCTTTGTACGGCATTCCTTCTCCAAAAACGAGTTAGAAATATCACAGCAGTTAAACCTACTGATGATTGAGTTATGGGGGGCGGGCTTCAGTTCTTGACCCGTTTCATACGGCTGCATTGATTTGCCGACTCGAACGTCTCAGTATGGTCAAATTACGACTGAACTGTATAACGTGCTGTGGCTTTGCCGTGCAGGCAAGGACAGAAGTGCAGCCAAGATGAGCTGGGTGCTTCAGCCATCCTCGCAGTGGAACTGGATGACTCTCTGAATGGAGAAGCTACACAGGTAAGATATTCTCACCGTAAAAATATTATTATTCATATATACGTACATAGTAAATCATTAAGTTTTTTGGTAAATACAAGTACTTCAAAGATTTATAATAAAAGTTATATATACATATAAAACTAGAGATGTGGTTGATGAACACTGTTCTTCACTTCATCCACAACTGCGTCTAAAAACGCTACCATCCATAGAATAAACCACATTCAGGATGGATTGAGATGAACTAGAAAACTGTGAAGAATTAGCTGATAGGTTTGAGAATACAAAACAAATCGTTTAAAACATTTGGAACATGAGAAAATAAAAGAAGAAGCTATTAGCAGGTTCGCTTAGCTTCAATCCCAGAAACATGTCAGTAACTCGATTACTGGATATGAGCATTTATTTTCAGTGTATATTAGTACTTCAGACAGAACTATTCTGAGCACTTTCTCCAGTTTACAGTCTTTACCATAAGTGAATTTCTTCACTAAGTGAAGACCTTTTTTTACAGTTTTCGGCGGTGCCCAGAGCACTTTTACATCCTTTGTCTCTCGCAACGCAGGTTCGGGTCACTCAAGGCAAAGAGCCTCCACACTTTGTGAGCATCTTCAAGGACACGTCGTTGGTCATCCATCGGGGCGGGACAAGCCGCGACGGCGGCGACTCAAAACCTGCCAACACGCGGCTTTTCCACATCCGTGAGAGCCCCACCAAGGCCACGAGAGCTGTTGAGGTTGGCTTCAAATGCTGAATAAAAAAGTACATCATCTGATGGTTGGTAGTAAACAGCGGACACCATTTCTTTGTGCCTCCCTGAATCAGGTGGAACCTGTTGCCGGCTCTCTGAACTCAAACGACATCTTTGTGCTGAAGTCACCCACTTCTCTGTGGATATGGAAGGGAAAGGGAGCGACGTCTGAGGAGACGACTGCAGCTGAATCTGTCGCTGCTCTGCTGGGAGGAACAGCTACCGAGGTGACGGAGAACGAGGAGCCAGGTAAGAGTCAAGAGATTGACCTTTTATTATCTGCAAGACTCTCGTGTGCAAGGTTTCCAGTGTAAGGCCGCGGCTTTCTACTTGTTGCCAGGCTCTTTCTGGGAAGCACTGGGCGGCAAAGGCGACTACCAGACCTCCGTCACCCTGCGGGATATTGTCTACGTTCCACGGCTGTTTGCCTGTTCAAACAAAACAGGCAGGCTGGAGGTGAGTTCAAGTTTTTATCAGTTTTAAGATACAAGGTTGAAGTTTTTGTGTTGTTTCTGTGTCAAATAAATGTCAAAATGATTCCTCCATTCATCCAATACACACCATTGTTGGATGGCTACACAAATAGTAGGCAAAGCAATCAAGACTCGGAATGGATTTATCTTGTCGTGCGATTAAGAGTGTCAAATACATTATGAAAGCATTCACGATGTATGTGTGATGCAAGAGGATACATTTGCGTCTGTGGCATAATTGCTGATGTACTCCACCGTTTCTACTTTCTGCATTCGAAACCATGTGAAGAAGTTGTGAGAGCCACTTTGAGCTGCTTTGAACATGAACGTTCACGTAAAGGAAAACAAGATGAGTGTTTTTATTGCACACAGATTTTGTGTTCGGTCCTGCTTTTCAGCGGGGAATCACATGTGGACAAAAGCACTTCACGCTGATGTACATTCGACTGGTTCATAAAAGACTTTATGTTTGTCTCCGGCTCAGAGCACGAGGCTGGCTTCTGCATCAGCTCTCTTTAGTGTGTATTTACTGAGAAATGAAAAGCAAGAATCTCAACGGAAAAGCTGCACGTACAAAATACTCTCATTTTAATGTTATAGTTTAAATGCAGCTCAGTGCGGACTGGTGAGTGAAGCCAAATGTAAGGGGAAGTTTTCAATTCTTAATTTGAATCGGACATACCAACGCCTCAAAATGCATTTTAATGTGATGGCGCCACCCAGAGGACAAAGAAATGTTTACCTTACAGGATATCTAAAAGAAAAGAAAAGTTACTTATCTTTGGAAACAATTTGTAGAAAGAGGGGACAATTTTAGCTCATTGAATCCTTGGAGAGTTAACAGTCTGGGGTACTTCTCGTGAAATACAGTATCTTTGAAAAGCCTTGAAGGAATTTCTCCTGATTGGGCCAATGAATATCTAATATGTGCTGGGCATTAGTTGAAAGGTCAGAATCACTATCATTACAGTTTTTAAGTCTTTAAAACACATAGACAGGCTACAATTGTAGTTTCTAAGTGTGTTTGTTTCTATGTTTAGGTGGAGGAGGTTCCTCCTGAAATAGCACAGTCGGACTTGGCTCCCGATGATGTTATGATTCTTGACACCAAGACCACGGTACGTCTCCACTTTTATTGACTCTCTTTGGCATTAGCATTCATTCTATAGATGATATGATTCCCTAAATTCCTCTGGTCTTTTCCCTCAACAGCTTCTTGTTTGGATCGGAAAAGATGCCAGGGAGGAGGAGAAACAAGGAGCGAGTAAAATTGGTAAGGAAAACTAATTGATATGATCTGAAGAGTGGGTGTGGGAGAGATTTCATCCTACAAATGTGTTTTTTTTTTTCTGTGCTCATAGCTGAAGAATACCTGGAATCGGACCCCTCCGGCCGTACTGGTGTGGCCATCTACACCATGAAGCAAGGGGAGGAGCTTCCTATCTTCACCGGCTGGTTCCAGGCCTGGGATCCGAGCATGTGGGACAGCGGGTGCTACAGATATTAGTGGAAACAACACAAAGAAACCTGGTCAAACCTGGTTAACTGCTATGGTTCTGCTCTGGGGCTTTGACAAAGACATAATGTCGGCGACGATGACACTCAACACATGATATTCCGCTATTTTTTTCAACAATAAAAGACTTGGATTGCTTTCTAAGTGGAACTCATACAATAAAATGCAAACAACAACACCACAGAGTGCATAAAATCTTTTCTGGGAAAGTTTAGGAAATTTAGTTTTACTTCCTGTTTTCATATTTCAACTTGTAATCAACAGACCAAAGGAAAAAAAAATCCTTTAAGTTGTTCATATTAGTTGAAGCTCAATAAAAGAGAGGTACTGGTATATTAAATCTCACAAAGTTATCCAGTAATATCTTTACATTTTTATGGATAATTTACCTGTTTACCGCCATGATTACAAAATAAAAAAAAAGACATTTTAATAAAAACAGTTCTTGTCAAACTTTCAGACTGTTTTTTGTTGTTTTTTTCTGATCGTCTGCTTTGAGGTTTTCCACGTTACAACTCATTGCACATCGTTATCACTGGCATAAATCCTCATTATACTGCGGAGCCAGAGGGGGAGGCCACGCTGGACGGTTAATCTTCAGGCCATGTGCATGCGGGCATATCTGCTGAGTTGCAGACTTGTGGATTAGGGGAGAGTCGGCTTTTAAAGGGACTCCACGTTGCGCCTCCCTTGCCACTTCTCTCGCTTCTCGGGCCTCATCTGCTGTTGGAGATCCAAAGCAAAGACTGAGAGCGGTCAACAATGAACCAGAAGGTGGTTCTCATCACGGGCTGCTCCTCCGGGATTGGCCTCGCTCTGGCTGCCCGCATCGCAAAAGACGAGAAGAAGAGGTTCATGGGTAAATTTGGTTTGAAAAGGCTTTCTTTAAACCCGCTGAGAGGATTTCATTACGTCGTTCTTTGGTTCTTTGAAATGCTGTCATGCTTCATTTGGATTCTCTTGAGCTTTCAATTTCATCACTCATGTCTATTTTTTGATGAGTAGAGTTTGCACGCACTGCAGGGCCTCAATTTTCAGGG
The DNA here is from genome assembly GCF_963383615.2 of Lipophrys pholis. Lineage (NCBI taxonomy): Eukaryota > Metazoa > Chordata > Actinopteri > Blenniiformes > Blenniidae > Lipophrys > Lipophrys pholis. The sequence goes on along the minus strand of NC_137640.1, from coordinate 24,727,733 downwards.
TCAAATTCAAATAATGTAGATATTAGTCGTACAAATGAGGAGTATAAGTGGCACACAATTAAAATTTTTGCATCCACCCTACACATACAGTTGATAATATCAGAGTCTTAACAGTTGGATGTTTCGCTATTATCTTTGCTTCTTAAGGAAATGTCGAGGCCTTGACAAACTCAAAGTGTGATTTAATAGAAATGAATATTTAAAATTTGAACTCTTATTCATATTGGTCAGAAAAACGTGTTTGTAATAGAATATTTAGATTTCATATCATACTCTTCTTTTATTCAGTTGTTTTTACTCAATGAAAATCAAATTGTAGTGCAAATATCAACGGTGCCAAACTACACAAGATGGACTTTAACTGAAAACTATCCTGTGGCCTTAATTAAGATCGTTTTAACAGGATGATGTGTTCAAAGCTACTTCTATATTTAGGCTTGTAGAACTTGGGAACATACAGTACATCTCAGTCGTGTCGGTAAACCTTTATGTCTTTCGTAACAAATGAATGAATTCAAACTTTGCATTAGTCTATTCAACCTACCGTGATATTCTAAAATGTAGATGTTTTAAACCAGATCGCCTATTTTGTTGGATTGATGTAAGCACTGACCTAAAATACATTGCTTCTTTCCAGAAATGACACCTTGGTTTACTCGGTATAACCGGAAAGCCTCAGTGTCATCGGCTTCCATCCACCAAGGCTTGTGGATTATCCACAGGTGGTCACGTGTTCCTGATGCATGGCAATTCAATAATAGCATTAATAATGTGTTAATGCCGTGAACATCGCGGCCAGCATTATCGAGAATATGGTTGCATTTGCAGACAGTTCCAACCTAGGTGAAACTGAGTGCTTATGCCATGTAACTTTGAAGGCACTTTTATATGTAGAACGTTAAAGGAAAAAAAAGTCTCTTAAAGGAAATCAAGAGTTGTGCGTTTTGCTTTAGGTTTGAATACTGAAGTTAGCAGGCTGACCAAGCCTGTCCAGTTTTAGAAATCCAGCAAGTAGTCCGTCCTCGGTGCAGTCATAAACCTGTCCTATTGAATGATAAACATAACAGAGCATGGAGCGCTGATATATTAATATCGAATAAACAAACTTCCGAAAACTGACAGAAATGCAAAAGACAAACTGGGAATGACGGTGACTTGCTGCGGCCCGATGGCCACACTGGAGAGATACTCGGTTACAAATGATTTGGTGGGATAGAAAAAAAAACCCTGATGTTTATTTTAATATATCTTCATCTGAGTGGGTTTCAACAGTTCAAGGTCTATTAACACATCGCTGACAATCTCGTGTTCGTCACATCATTTTGATAGTTTTGAATTATTTTGCGACTTTTTTTTTTTTTTAACCATGTACCCACTGACACTCTGCTGGCTACTGCTGGACTAAAGTGAAGTATATTGGGTTGTTTGTTTGGTTTTTTGTAAGGAAATAAATTAAAAAACTACCTCCTTTTATTTTTTTGCTTTAGATACAATGATTCTTTCTTGGTTATTTAATTTAATTTAATTTAATTTAATTTAATTTAATTTAATTTAATTTAATTTAATTTAATTTAATTTAATTTAATTTAATTTAATTTAATTTACCAGGTCTTTGTCTGTTGTAGTCTATGCTACCATGAGGAACCTGAGTAAGGGAGAGGCCTTGGTCGAGGAAGCCGGTCGGACACTGGGCAGGACTATGGAGATCAAGCAATTGGACGTATGTGATGAGAACTCCATCAAATCCTGTGTGGACAGCCTGCCTGAGCGCAAGGTGGATATCCTCAGTAAGTCTGCAAACTTAACTCTTAATGAGAGAATTTTTTTTTTTTTAAATTAGGAATATTCGCATTAATTCATATTTTTATTGTATACACCATATGATCAGATGTCATTGGTTAGGGTTCGGGTTACATGCAATATAACTTTATTTTTGTATAATTCAAAAACAAAATGAAGCAGCCTTGTATTGTGAAGATTTTGCTAAAGCTGGTGGATAAAGTTGTAAATTCGATATTTCGTGAAACACTTTGCTTCAAACCATGACAACAGTGAAAGTCAGCAATTTACCATCGATAAACAAAACGTCATCTTCAGAGTTTCCTCTCTTCTTCACCTCCTCTGTCAGTAAGTAATGCTGGGATGGGTCTGATTGGCCCGATTGAGTGTCAGTCCATTGAGGAGATGAGGACAGTCATGGACACCAACTTCTTCGGCCTTGTGCGGTTGCTGAAGGAGATCCTGCCTGACATGAAGCGGAGGAAAAAGGGCCACATTGTGGTCATCAGCAGCGTGATGGGCATTCAGGGTGAGGAGAGCCACTCGCGGTTCACCTTGAGGGTGTTTGTTCATGAGACAGTCGCTCTAACGTTTGCCGTTTTCCCTGTAGGGATCTTATTCAATGACGTCTATGCGGCGTCCAAGTTTGCGGTGGAAGGCTTTTGTGAAAGCTTGGCAGTCCAAGCGTTGAGGTTCAATCTCAAGTAAGACGCGACGTTTCCCCTTTGCTCCCGCAGTCCACGTGATAATTCCAGTTTGTCACGTTGGTTACAAACACACACTTGTGCTTCTCTCATATCCCTCTGGTAGCATCAGCCTGATAGAGCCAGGGCCGGTGATAACAGAGTTTGAGAGGAAGGTTTTCGACGAGGGGATGAAAACAGATCTGAGCAAAGCCGACAAAGTGACTGCCGACATGTTCGTGAACATCTACCTAAAGAACTACAAGCAAATCTTTGAAACCCTCGGGCAGACTGCCGAGGATGTAGCCGAGGTGCAGAAAAACCACAAGCATTCCCTCAAACTGTTCGGAAAAAAAAAATGTCTATGGTCCAGCGTCCTTAATCTGTATTCATGGTCCGTGTTTACTTGTGCTTCACTTCCTAGCACACTTTCAAGATCATCACCATGGAGAATCCCCCTTTCCGCCATCAGACCAACACCCTTTACACGCCCATGACCACGCTGAAATATGCCGACCCCAATGGCGACCTTCCAATCGACACGTTCTACAAGATGGTTTTCGAGCACGACAAGGTTTTCAACGCCAGCTTGAACTTCCTCAAGCTGCTGCGCTGGAGAAGTCGAAAGAGCTTCACCCTGGAAAAGGAGTAGAGCAGTTAAGTCCACGCGTCATCCTGTATCTGCATTGTCTTCAAGCATTTGATGTCCCCCTTTGCGACTGTGAATGTTGAAACAAATAAAGAAATGAAAATCCACGAATGGTTGTGGACCGTCTCCTCGCAGGTGTCAGTAACGGGACAATAATGCAGCGTTGAGGAGAACTTTGGAAACACCCCACGTGTCATGTTGCCCACTCGCCGTGACACATTGTGTTTGTGTGATGTAAGGTGTTTACGCCGTAATCTGGGATTCAAACAGATGCGGAGAAGCTGCTGCATTCTGTGGGCCCAAGCTCATTTAAGAGCTTAGGCCCAAAGACACAACACTTACTGTTCCCAAGCTGTCCCTCCGCAGCTGTTTGTTCCTGAAGTCCATTTTGATTTTCTTTATCTTCGTGGTGTTGAGTTGTTTTTTTTTAACTCTGCGTAACAGCAGACAGTCTGACTTTTCCAACCTCAGCACTGCATTCTGACCCATTGTTGTGGGATTCAAACTCTATGACGGTATTTGTGATTTGGAAAAGTTCGTAGTGAAAGCACAGCACTGAAAGACACCAGTGTTCACGATGCAGGGTGGAGGATTGTTGGTGGCTGATCTCTGCAATTTGTTAAGAGGTCCAGTGTCGAGTTCTGATTACGTAGTACTATTTCAGTTGACTACCGGGAGTTTGTCCATAAGGGAATAACAATCAATAGAAAATTTGGGATGAAATTTGGAGTGTGCCTGCTACCTGCTGCATATCTGCTTCATATTGCCGCTATTACATAAGTTGAAATCGTGACAGTCATTGTGTGTATTTGTATGTCTGAGAGAGAGAGAGAGAGAGAGAGAGAGGATAATATGTATGTGTGATAATAACAGTAAGAGTTAAAAGTATTAATAAAGTATCTGTAATATTTCAAATGAAGGGACAGTAGTCGTTGAAAAGTATTAATAAAGTACCAGCAATAGTGGAAAAGTATCACTAAAGTTTTAGTGGTAGTTAAAAATGTATCAATAAAGTACCAATAAGAGTCAAAAGTAGCAATAAATGGACAGTAATAGATAAATGTAGCAATTAATCTAACGGAATTAGTGGATAAAAGTAGCAATATTGTACCGGTAATAGTTTAATAAACTATAAATAAAGTACCAGCAATAGATACAAAGTATCAATAAAGTCCCAGTAAGAGCTAAAAAGTATCAATGAAGAACCAGAAGTTGTTTAACATGCATAAATAAAGTACCCGTAATGGTCTCAAAAAACTATCAATAAAGTACAAGTAGTAGTAGTAGTAGAAAGGCTATCAATATAGTACCAGTAAAAATTAAGATACATCAGTATAGTACCAGTAAAAGTTATAAAGTATGAATAAAGATTTAATTCAAGCAAAAAAAAACAAAAAAACATCTGAAGAGCCAATAAGAAACTACTCTTTTTAGTGACCCGAGCAAAAAAGAACAAACTCTTTTTAGTGAGATGATCCAAAAGAACTGAGACTTTTTACTGAACCGGGTCAAAAAACGGACTCATCTTAATGAATGTAGCCAAAAAGAACCGACTCTTCTAAAAGAGGTGTCCTTCCCATCACTGTCTCTGCACGAACAGTAGGTGGCGGTACCTGTTGACTGGGGTGCTTCAAACGCATTTTAATGTACCAACGAGTGGCCCGCTTTTATTTTCTTCTTCGTCGTTGTATTCGGACAAACTGAGGGCTGGTGTTGCCTCCATGGTTGACCCTACATATTAAGGTTAAAAACAAGTGTCCGTGCGCTTGCGCGTGTGTAAAATGCGTGGTTGCTTTGCGGCTGCGTGGTAGGGCGGCCGGCGGCTTCACCGTTGTGCGGCGTCTCTGGAACATTCAGTTCCACACGCCGGATGCGCCTCATTGTTAGCCTAGCCTAGCCTAGCCTCCACCACGCTCCCGGTAACGCCGCAAGCCGGCTCGGTGAGTAGCTGACCGGGCTTCCCCCCCCTCTTTTATTGTACCGACGGTTTCCCCTCCCAAGCGTGTCTTCCTTTTTTGTACTTTAACTTAGACCTTTTTAGGTTGTTCCCCCCCCCCCCCCCCCCTATCGCGTTCTATGTTTGTAGCTCTCCTGCCGTTCTAACGGTTAGCACAGTTAGCAGGCTAGCTCAGCCGGTGAAGTTTGAGGAAACTGAAGTCGACCCTGGAGGAGGCTACTCGGCTACTCCAGCGGCTCTCTCGCTCTCTGCGTGGGTTTCTTTGCTTTTTTTTCTTTGCACTTGCCACGATGGCTTCGTCCTCTGGAAACGACGACGACCTCACCATCCCGAGAGCCGCTATCAACAAGATGATAAAAGAAACCCTTCCGAACGTGCGGGTGGCCAACGACGCCCGGGAGCTGGTGGTCAACTGCTGCACGGAGTTCATCCATCTGGTGTCGTCGGAGGCCAACGAAATATGCAACAAGTCCGATAAGAAGACCATATCTCCGGAGCATGTTATTAGCGGTGAGTGTTGCACAGTGGGTGTGTGGCTGCACCTGATCCCTGCGGGGGGACTTCAAACTGGGGATGTTTAGAGTTTGTTGGTATTGTTTCGGGATCTACGTCGGTTGCCACAGCAGTGACAACTATTCCTCCTGGGGTCCAGAAAGTTATACACCAGTTATATGATACTCATAGATCAATCGTGAAATTCATAAACACATCAAATACACACACAAAAAATGACTTAATACAGACACATTCACACCATTTTCTCCTGCATTGGTTCGAGGATCAGGTGGGGTCAAACTACATCTTGTAGCAGGTCTGGCATTATAATCATGTGAGCTTGTGGAGAATATAAAGAATAAGACTGCATGCTAACCTTTTATCCAGCAGTTTTCCTTTGCACGACATGAACTTTACTCATCATAGAGCAATGGAGAGCCAGTCCTGCAGCTCTGTTCTGAACACTCCAGGGCTTGGCAAAGACTTCCTTTCATGTATTCTGTATGGCTCACTACCAAAGACTGATTGTTCTGTCAGTTAAAAATAACCACACCCTGTATAGCGTTTGATCTGTACCAGCAATTTGGCTTCATTAACCTGCTCGTTATGCACACCATGGTGATGAAAGTACCAGCTTCTAATCTCAATGCAGTGCACGATTACAACTAGTAATACATTTTGTTTTCTAAACATTCAATTTCAGCTTGTCTCCCCTACTCTGACATCTGGATTCACTCTTGTTGCTTTCAAGTTACTCAGCGCACCTAGCAAAAAGCATAAACATACGTTTAAGTGTTTGATGATAATGTCCGTGTGCAGGGAGATTTGTTTTTCTGCATGAATGCACGGTGCATAAAAACACATTTTTACAGCTCACTCAGTTTTTGTTTTATTTTGCAATATCTGTATCATGCATATTGATATTGTGTTTATGTTAAACTTGCACATTTTTTAAAATCTTTTTTTGCAGCCCAAGTTCACACCATACATTCATGCATGTTTTATACCAGCTGGATCCAGCTCATAGTCCAACCATGGTCCTGGGAATCCTGCAATGTCTTTTAGACATGTTGCTTCAACAAACTTCAGTCTGTTTAGGATTTCATCGCCCAACAATAAATCCCTCATTGTAATCAGGTGTGAGACCTAAAGCGTATAAAGGGTAGAAACATGGATAAATCATCAATCCACCACAGCACACACAAACACCACCAGCTTTTTCGAACAATGCGCAGTGTTTTGTCATGTATTGGCTCTATGTTTACTTTTTAATTTTCTTTTTACTTTTTCTTTCTTTTGTATGTACAAATAGTTACATCTTTTTTATACATGTTCGAAATAATATTCATTCATTCATTCATTCATTCATGATCTTGTAAACTAACATTTATCTTTGGATTGTGGAAACACCTTGAGAAAATGCTGGTGCAGGTAGAACATGCAAGAATTGATGCTATGTACCGTACCAACTCTTACCTTGTTTAAGTTTCAGGTAACTTAGTGTGGTGTTTTGTATTAAATTGAATAGAACTGAATTAATATTTGGGCTGCACAATATTGTGCATCTATCGCCTCATCAACTCGTGCAATGTACATATAGACGCGCAAGACTGACAGTTTGGATGATTATGTTTACATGCATGTGCAGCTCATGTGCACCATCGCATATCTAACTAATTTGCTCTGTAACTAATATCAGGTAACTTCCCATCACCTTTATCGAACAGATTTGAAACTCAGTTTTAGGATGTTTCTGACTGAAATGCAACTTATGGCGTCATGTGTGCCCTCTTGTAGTTTGAAACTACAGAGTAACTATTTGTACCTTCTCCTCTTTTGTCGCAGCGCTCGAGAGCCTCGGCTTTGGATCGTACATTGCCAACGTAAAAGAAGTTGTCCAGGAGTGTAAAACTGTAGCACTGAAGAGAAGGAAGGCCAACTCTCGACTGGAGAACCTGGGCATACCGGAGGAGGAGCTTCTCAGACAGCAGCAGGAATTATTTGCCAAGGTACCGTACCAAACAGTCAACCAGACCGGTCACAAACATCACCATGTGTTTCAAGACCCTGTTTACGTGACGTTTCAGATGAATATACATAGTTTTTGCATTTCTGCTTAAGTAATGTGTAGCATTTACACAGCAACGTTTTGAAAACAAACGTTCGTTTACATGAAAATGACATAGTTGGCATTTAAGCCGGGGCTCTAATGGCTGCTGTTTTGATTTTGTAATAAAACCACACACACATGACTACAAGAACAATACGCTATAAACATTAACAATGGAGAGTGTCACTCAACAATAAAACCTCCCAGTCCCAGGAGGATGTAGACGGGGGGTCATGACACTCTGAAGGAAACATTGTTTTTATTGTCAATCTACTAAGCATGTGCAGAAGAACTGTATTTTGAAAAGTTGCATCTCCGGTGTCGTTTCTATGTTTTAAATGGACACGCAAAACACAACGGCAGTTTTGCATTTTCACTGGATGTCGTGTCAACGGGCCTCAAATGTAGTGTGACAAGTTTCAGTGTGAAATCTAAGATTTAAATGCATTCAACACTTTGCCAAATGTGGTGCATTGCTGAGTGACTTGTTAAAATGTTGGTACTGAAGTTCAGGTTTCCAGGTACAGTTCTATCTCAATCATCCAGATGGTGCTGGGAAGAAATGCTTTCTCTTGTGTCTGTGTAACACAAATAGCCTGGATATTAAAAATGCTGGCAACACAGTGTGTTGTGAATCAAAACAAATATTGTGGTAATATATTTTTCAGTACTACACGCACAGCATGGCATGTTCAACGGTGTGGTAATTATTTTAAACTTTTATTTGGATGAAAATAAGTTCCCCTGTCCTGCATGTCTCAGCTCTCTCCCAGTTGCAGCACACCTGATTGCAATGAGGAGCTCGTTATTGGGCTTTTTCAAAACCTTGGTGATGACATCATCATTAGATTCAGGTATGCTGAAGCGGGGAGAGAACTAAAACACGCAGGACAGGGGCTCTCGAGGACAGAGGTTGGAGACCTCTGGTTTATATGTTTGGAGGCCTTTTAATGTGGAGTTTGCATGTTCTCCCTGAGAAATTCTCCATCCGCAGGTTTTTAAAAACATGCGTTTGAGGTTCCTGTTGTGTTTTTAAATTGCCCCTTGAAGTGAATATTTGCCTTGTGATGGATCACTGATCTCTTACTGCCTGTACAAGTTTGATAGAGAGGTACAGAAGATGATTGGATGGATATTAATAGTTTTTCTATATGTATTCAATTCAAGATGCAGAACGTTTCTTATCATGACAGACTTTAACACATTATCAGAATTCGGTTTGTCTTTTGTCTTTTACATCTTCTGCTCTCAGGACGCCACCTTGTGGCTGAAACACAGCAGGGCAGCTCCAGCTATGAAAACTCCAAAGCGAAAGTGCATGAATCTAAATATTCTCCTGCAGAAACACAAAGATGAACTTGTTGAACCTCTCACAAGTCCATCTCCTATTTTCTGAATACTCTGCCAGCCAGTACAGTACTTGAGCTGTGTATCTCTGTAGGAAAGCTGCCGCGATGTTGCCAGATCACAAAGTTCCAGCTTCTCGCTGATTTTCAACACAAAATGTTTGCTCTTCGCGGAAGAAATACCCGGCAATAAGACAAGGGCTTACAAGGGGGAAAAAAAAGGCATACATGTGCTGGGACTACAAGCGGTTATCACGTGATGCTCAGTGCAGGCCGGGATTACCCAGGAAGAACTGTAGACGAATTACAATGCAGTACTGCCATATTCTCAGAGGAAGATGAAGGCTAAAACGATTATTAGAATGGGAAGGCTGACTAAACGGAAGGCAAGGCAAATTTAATTGTATAGCACCATTCAGACTTAAGACAATTCAGTGTTTACTGAATGGCGATTGAGAATCTTAACCTTAAACAAAAATAAGGTGTGCGTCAAAGCACTATAAACTGAATGCACAAAAGTCAACTTTTGCACTGAAACTGTAACCGAAATAAACCATTCATTCATTCATTAAATGTAAAGATCAGGATTGAAACAGAACTAAAAGTAAAAAAAAAAAAGCTGGTCAAATTAACAATATTGCCTCTGAACACGTAGCTAAAAGCAGAAAATGATAATAAAAGGAAATATTTTGCTATATAATAACATAAAATAAAAACAACTTTAAAAGGTGAAATATGTCCTATGGTGGTAATAAAATAAGAATATATGTTGCAGCTGTGGTACATGTGTGAAATATGGCATAAATTGGTAAAATATGAATAGCTGTAGACATAAATGTTGGATTTGAATGTCTGTGTAATGTGAGTTATAAGTTTTACATAAACAATGGCACCAAAAGAGATCAAATCCAGAAGAACTCGTCGGAGCATAAGAGCAAACACATGCACAGAGAAGGTAATACAATATCAAGTATTGTACAAAGCAATTGAAATGAGGCGGCCGTTGATGTTCTGGCCTCAGTTAGGAAAACTATGTACCGATGGTCTCTAAACATTAACGTTTGGAAGTAATATTTTTCTCTCTTTTGAGAAAGTGGAAAGTATTACTATCCTCTGAGGGTTGATTTATTTTTTTCATATTTCTGTCGCTCAGCTCAATGAGATGAAGCTACGTGCTGAATAAGTTCTTGTTTACACGTCAACGTTTAAGTGGAAATGCTAAACATTTGTATCATTGTGGAAGTCTGTTTACGACGGTGCTCAGAGCAACTGAAAATGCTACGTTTGGGGGGGTGAAATCCCAAAGTGGAACATTTTGAAAAGGCGCTCACTTTTCTAAAACGCTGCTACTGCGCATGCACACCACAGCTGTAGTAAATAGTTGTTCTGCACATGCTCAGTCGATGGACACTAACAACAGTGTTAATGTGTTATTCTCCTGGGACTTGGTAGTTTTATAGTTGACTGTCACTTTAATAACAATCCACCTTCATCATCTGTCTATACGAGTGTCCATTGTTAATGTTTATATTGTTCTCTGCAAGCACGTGTGTGTGGTTGTATTAGATAAACAAACAACAGCACCCCTTAGTGGCCCTAAAGGCTAACTACATAATTTCCATTATTTCTGAATGTTTCCGGTGATTAAGTTGCTGATGTCGTACAAACCATCTTTCGCCTCCTCTTGATATTTTGGCAGAAAATAGTTTACAGTCCGTCTGACTTTTGTCCTCCTCAATATTAAAGAATCTCCAAAAGAAGCAAAATCCCTCTGAAAATGTGTTGGAGGTCTGCAAGTGAGTGTTAACTGAGGGAGTGGTGCTGACTGCACTTGGGGAGTTCTTGCGCTCGCCACCGTCCCGGTGGAGTTCGTATCTCCAGGAAAAGCCCCTGACGTGTATTTTGTGTGGGTCAGTGCAGGCGCGGCAGCAGCAGGCGGAGCTGGCTCAGCAGGAGTGGCTGCAGATGCAACAGGCCACCCAACAAGTGGAGATGGCGGTGCCGTCCACAAGTACCTCCCAACAGTCCTGCTCCTTTCAGGACGACGATGAAGACGAAGACGACATATGAACACTCCCCTCCCCCGGGACGCCACTCGACCTGTCTGGATCGCCCCTTCGGTGGGACGCGCTGCCGCCAGCAGACACGGGACACGTTTGACATGCTGGCGGAGCAAGTGCACATGTGGAAAGGACAATAATGCGGTTGACAGAGGGGGGAGGGGGAGTGGAGGGGGTCGTGATGATTAAACCTGATTTAGCTTTTTTTTTTTTCCTTCTCCTCCTGTCTGAATGTTTCAGTATTTGGTTGTAATTTGTAGATTTCTGGATGCGTCACGGAACCCGGTGAATGTCCATGACTTTTTCTTTTGGGGGGCGAATGCTCTGTTCATGTTTTGGCTCCATCATTTACTGCACCAGTTTTTTTTTTTTTTTGTCATCACCGTGTGTGTGTGTGTGATTTTTACATAAAGAGTCATCTTTATTAAAGATATATCTGTTCAGTGGTTCTCTGGAGAGATTGTGAGTATTGAGGTTTCTTAAAGAGAGAAATAAAGTGAGTTTGAGTACACCTTGCTTCTTCTTTCTCACCACCTACAGTATTGATAATGAGCTACACTTAAAAAAAATACTTTTTTGTCTTATAGAACCAAAGATGGAGAGCAACCAGGAGGGTTTTTGTTTTTTTTATGAAAGTGTTGTCATGGCTGACTCTAGACTTTTTAATTGAATAGGATTATTGTCGTCTCCCCCCCCCCCCCCCCCCCCCCCCCCAGGCGCAGTGTCAAAATGTTGTGACCAGTCGCCGGTGTAACCTAGTTGTACATTCTCATTGCTTATACTGCAAAGTTGTATTCTTAATAAGCAATAAAAGAAACATGTTTCATAGACGCCTGCTTGAACTTTGATTGTCATTTGATCCAGTTTACCACCACGCATACCTTGTTAACTCATTTTATTATATCTCATAAATAAACTGAAGCCTGGGTTCAACAAAATTATAAAAGATGCAATTCAACTGCGAAAAACTGACAATTCAAATGTGAAGCTACAAGGAGCCGGTTGTCCTCCAGTGCTGGCTCATTGCAGGACTGTATTTACATGGAGGACCAGGAAGTACAAGGTGCTCAGAGGGGCAAGGGAAGGGAGGCCGAACTCACAACATACAGAAGCTGAAATGTCAAGACTGAGTGAAGAAATATTTGAAGAGAGATTTTTCACTGGACTGATGAAATGACGTTGACTCTTGTGGTTGGATCAGTAACCGGCATGAAGCTCCAGTGGGAGGTGAGATGGTACCGAAAAAAAACCCTGCCTCTTTCAAGGAGACTATGAAGTTCATACAGGACAGTCAAAGTACCTCACTTGAATGACTTGTCAGTAAAGACCTTAAAGAGGACAGGGGAAAGACACGGTCGCCTGTCTCTCCTGACTGAAACCTCTTTAGAACATCCGTGTTCTTCTTAAATGGGAGATTCAGAATGAAGGAGTCTGGAGGTTTTGGTTGATCATGAGCTGATGAAGAAATTCAGACTTCATGGATGGAAGTCTTGGGACGGTTTTTGAAAAGAAGGGTATTTCCTTTTCACAAACATTTTGTGGAAATGTTAGAAATGTTTTATGTTTATAGTTTCATTATCATTATCTTCAATTAAACAGATGAAAATACAGAAGCGAGGTGAGAGAATAGCTGTTTTTCATTCAGTTGCCTCATGATCAGTCAATAAATAGCCAGGTTTGAGCTTTATTAGTGTTTTAGATACAGTTAGGGCACGTTAGTTGTAAAAAACAAATGAAATAAATCAACAAAAATACAACTTGCCTATATGTTCTGCACACAGTGTATAATGTCAGGAACATTAGGAAGTTCTGCCTTCAATCACATTATATTGCAAAATATACAATTATAGTGGTTTAAACTCGGGGAGGGGGGGGGGGGGTATATTATATATCAGAATACTGACATATTCTGAGAATCTCAATTGTTGTTTATTTTAATTTATCTGTTACAATGCACCTTTCTGGCAATAATACTAAAGTGCGTGATGACTTTCATGCGTCACAATAGAGACCAAAATCGTATGAGTTTTATTATTTCAGTAAGCCATGGTTTCAAAGGGAACAAGAGGAGTTGTCTTTGGTTTTTTTTATTTTTTATACTGAAATCCTTTTCAAGTTCCCGCCCCTCTCCTCCCGTTCTGTTTTTTCTTTTTTTTTCCCCATTCCCTGACGAGTCAGTATGCGTGTGAGCAGGCGTACGGTGTGTAGTGTAGTCAGACTGGAACACAATCTTTATTCTCAGTCGATCCCTTTAGAAATGGCCGGTGCAATTATTGAGAGCATGAGCACTAAAAAATTAGCTTTCTTCGTTTTTATTATTCTGGCTTTTCAAGTTTTTTCCATCATCATCGGAGCCTTGATAGGTGAGTTCACACGTTTCGTTGAATCATAATCCACCTTTCTGTTTTGCAGGTAAATCAAAAGCTCACCGTAGTTCTCTTCTCGCCACAGCTCCCAGTCCCACCAGTGCCATCCATTACTTGGCCACCAAATGCATCAACCGCCACAGGACGCGTGTGTGGCTCATGCCGTGGGGTCCGAGCCGATGCCAGCAGGTCACGAGCTTCGACGAGCCTCTGGCCAAAACTCTGGACGCCAACGACATTGTCTTCGCAGTGCACGTCCCGCTTCCCAACAAGGAGATGAGCCCCTGGTTCCAGTACATGCTGGCTGTCCTGCAGTTCGACATTGCCTTCAGAGTGATTAACCAGATCGGTAAGTTTGACCAATTTGAGCCTGAGACTCCGAACGACTGTATTTCAGGAGAAATGATTGTGGCCCAGAATTCCTGCAGGAATGAGATGACAGCGTTTGCTTCACGTCCTGAGAATCTCTTTTGACAAACAAACAACCATCATTTTCCCCAGAAGTAAAAAAAAAAATTAAAAATAGTGATCCATTACAAATTTGGTAGAGTGGTCGTCTCCCAGTTGGAAGGGTGCCTGTTTGATTCCCATGTCCACACGTTGAAGTGCCCTCGAAAAAGTCAAACTAAGTGGATGGACTGAGTGCCTTGCATGGAGGTGGCCCCCCCTCCATTGGTGTGTGAATGTGATTAACAGTGTAAAGCACTTTGGGGACGGCTTACGCGGTGGAAAACCGCTATATATAAGAGAAATCCATTTACCACTCCATTTGTTGGAAGACATCGCAGAGTGACTCCATTCAGGATTAATACGGTTCTTCTCTGGTAAACGGCAGTTCACAGCTTTGGATGACGCCGGTACTGAAAACTGCCAGTATGTAAAGACATCAGCTCTACGTCTGTTTTCATGTGTGAAGAGTGACAAAATGTCAGAGAGAGAGAAAGCGAGAGAGAGAGAAAGAAAGGAAGCTCTTCCCTTAATTGAATTGAGAACACTAGAGGCGGAGTGGGCCGTCCTCCAATGTGGAGGCGCACTTCACTGTCTCAAGCCTCACTCAGCTGGAAACATGTCCCACGGGAAAGACGCCTTCAGGTTCATAGAAGCAAAAAACAGAACACGTGATGGTGAAATTATTGCTCAATCAGCCTCTAATAAGAGTTTTGTTTTTTACAGTGTATCATACAGAGAGCCACATTATCATAGGAATAATTACTAGTTAAATACAGTCTGATTTTACCATGTACTTAATAGACGTTCTGTGTGTCTGTATCAGCTGCTCCGGTTTTGACAGTGGATGTCTGCTGAACTGAACCGTGTTCCCGTCTGTGCAGGGGACGATGTTGTTGTGACTATCGACGCACGCCTCGGATACCGGGACGATTTGACCTCGGAGTGGACGACAAAAGCCCACTCTGTCGAGCAAAGGCCACTCAGGTGCACGTTTGCTCTCCCAAAGGTAAAGTGGTACGACTGCAGCCCTTCAGGGTTCCCATAGATCGGCCCCTTTCCTCTGCTGGCCCAGGACTGTGGAATGAACCACCTGAGGGCTACAGATGTTTTTATACAAACACTAAATACCTTCCTTAAAAAATAAGTGTCTTACTTAACCCAATAACATTCTAAACAGTGGTTTTTTTTTTACTTACCTTATAAATTGTACCTATTTTTTCCTTGAAGCACTTTCACACTTTTAGATTGTTTGGATTGTAAAGTGTTTTATAAATAAAATTGATTATTAATTATTATTACTTATTGGCTATTTGCCATTTAGCAAAGAAGTATTGTTTATTGAAAATAGATCGTAGCCAGTATTGGAGAAACTGAAAACAAAACGAAAACCAAGAACAATTGATGCAAAACATACAGGGAATGGATAAAATAACATTTCAAAAGATTCAGCTTGACAAGGATATACAGGCAGATAAATGCAGAACAAGTGAATACACAAGGAAACAAATAAATAAAAGGTAGACAAATGAACAGGATAACAGGAGGCAATAAGTTGATTGATTTTTTTGGGGCACTTGAGAAGTGTTGAATTGTGTTGTGATCTATCTTTGAATTGTGTTGTGATTTCTCGAGATGTTGTGATTATGGCTGGTTTTTACTGAGTTGGCTGGGCTTCATCTCGTCCCAGGGCTGGAAACTGTAAATCAGATCTGGCATCCCTGCTGAGGCCTCAGTAATTAGAATTTGGTTACTAAAGTCATGAGAGTGGTGCTGTCACCTATACTGCATTTATTTATAATGCACTGTTTCCGTGACCTCAAATCAAACATAAAAAAACAAACATTCCAATTTACACATATTAGCCCCAATCCATAAATTACCCTCGGATCCCTCAAGGAAAAGGTTGCTCTGGAAACCTTAAACATTTTAGGGGCCGTACCAGAAAAACTTTACTTTTTAGCCGCCTGTTTATTTTCTTTCTTTCTTTCTTTTTTTAATTCTTGTTGCTCCAAAAACTAACTTGAGAAGACGTGAAAGAAATGTGATGCAAGCAAATGAAGAAATACCACCGACCCCAGATCAGTGCGGTCAACGCTTTTTGCAGATTTATGAAAACGAGGGGCGCTTCTACCAGTGTGAGCCGCTTCCTCTCATGGAGCTGGGTAGCATGGCCCACAAGTATTTTCTCATCAACATGCGCCTGCCAGTGAATGACACCATGAACGTCGGCATCGGAGAAATAAAGGACATCCACATGGTGGTGAGCGACATCCTCACACCTCCATGGTCTCGAAGTGTTTCTATTGAGCCTCTTCTAAACGCTTGATACTCCGTCTCTCCAAGGGCATCCACCAGAACGGAGGCTTCACCACAGTGTGGCTCAGCATGAAGACCGTGTTCAGCCCTTGGATCTTTGCGGCCACAGCTTGGTACTGGCGTCGAATCAGTCTCATGACGAGAGCTGCGGTGCTTTTGGAAAAGTACGTGAGGATAGTGAAGAGGGGAGATGTATTTATTAAGCCAGCGTCTACACGTTTACGCGACGTTTCTTGCATTTTTTTTGCCTCAGAAAAGTTTTAGCATTTATTCAGCAATATATTGAAAACAATATCCGTTTATGCGGAAACAGTAGAAATGCTGAAAATGATGTCGTTTTCATGTCGGGCCAGCAGTGGGTGCTTTTCATTATCATACAATTTCAGCCAACGTTAACTTAATTTAAATACAATGCGTTTATAAAGCACATGGGGCCAGTCATGAAAATGATTGTACTTTTAAACAGCGAGTGAATAGAGAGCACTTATTAAGATTACACTTTTATTAACATACTTGTAAACAAATGCAAGCAGATGCTGCATTAGTGTCTTTAATAAAATGAATGTGTTTTGGGGCTGGTTTATGTGAAATGACAGTTAGTCTGAGTTTAGTGAAGACCAAAGTCAAGCTCAGGTATATTCTCAAACAACACATCAATCCATCTTTCAAAGCATTCTTAGAATTGTACCTAAAAATGGATTTTCAAAATAAACCGTCCTTTTGTATGGCATTGTTTTCAGTCATTAATAAATATCAGCATATCTAAACATTTATGAATTTTAAACCTGGACACGTTTGCAAAATTCTGAACACATCTATGTTTAAAAAGAACTACAATGGAGAAGGTTGAACCTGACCTGCAGCTCTCCTTTCAAACGGGTAAATTAGTGGAGATGTGACAGAGTTAATAAGCAGAGACCCACTGCTTGTTGTCTTCATCTCAACATCTCCAGCTCCAACAAACAGCACGATTCTTTGGCCATCTGTGTCGGCAAAGCCTCCACGCGGTTCACGACTGTTCGAGACGAATTGAAATCATCGCCTTTGCAGACTTGTACGACCTGAAGCTGCGCCGACTCCACGCGATTACGCAACCGAGATGCAAGAATTAAACGTCATAAGCGTGCGCCGTCCATTCAGCAAAAATAAAGTTCAGTTCACATTAGCTTTTGTGAAGTTATGTGATCAAGTCACGGGGTGTTAAGAAAACTAGTCCTTGTAAACTGTGAGTTCTCCATTTACACGTTAAAAATATTGAACTAGACTGAAGTTGACAGCAAGTAAACAGTTTTCATCTTTAACATTCAAGAGCCCAAGATATTAAAAAAAGTCAGTAACATTTTTATGATCGGTATAATATTTGTTGGCAATAATTTGATTTAAAGCTGCAGGAGTATAAAGGTGGTTTACATGAAGGCATTTTTCCACTGTTTTATCAAGTATTTTTACAGCCAGAAAGATTTAGTATAACTCAGGCCGGATTTTAACATTTTCCAATAAGCACATTTTTAAAATATAAAAAAACGATCTTTTCTTAGATCACATTTATCTCCATACATTTCTCCAGGGCTCAGCAGAGTCTGGACATGTTGTGACAAACAAATTGAAGATACCCAATGCAGCAAATGTAGTGAATCCCAGCCTCGTTCTTTCGCTTTCTCTAAAAACCACAAGTACGCCTTGTGGTACACTGTGTAAAGATAAAATACGCCACAAGGCAGGCAGAGGAAATGAAAAGTGCTTAATCTAAAGTGCATGATTGCCTGGAACTGGGTCAGAAATGGAAGCTATCATCTCAGAGCAGATGTAAGATATATATATATATATATATATATATATATATATATATATATATATATATATATATATATGTTTTATTTTTTTTTATAAAGTGAGGAGTATATTTGTCTTTTTCAGGGTGATTTTGGCTCTGGGTGTTTCAATGACCTTCATGAATGTGCCGTTGGAGTGGCTGTCTCTGCACGTTGAGTGGACCTGGACGCTTCTGTTTGAAGATGCCCAGCAAGGGGCATTTTATTCCACACTCTTCTGTTTCTGGATCATCTTTTGTGGAGAACATCTCATGGTTTGAATTTCAATGATGTTTGACACAACTAGTTTTTTCACACATTACTCCCAGGTAATGTTCTTGCCTTTCACAGGACCAAAGTCAGAGGAATCGGCTCTCAGTGTACTGGTGGCAGGTCGGGCTGCTGATGTTTGGCTCATCTGTTCTTTTTATATTTGATCTGAGTGAAAGGTAAATCTCTTTATTTGAAAACCTGTCTGTTGATGTTGCTTCACCTCTCTTTTAAGCAATATTTTCTGTTTTTTCCCAAGGGGGGTTCACTTGAGCAATCCTTTCCACAGTGTGTGGGCATCCGAATTTGGGACAAAGGTTTCAGTATCCTGGAGATATTCATATTGTATTGGATGTGATTATACACTGTTCCTCAGTAATGTGTAGAGGAAAGGTCATGTTGCACAAGAAAATACAAATTAAATCATGTGCAGACATTTAGATGTTAATGGAATTATGGAGCATGTCAGTTTCTGGGGAATAAAGTGTATGAAAGCGTCCTTGGAAGGTGTCAATCCTTATGCTGTTTGTCCACCAAATTCTCAAGCAGCATTATCCCAACAGTGTTGCTTTATGTGAATCATAGATGTGAATCTTCTTTAACCACTCCCACAGATGACCTTCATACTCGTCGCAGGGATTTCTGTTTGTCTGTATTTCATTTCTCTGTGTCGAACAGTGGCTTGTGTGTTTAGGAGCATCAGTGGGAAAATGCAACAACTTCCTGCGATGCCGGAAGCCAGAAGAGTGCACTATAAGGTGGGTCTCGTTTAGCTGCCGTGAAAAAAATTTGCATGTCCACAGGATCCTGCTTCACATTCATTGTCTATGTGTCCATTGCGTTGCCCCGGAGCTGCCCTCAGGTCATTTGCAGAACGTTGCATTCAGTGAACTTTATGCAAATAAGATGCAGGGAGCGGCGGTCTGACTCATCACGGAATTTTTGTACAATGTTTAACGAAGATGTAGTGGAACCAAAACAAGAACAGATTCGGCAACTGCACAGCTTATCTCTCAATTCAAACGTTTTCAGGAATACTTTTGGCTGTGATGTTTTAGTAATAAACAAGAACGTTTGTGTGCCGCCATGTTGGTTTGGTCTGAACTCCAGGAGCAGAGAGCAGTAGATACCTATATTCTGTCGATATCATTGTGCATCCCTAATTGAAACATCTTTTATAGAGTAGCTTAAATATTAACGTCCTTTCTTTGTTTTGTTTTTTTAAGGGTATAATCTTCAGATTTAAGTTCCTGATGCTTGTAACTCTTGCGTGCGCAGCCATGACTGTTGTCTTCTTCATCTTGAACCAGGTAAGTTGAAGGCAGGTAAGTTGAAGGCAGGTAAAAGGCATGTATATTCCCGTAGGAGGATGTCTCAAATCTTTCAAAATATACCCATTTTCCCAACAGGTCAGTGAAAGTCATTGGCACTGGGGAAACTATAAGCTTCAAATCCACAGCGCCTTCCTCACAGGCATCTACGGCATGTGGAACCTCTATGTCTTCACCATCATCTTCCTCTACGCCCCCTCACACAAGGACAACAGGAACAAGTCAGGAGGCAGTCGACAGGCAGGTTTGTAACAACTCCATTATGTAATGCTAGGTTTACACTATGTTCACGGCAGCCACGTTTGCCCGAAACGTAGTGTGTCGTGGGATCTTGGGGAATTCTGAGGAAGGTCTGTCCTTTTTTTCAAGTTCTGTTTCTACTGATGAAATGTGGACGCCGGGCCATTTTGAAGCATGTTTTTGCCCCAAAGGGCCACCAAAAGTGAAGTTAATCATTGTATCCTGAGACTTTTGCTGGGTGCATACATACCTCTTGATTTCTTTTTCGATGGCAGAGCTTATAGGTGTTCTGTCGTTGATTGCTCAAACTCAAATGAAACTCCCCTCCGGGGCCGGCTTCCTCCCAGACCGTGCATGCTGTGGCAGACCGGAGTAGAACACAACGCGTCGGGTCCACAAACCGCCACACGCCGGGATACGCCACGATTGAACGTGATGAAACAGCTCCCACACACCGTAGCTACGCTATGAGAACCGTGATGAAGCGCGGCGCGACGTGATAAAACGCGAAGCAACCGTGAAACAACCGTGATAGAACGCTGGCACAGCAAGTCTGTTAAGACTGTTAAGTTTGCCCATCCCGTCCCCCTACGTTGTTTCACGTCCATCCCGTTTTGTCCACGGTGGCCTGAACCGTGGTTGCCGTGGCTGCCGGTAAAATAGTGTAAACCTAGCTTAATAAGAATCCAGGTGGAAAGGTCAAAGAAAACCTGATGGTTGTGGTTCCCTACACATTACAGTGAAAGTAACTCCCTGCTCTAGATTGTATAAACTGTCTGATTGTGGTTTCTTTGAATTTCACATTACAGTAGAGGTTTTTATTTTTCTGCTTTGTTATGAAATATTCTTCAGATTTGACCGAGAAGCCCGAGAGTCAGGAGACACAGCTGACCTTGGGAGAGCATTGGCCCACAGAGTCCTACAGGATCACAGGGAAGGTGGCTGAGGAGTAACAAACAACCTCAGTCCAGAAAACGTTCTACATTATTATCTGTTAATACATTTTACTGAAGGTGTTTATTCAAGGTCCCATTGTCCAGTTATTTCCATCCCTACACAGGTGGAGTAGGAGTGAACCATCGCAGACTCAAAAACAGTATTTCTAGTCCGGTCCACTTAGTAGTTTAGTTGATGTTTACTTGGTAAATGAAGAATATACCGGGATTTTCCAGTAGCAAGTTGTATAATTGTACTAGTTGTCTGTTCCTGGTCTGGTGAGAACTGTGTAACCCGCTCCTACCTGTGCCCTCAACCTGTGTCCAAAGACCGACACCAAGTGTCCAAATCATGCAACAACAATAAATTATTTCAATAAACTGAATAACCTGAATAACCTGAATGAATATAACTGTCTCCTGCCCAGGTCCGCCACTGGCTGCCACAGTAGGTTTTATCAGTGCTTCCCACTCCAGTGTTCTCAATTCAATTAAGGGAAGAGCTCTCTCTCTCTCTCTCTCTCTCTCTCTCTCTCTCTCTCTCTCTCTCTCTCTCTCTCTCTCTCTCTCTCTCGCTCTCTCTCTCTCTCTCTCTCTCTCTCTCGCTCTCTCTCTCTCTCTCTCTCTCTCAGGTGGTGATAATCACAACATGCATGTGATTTTAAATTGCTTCAGGATACATCAAAGTTCCTGTTCATGTTGAATGGTTGAACGTGTCAGATAACGTGGAATTTTTACTGTGAGATTGTTTAAATATAGTCAATAAAAAAGTACTGCAGTTTTTTGAGCCATGAAAAGCAACTACACTGTGAAATGTATCTGAGAACCCTTAATGACTTATTTTGAATATTACAGTTAGATTGACATTTAATTTCAATCAGATTGTGGTTAATTCCATGTCACAATGCTTTCAGTCCTACTTATCAACTCTTAATGAGCAACAGAAACTCATAAATGCATGTTTGAAAGTTTTGGAACTGTACCTCAAACATTCTTCCACTGGTTTATCAACATTTGTTCTGAGACCGTGCCATCACCCACTTCTGCAGGCAAATAAGAAAAGACTCAAGGGAGTATTTTCATATTTGCCATATCTGGTATGTAGGGTGATGTTGAATATTCAGACTATAAAGTTCTTTCCTATTGTTTTGATATCATGACGTGTTTGTTATTTTCATGAAAAGACTGTACATCCAGTTCCTCGATTTGAATTGTGGGTTGCTACCAGAGCATTTCAAATACAGGGGAACATTGCAAAGCAGAAAACAAACGTGACCAAACTTGGAGCCAAAACAAGTTTAGCTGCCTCTCAGATATTTTGGTCAGACTTTATAAATGCATATGGCAGTAATAGTGACGAGTACACTGTGTACAGCAGACAACATGCCTTTTCAAATCTGTAACTAGAACTGGCACTCGGTAGAAGATATACCTTCGCCAACGCTAGCATGTTAGCCGTGAGCTCACATCGATGCCAACTGGTCTGTCAGGATGAAACATCACTGTGCGAAACACTGAGCACACGGATAAACCACTAGCCCAGTCATTGTGCTCACACAGGTGTTTGTCGATACTTGCCGGACCGAAACATCAGTTGGGAGCTTCTGAGTGGAGTTAGCAGTGTGCTAGCAGGCGGCTAAAGTCAAGACCGACTGACGGACGGGTCACTGAGGCGCTCCAGCGTGCCCCAGGTTTAAAAGTGTATGCATCTGCATTGTTCAAACCGTTAGATTTTGCAGAGTTCTATTTATGCATTTCATTAGTAATATTTCATAAACGTGTCAAAAAAAGTTGCACTTTGTTCTCCGAGAGGCCCTTTTAACAGTTATATGTTTGTGTGTGAGATTGATTCACTTACCAGAGAAGTAAAACTATCTATCTGCCACAGATGGATGATGCTAAATGCACTTTGTGTCATGTTGAATAGCATAAAAATGTTGCTCAATGTTGGCATTTCAATTCCCCATTAAGGCCCACCTGTGCAAGACACTAAACCACAACTTTCTCCAAATGGTTTGCAAGGTATTTAGACAAAGCCAACATGTAGTTCAGTGTGTCAACAATTTAAAACCTTTAAGGTTTCCTCGGCTTGGCAGAAGACACACCCACCGTCAGTTTGGGGACTGAGTGATGCCACATGTCTGTTTGTGGCCACGGCCCCATGTCCCACCCTCCACTGGAGACCCGCAGTGCCTTTCTCTATGGGGGCTTTGTACAGGGACCTCCAGCCGTCTCTGGGGGAGGACCCTGGTGCCAACGTCCCAGACCACCTGGACTCCTGGACACCAGTCAGAGACGCACAGTTCATGACCTTCACCGTGATTGTGTAGAGGTCCTTCTTCTTCAGTTGGGAAAACTCAGAGAGTTCTGGTGTTGTGAAGGAGAGAAGAAGTCCATTGTCCACCTCCTGCTCCCTGACTGCAGCACTGATGGACAGCTGAGGGACGATGAAGGTTGTGGCTCTTTTGTCGGTTGGTGTTTCCTTCCCCAGAGCCCCCCTGAAGGAGCCAAGTAGAGCTCTCATCACCTCCTCCAGCAGTTTCTCCATCAGTCTTTGTGATTTGAGCCCGGTCTCTTGGCTCAACCTGGCTGCATTCTTCCACTGTCCCACCATCCTCAGGTCGCCCAGCTTGGTCAGACCAGCTGATGTTAGGGTCCTCTGTATGGTCAGGGAGCGGAGGAGCCTGGCTTGGATCATGGGGTTATGGAACAGTGGCTCTTCTCTTATATTGCCAAACACCTGGGAAGAGTCTCTCCGGGCAGTGAGGACAGTCCTCCAGGCTCTCAGGGCAGACTGGTAGAAGACTGATGTGCTCCATGGATCCACTTCAGCCAGGTCGAGGAGGAACAGATGTTTATTGTAATGGAGGTTTCTGATTCTTCCCAGCAGCACAGATGCTGTTTCTGTCCATAGTTGTTCCTGGTGGTACAGGGAGTGCTGTGCGGTCAGGAGACGGGGGGTCTTCAGCCGGCTCTGGATGTCCATTAGCCCTTGACTGTCTGGATGGACCCAGGTCCGTCCAGACAATCGGGCACTGACTCTCTCCGCCAGACCTTCCCAGTTCTTCTTTTGGAAGTCGTTGGTCCCTAGGAAGACGCCCAGACACTGACACCTGAAGCAGCGAGGTCAGCCAACACATTTCATACAACATATTTCATGTAGAGCACTTTGTGTTACATGAATGTATGAAACGTGTATATAAGTAAAATTTTATTTGATTTAACATTTTGCAAGCGCACACGAGATGAGTGCTCTCAGACCTGCTAAACCTTGACATAGTTCCTTAACTAAGATGTGTGTGAACAAAGCCCTGCTTGTAATAAAATAATATTGACTCTCTCTTGCAAAGAATTATATGTCTCCATCTTTAGCAATCCAATCCAATCCAATTTATTTATAAAGCACTATTAAAAACAACTCAGTTGACCAATGTGCTGTACAACAATATAAAAATACAATTATATTTTAGCACAGATTCATCACAGATTCATCACCTTCGTTGACTGGCAATTGTAATGCTTTGCTGGAGGTATGCATAGATACCACTTTTTTAAAAGACAAGTACAAGTACATGTACAGCTACAAGTACAACTACGAGTCCTAACCTTTAGAACAAGGTGTTTGAATCCCTACCACCACCTGAAACAGGGGAAGAATCCATACTCTTTACCCGAAGGAGGAGTTGAATCCCTACCCCCTGCTGGAACCACGGTTTGAATCCCTAACCCACACCCAAACCAGGGATTGAATCCCTACATCCTACTCGAACCAGGGGTTGAATCTCTACCGCCTACCCGAACCATGGTTTGAATCCCTAACCCACATCCAAATCAGGAGTTGAATCCCAACATCCTACCCAAACCAGGGGTTGAATATCTACCGCCTACCCAAACCAGGGGTTGAATCTCTGCTGCCTACCCAAACCAGGGCTTGAATCTCTACCGCCTACCTGAACCATGGTTTGAATTCCTAACCCACACCCAAACCAGGGGTTGAATCCCTACATCCTACCCGAACCACGGTTTGAATCCCTACCCACCATCTGTCTGTCTGCCCTGTTTAGCCCATATTTCTTTATGTTCTCTAACCCCAACTGGAGGAGCACAAACTCTCCACCTCATCTGGTTCTGCAAAAAGCCTCTACCTCTTGGTCTGGTTGTTCTTCCTGTGATAAAAGTGAGCTTTCCCTTATGACCTTCACTTTTGCTTGGTCATGTGGAGTTGTTGGGTTCTTCTCTGTAAAGGTGCCTTGAAATGACTCTATTGTATTTGACGCTTTATTAATACAACTGAATTGAATTGGTGACTCTAATTTGCAACAAGGTGTGAATATGAGTATGTGTTACTGACTTATGAGATTACTGGGTAAACTGTTCAAGATGCCCCTTATTTTTCCGAAGGTTCGGCCTTCTGCGACTCCAGGCTGGATAACACTAACAATAATTTATTAGACCTTAATTTTACCAAGCAGTTGACAGAGGTGTAATTATCTCATTTACAAGCAAAACCTGGCCATGATGAATAGAAAAAATCCCCTAAATACTTAAATACATAAGTGATACATTAAAAAGAATTAAAAAGAATTTCGTTGGAATAAAATGTGATCATATCTAAAGCTTAAGGGTGCATTTAGCTATTCATAGACATAATGGAAATTAGAAGAGTGTCTAGGTCATCACAGCTGATACGAAATGATTCACTTGCCAAAATATGAGGAGGTTAACAATTCATTGTCTACAGTGCACACAAAGCCAACAAACTAGCTTTAACACAGAGGCATGCCTTCAGTGTTTTCAGCTGAGCAACATTCCAAATAAATCAAAACAATCAGATGAGGAGTGTCTGAATATTCATCCTTTAAGAATAGACAACAAGTACTTGAACACCTGAACAATACAAAAAGACAAGTGATTCTCAGCAGAGACAGATCCAGCCTTCAGGAAGACTCTGCTGTAAACTCCTGATCATCATGATGAAGCTGATCCTCTCTTTCGCTCTCCTGTGGGCATTCTCCAGCACAGGTAACCAAACTTGTTTTACAATACAACTACAATACAACTCTCTCTACAAGAAGGGCCAGAGCAGACTTCATCTGCTGCGGAGACTGAGGTCCTTTGGAGTGCAGGGAGCACTCCTGAGGACCTTTTATGACTCTGTGGTGGCATCAGCCATTTTCTATGGAGTGGTCTGCTGGAGCAGCAGCACTACGGCTGCAGACAGGAACAAACTGAACAAACTGGTGAGGAAGGCCAGCTCTGTCCTGGGCTGCCCCCTGGACCCTGTGGAGGTGGTGGGAGACAGGAGGATGTTGAAGAAGCTTTCATCCCTAATGGAGACCGTCTCCCACCCCCTACATGGTACCGTCACATCACTGGGCAGCTCCTTCAGTGACAGGCTTCGCCTGTCTGAAGCTGTCTGAAGGAGAGATACCGTCGGTCCTTCCTCCCTGCTGCAGTCAGACTCTTCAACCAAGCCTGCTCCCAGTAGACCACTGCACACCACCACCGGACAATATCACTCCACTCCAACTGTGCAATAAGTGGTGCTATAACTATAATAATGTATAAGAACGTATTTACTATGTAAAATACATCCACCCCCATATTCTGTACATGTCCACATTTATAGGCATATTTTTCGATTATATTGTATTTTTATCTGCTTTTTTTTTTAGTTCCTGCTATGTGTGCTTCTTTCTCTTTACTATCCTGTTGTACCACTGCAAATTTCTCCACATGCGAGATAAATAAAGGGATATCTTATATCTTATCTTATCTTATGCAGGTACAACACAACCTTATTTAATATTAACACAAAAATGCAATTTAGAAATTGTAAAAGAAAGTTTAATGATAATAATAATATTATAACATGTATCCATTAGTAAATCTGCTGAAGCTGTTAAGTTTTACTTTGATTTCTGGAATTAATGACGGATCAAAATAATAGATGAAACATAATTAGTTATTAATTCCTCTGAGAGATATTGAAATGTGACAGCACAGGGAAAAACCTCTGGAGATAGGAATTCAAGAACAAAAAGCTAAAATAAAACTGTGAAAGTAGTTATGTACATATGTATAAACCAGGATTAAAGCTCAATGTTAAATCTAAATGATATTCTGACAAAGGCTTCAGACATTCAGGATCTTCCGACATTTCACCGTTCACACATTTCTTTTCATAAAATATTATTTTTCTATGTTTGTTCCCATTACAGCTGGAGAAATCCAGTGTCACGTATGTACAGATGTCAATGATCTGAGCTGTACTTTCGGAGGGACAGTTGAATGTGCACCTGGAGAAATGTGTTTGAATGCCTTCATCACAGGTATTCTTTTCTTCATATCATCTTTTCCTTTTCACTGAACTATTGAAAAATTCAACATGTGTTCCATGAAATTCACAATGCTCTTTTTTTGACAACAGAAACCGATGGAACAGAGAGAATCTACAGGGACTGTGCAGGTCCCGCTGTTTGTCCAACCACAGGCACACAGACTATTGCAGCCAACCTGGGTGGGATACACACAGTTGCAAATGCTGATTGCTGTGATGATGAGAATGGATGCAACTTGAGGACCCTAAGCTGTAAGTATATTTGGATCAGAAGAATTGTGATGAAAAGAACAAACAACAAATATTTCAAAATACTTTTAAAGTTAAAAGGCTTAAATATTCACTCTGTGGTTTCATCTCTTTGGTTTCAGTCCCTGCTATTCCTGCAGTAAATGGAATACAATGCAATGGTTGTGATCCCAGCACTGATCAGTGTGACGCAGTAGTGAGTTGTAGAGGAGAGGAGGACACCTGCTTTCAGTCACAGAGTGAGTACTTTTATTGTACATTTAAAAAAAATCTCTGAATCATTTTTACTTCTGTTTAAACTTGTTTCATGAGTGTAAGGACTTAAAATCACTGCATGCCTTTGAACAGGAGAAAGATTGATATATATATTTCAAAGTCATCAAGAGGCAGTAAATACACTTTTTGTGACTCCTTCATACCACATAAATTGACAATATAAATTTGTAAGTGAAATTTAAATGATTTCAGCTTTCAAATGATTCTAAAAGACCTGCTCAAACAAGTTTTAAAATCCTGAGACAGCCTTTGCTCTCAGGATGTGGGCAGGTGATTGATAGCCATGCTGTAGCCATAACCAAAAATACAGTGACATTTTCATTGTCAGCAATGAATCATCACACTAACTTAGTAACGACAGTTATAATGTGTACACATACAACCATTGTTGATCAGCATGAGATTGTAGACATGTAATGATGGAAAAACAGTTTTTGCTACAGCTGCAGTATTCAGATCACTGTCTTTTCCCAACAGAAGCATTCGGTCTCTACAGATACAAAAGACTCTGAATCTGTTTTCTTCGTACTTTAATCATCGACATATATTTGTCTGTCATGACTAATGAAGAAGAAATTGTTTGACTCAAATTCAATCTTTTCATCCCCAGTCTTGAGAGATCGCCAACAGATCTCTGTTGCTGGATGTGGAACTTCAAATGTGTGTGACATCGCTGATGACATCAGAATTCTGCTTTTCATGGAAGAAGTGGGAACAGTTATTTTTACACCAACCTGTTTCCTTTTTACCACAACAACTACACCTGCCCCAACCACAACCACAACAACAACCACTCCTGAGCCGACTACAACTACAACGACTAGGGTGCCTACTACTGTTACTGAGGCAACAACAGTTTACACTCCGTCACAACAACTGATTTTCCACCAAGTACAAGGACTGCTGCATGGCCACCACCATCATCTGCTGCCCCACTACTACAGTTACCTGCTGCACCACCACGCCACATCTGTACAGTAGACATCCTTATGGAGTTTCACAGAAACTTGCCTTGTGTAATTAGTCTCACTTTTCCATTTTAATCAACTTTCTTTTACTATCTGATTTCTCATCTCGGGAAAAATTAATCAAATTATTGCCAATTACTTCAAATGGGTACAAATCAAGTTCAATGAATCAAGTTCAATCAGTCTTTTCTTAATGTTTTGATTTAGTCATCTATATGCTGCTGTCATTTCCTCAATCAATCAATAAATCTAAATTTGCAATTTGATGTGATTTCACTTTTTTCTGTTTCTCACTTTCACAAAGGCATGATCAAGGCCTTTTTTGTCCATCCATCCATCCATCCATCCATTTTCCTCCGCTTATCCGGGGCCGGGTCGCGGGGGCAGCAGTCTAAGCAAGGAAACCCAGACTTCCCTCACCCCAGACACTTCCTCCAGCTCTTCCGGTGGGACCCCAAGGCGTTCCCAGGCCAGCCGAAAGACATAGTCTCTCCAGCGTATCCTAGGTCTGCCCCGAGGCCTCCTACCGGAAGGACATGCCCGGAACACCTCCCGAGGGAGGCGTCCGGGGGTATCCGAAACAGATGCCCGAGCCACCTCAGCTGGCTCCTATCGATGCGGAGGAGCAGCGGCTCTACTCCGAGCTCCTCCCTGGTGACTGAGCTCCTCACCCTATCTCTAAGGGTGCGCCCAGCCACTCTACGGAGGAAACTCATTTCAGCCGCTTGTATCCGGGATCTCGTTCTTTGCTCATGACCATAGGTGAGGGTAGGAACGAAGATCGACTGGTAAATCGAGAGCCTCGCCTTTTGGCTTAGCTCCTTCTTCACCACGACGGACCGATACAGCGACCGCATAACTGCACCGATCCGCTGCACCGATCCGCTGCACCGATCCGCTGCACCGATCCGCTGCACCGATCCGCCTGTCGATCTCACGCTCCATCTTCCCCCGACTCGTGAACAAGACCCTGAGATACTTGAACTCTTCCACTTGGGACAAGGGCTCTCCACCGACCTGAAGGGGGCAAGCCACCTTTTTCCGGTCGAGAGCCATGGCCTCGGATTTGGAGGTGCTGATCCTCATCCCAGTTGCGTCACACTCGGCTGCGAACCGCGCCAGTGCACGCCGAAGGTCCAGGTTTGATGAAGCCACCAGGACCACATCGTCTGCAAAAAGCAGAGACGAGATCCTGTGGTCCCCAAACCGGACCCCCTCCGGTCCCTGGCTGTGCCTAGAAACTCTGTCCATAAAAGTTATGAACAGAACCGGTTACAAAGGACAGCCCTGCCGGGGGCCAACGTGCACTGGGAACAGGTCCGACTTACTGCCGGCAATGCAAACCAAACTCCTGCTCTGGGCTTACAGGGACCAGACAGCCCTTAGCAAAGGGTCCCGGACTCCATACTCCCGGAGCACCCCCCACAGGACGTCCCGAGGGACACAGTCGAACGCCTTCTCCAGGTCCACAAAACACATGTGGACTGATTGGGCGAACTCCCATGAACCCTCGAGTACCCGGTTGAGAGTATAGAGCTGGTCCAGTGTTCCGCGACCTGGACGAAAACTGCATTGTTCCTCTTGGATCCGAGGTTCGACTACCGGCCGGATCCTCCTCTCCAGTACCCTGGAATAAACTTTCCCAGGGAGGCTGAGGAGTGTGATCCCCCTGTAGTTGGAACACACCCTCCGATTCCCCTTCTTAAAAAGAGGGACCACCACCCCGGTCTGCCACTCCAGAGGCACTGTCCCCGACCCCCACGCAATGTTGCAGAGACGTGTCAGCCACGACAGTCCCTGCACATCCAGAGACTTAAGGAACTCAGGGCGAATCTCATCCACTCCCGGTGCCTTGCCACCGAGGAGCTTAGCAACTATCTCGGTGACTTCAGCCTGGGTAATGGACGAGTCTACCTCTGAGAACCCAGCCTCTGCTTCCTCAGCGGAAGACGTGATGGTGGGATTGAGGAGGTTCTCGAAGCATTCCTTCCACCGCCCGACGACATCTCCAGTTGAGGTGTGGAGGTGGGGAGCTGTTGCGCTGGACGGTTTGCCAGAATTTCCTCGGGGCCGACCGATAGTCCTCCTCCATGGCCTCCCCGAACTCCTCCCAGGCCCGAGTTTTTGCCTCCACCACGGCCCGGGCTGCGGCCCGCCTGGCCTGCCGGTACCCGTCAGCTGCCTCAGGAGTCCTATGAGCTAACAGCGCCCGATAGGACTCCTCCTTCAGCTTGACGACATCCCTTACTTCCGGTGTCCACCACCGGGTTCGGGGGTTGCCCCCACGACAGGCACCAGAGACCCTGCGACCACAGCTCCGAGTAGCAGCTTCAACAATGGAGGTGGAGAACATAGTCCACTCGGACTCAATGTCTCCAACCTCCCCCGGAATCCGTGAGAAGCTCTCCCGGAGGCGGGAGTTGAAGACTGCGCGGACAGAGGGCTCGACCAGGCGTTCCCAACAGACACTCGTGACACGTTTGGGCCTGCCGAGTCTGTCCGCCTTTCTCCCCGTCCAGCGCATCCAACTCACCACCAGGTGGTGATCAGTTGACAGCTCTGCCCCTCTCTTCACCCGAGTGTCCAAGACACGTGGCCGGAGATCAGATGACACGACCACAAAGTCTATCATCGACCTCCAGCCTAGGGTGTCCTGGTGCCAAGTGCACTTATGGACACCCCTGTGCTCGAACATGGTGTTCGTTATGGCCAAACTGTGACTAGCACAGAAGTCCAATAACAGAACACCGCTCGGGTTCAGATGGGGGAGGCCGTTCCTCCCAATCACCCCTTTCCAAGTCTCACTGTCGTTGCCCACGTGGGCATTGAAGTCCCCCAATAGAACAACGGAGTCCCCAGTTGGAGCACTATCCAGCACCCCTCCCAAGGACTCCAAGAAGGTCGGGTACTCTGTACTGCTGTTCGGTCCGTAGGCCGAGACAACAGTCAGGTTACGTTCCATGTCCCAAAAGCTAGGTTCCGTGTCCGGGGATCAGGTCGTGGCCCCTGCCGTCGACTGCCAACCCACCCAATCCACACTGCACCCAACCCCTACGGTCTGTGGGTGGTGGGCTCACAGGAGGAAGAGGAGGGACCCGCGTCATCCCTTCGGGCTGGGCCCGGCCGGGTCCCGCGGGCAAAGGCCCGG
This sequence comes from Lipophrys pholis, assembly GCF_963383615.2. Lineage (NCBI taxonomy): Eukaryota > Metazoa > Chordata > Actinopteri > Blenniiformes > Blenniidae > Lipophrys > Lipophrys pholis. The sequence continues at coordinate 24,695,954 of NC_137640.1, read as the reverse complement.
CCACCAGGCGCTCGCATGCGGGCCCCAACCCCAGGCTTGGCTCCAGGGTGAGGCCCGGGCTGCGCCTCGCCGGGCGACGTCACTTTCCTCTTTTGTTGTTTTGTCATAGAGGCTTGTTGAACAAGCCTCTATAAGCCTTTTTTGTGAAGAAAAAAAAAAAAGTTATTTATATGAGGACACAATGGATTATAGGTGGCAACAAATTTTAGACCAAGATTTGATGTGAAATTGAAGTTTCTTGATTTGAATTGTGGTTTGCTACCAGAGAATTTCAAACATAGTGAAATATTGGAAAGCAGAAAACTATGGTGCCCAAACTAGGAGCCAAAAGAAAATTTGCTGCCTCTGAGAAATTTTATTGATCTTAATCAATACATGAGACACTGATGATGCTGTGTTTTGTGTGTACAGTTGACAACATACCCTTTCAATTCTGTCAATAAGTGATACTTTAACAAAGATGTGGACAACAACAACAAAACAAACAGTATTGTCACTAACATGCACTGTAGAGAGTTCCCTTGGGAGATAGAAGGGTCTGCATCTTCTCAAAAATAGAAAAGAAACTATGCGTCTGGGCAGCAATGTCTCTCAATGACCACAGTCCGTGTGCACCAGCTGTTGTTTAGATACATACGCCAAGATACCTCGACTCATCCTACCAGAGTGTGATGTGCGGTCTGCCCAGTAGATGGCGTGGCCTGCTTGCTCCATGGCTGAATCTGAGACGCTCTCATGCAGCCATGTATCGGTTATCACATTTACACAGCTGTCAATGTAGTGGTTGGCAATCTGCAGCTTGATATCATCCATTTTGTTGATGAGAAAGTGGGCATTTGCAGGCTTTTGCTGGTGTGCTCATCTCCGGGATGGAGCTCCACCCTTCTGATACACGTTCAGAGCAGCATTCTCTCAGGTTGCGAAGCCCCAACACTAATTGTGCTAGAGCACCTAGCCACTGGTTCTGTACGTGCTGCCATCTTGGATAAAGCTTTGCGAGCATTTCAGCATTAACCAAAAATTTGAAGGGTTGGGTCAATGAGTTTCTATTAGGGCCAGTGGAACTTGAACCCAAAAGCTGACCCAGAAACAAAGTAGGTGAATGAAGGGTTTGTAATTTGAGTTTGGCGAGACTAATGAGGGAGGAGTGGACGGTGGCAAGGAGCAAGCAAGCAGCGAGAGCTGAGGATAGCTGAGCCTTCCACACAGAGAGCCGGATAGGAGAGGGAGCCGCAGTGAAGTCCAAACATGAGCACGGGGACACAGCTGGTAGTTATCAAGAGTCACAAAAAAATTGCTAAACTTCCTAAAGCGTGAGAGGCAAAATACCGCAAGGGGTAAAACAGACAAGCTGGCAATGAGCGGAGGAAGAACCTGTTGATTAAGATGGATCTCAGGTGTACAGCTCAGCCAGAGACTTGGTCCTGCAGACTCGGCCCACCACGGACAGAAAACAGGAGGGGAAGACATGCGAGAAACAGAAAAAGCATGGCAGATGCTGTGACAGGTTTGCTTTAATTTGCAGATATGAAATCTAAATAACAGACATTAGGTCTGCTTATAAATTATAAATAATTATTATTTTCATTTGAAGGAGGACGCAATCTGTAAATCACAACGTGCCATAAACCAACTCCTTAGCAGCTGTTAGCTTGCTAAGATCATGTAGCCATGCTATATTTTTAGAGTTCACTGCAAAAGTGTCTGAGTTGTCTGTAAGCGCCTTAAAAGGGTTTCTGTATTTAATAATTCTGGCACACACACAAAATTGTCAGCACATTCATTTGATTAGTTTTGGCGATAAGTGTTTCAAAATAATCCTCTATCATTTCTTGGTTTATATCATTGTATGTTTTATTTTGTTAAGATAATTCACTATGTACTGATGCTCCATTGAGATAGTAGTGAGGTCGGGGTGAACCTTTGTGTCATTGTGGGTGCTGTGGGGATGGTGAGGTGCTGAGATAAGGTGTAAACGTCTCATCTTTACACCTTGACATGCCTGCAATACTTTGGTCATTGGATCATTGCTGCACAGTAGAGGAGGTTCTGATTGAGCAAGGGCTTGGAGGATGCTTTTCCTTAAAAAAGACAGCACATACAAAATGAAATGAGGCTCACATCATGAACAACATCACAGCCACTGCCACCATAGACAAACTCAGGCCAGTGCTTGGAATCCATGGCTTGTCTTATAATCCTGTCACAGGTATTGGTCCCACATTTACAAGTGAGCTGTTGGAGGAGTTTATGCAGCAGAAGGGAATTCATCACATTCAAACAGCCCTATTTGCACCCAGTCTCAAATAGTTTGGCAGCGCAAGCAGTGCAAATGGTGAAGGAAAGCCTGAAATGAATGACGGGAAACTCTATGACATATGTTCTTAAAGTGCAGCCCGAGGGCCAATGGTGGGCCGCAGCAACATTTCTGGCACCCTGCAAGGAATTACAGTTAGTTTTAATACAGCTGTGCATTGCTTTGAAAGGATGACTCTCAGAAGTGCACGATGCAATGTTATTTTTCACCACTGGGATGCTGACGGCCTTTACGGGAGCGAGAGCGAGCACTGGAGCTGGGCCCCTCGAGAAAAGATGCTTTCGGGATAAGTGGACAAATGCTTACTTTGTCGTACCTCGTACCTCACGGATCAGATATACTCATGTGCTTGATCTGCAAGCAGGTTAATGCAATGCTCAATGGACTTTAACATAAAATGCCATTACAATACCAATCGTAAAACCTACAACAAATTCACCGGCGAGGAGCACACCAATAAGCTTGCACAACCTAAAAGCGGCTACACTGCACTTCATCAAATCTGGTGAAGCTATAACACGAATAGCTCGGCGGAGCAAGCCATTCAGTGGAGAATTGCGTGACTTTGAATGCCCTCAGCAAAAAACAAAACTCTGTGACATAAGTTTGTCAAAGGACACGGTGACACGACGACTCAAAGATCTGGCCAACGATCTCAAAGAGCAACTGGGACAATGTGTGGGCCTGGGAGAGGGAGACATTTCCACTTTTCACTGGATGAAAGCACAGACATCAGAGGAATCACAGCCAACCGAAAACAGCACCACAAATCCCAGGTCAATAAAAAAAAGTTCCCCTTCCTCTGTGTGTGTGTGTGTGTGTGTGTGTGTGTGTGTGTGTGTGTGTGTGTGTGTGTGTGTGTGTGTGTGTGTGTGTGTGTGTGTGTGTGTGTGTGTGTGTGTGTGACTGTGTGTGGTTTTCCTCTGGTGCTTGGTTGCTGGAATTAATAACTTGTGAGTCTCCAGATGTGCTGTGGAGGTCGTGACGCACGTGCAGACCTCTAGACACAGTGTTTGATTTTACAGCGACTTACTGACTTAGTTACTTACTTAATCATCTTGCAGATTGGGGTGTGGAGAGCCCACTCCAGTTGTCATGTTGTACAGTTGCCATGTGTTAAAAAACAAAACAATGTTGTTCCACGGGTCTTTAATGATGCCTTTTGAAGTTTGAAGATTAGGCACAAATTAAGTCCCACTTTTATGTTTGTGTTGCAATGAACTTTGAAATTCAAAGAAAAGGACGTGTAATAATGTAATAATATTCATCAGCTCGGTTGTTTTATAGGCAGTGTGAAGAATTTCCCACTAGATGTCAGTAGTGATGCAGACAGAATGTATTCATGCATGTTGCATGTGTGAGCGTGTATGTTCAGTACAGATGAATGGACTGTACACATTCCTATGCCACTTTGTGTAGCTTGCCTCTTTTCAATGCATCGACTTTCACTAACCTTATGATGTCCACACATATTGACTGTTTTGTCACTTGTAGTTACAGTAATAATGAGGGATGCCCACTTACTTTTCTCAATGGTGGAGAAATGGTTTCAGGCAGAAATTGATATTTTGGGTGTGGGTTAGGAGGGTGGTCTATTCAAAGAAAAGAAACAGGAAACAAAACAAAAGAAAGAAAATAGATAAAGATAGACCTTTAATTGTGCATGGTAATGCATTCTGGACAACTAAATACTACATTGTGACATGTAGATTTTGCTTCTTAACAGTAATATATTTCCTTTTCTCCCTGAGAATTTTGCTGATGCTTCTAATATCCTTTCTTGCTTTGTTAAAAACCTTTGTTTTTTTTGTTTAAGGTGATAGCTTCTTTTCATTGGTGATTGTTTTCATTTGTACCTGTACCTGTTGTGATGGCGAAGCACCCAAAAGCAGAGGCGGGTAATCGGAGGTAAAAAGGAACAGTTTATTCTCTCCGCAAAACACAAAGCGTGCCAGAGTACGGCTGAAAAACAAAACAGGAGTGCAAGCAACAAGCGTCGGCGACGGGAGGCGCCACCAGGCCCACTCAGGACGATCGACAATAATCCGGCAGCGCCCTTCGCTCAGCTGCCGGCTTAAGTACCATGCTGATCATGATCAGCCTCAGGTGTGTGTGCTTGTCCCTGGAGAGTGCAGCACTAAGAGAAGGGGAGAGAGAGAGAGGAGAGGTGCACAAAACAGGAAACACAGAACATCACACCTGTACCTGACTCACCTCACTTCTAACTTTGCTTCTTTCTGCACCCCTAAACTGAGCACATGGAGACTCTTAACTCTGAAGTTAGTTTCAATTATCCTCTTATTAGTTTTTAATTGAATATTAGATGTTTATTAGTTCTCTGCAGGCCTCCTATAGTGAGGTCCCAAGGCCTCAGTATGTCACAGTCACACAGAAATTGTTGATGGAACAAGCATGATTGTCAATACTTATATCGAAATCAGCATTTTCACAGCAAAGGATATTCTATACTTCAATGAAAAGCATGAATCATGTGCAGTCAACATTTTGGAAATGAATAATTCGATGGATCATAGATCCGATTCTGCAGATATAATTCCTCAGCATTTCGGAAAGAAAATTCATCCAAATTCCTCCCCTGTGCCAAAGCATCTGAACGCATCAGAATGAGTCAGAGAATCACAAACCAATCAGGCCGCCTTTCAAAACATTTATACTAGGGATGCACCGATACCACTTCTTTCCAAAATGAGTAGTGTATGAGTATTTGCATTTGAGTACTCTCCGATACTGATACCGAGTACTAAGCCAATACACACATTTATTTTTTTCCACAGATGTTATTTGAACAACATTCCTACATTGTGATGTACTGACATTCAAAATGAGTTATTTTATGGCACTGCCACCTATACTGTAAGAAACAATTTCAATAAAACTTTTGTTAGAGTGGGTTGTGTGCGTCAACTTTAACAGAAGCACTGTTCGCTTGACCAGTGTGCGTGAGCGAGCGAGTGTGCATATACTGAGCGTATCTAGCAAGAAGCTGTACATAAAAGTAATCCACCAATAAATGCAACAAGTGTTCATCTCAGAAACTGAGTTCCACGTCCTGCTTTCCACCGGCTGTGAGGCAAGGGAGTTAACCCCGAAGCCGAGGAAAGCATCGGCCCCGTAGTAGAAGTGGGTCACCCTTGCTTCCTCCGACCACGGTCTGGAGACCGGAGCAGGAAGGGTTAACACTTTGTCATAAACTGAGAACTATCATTTAACAAAAGTACTTTCAATAAAACTTTGTCAGAAACTGCAGGGTTACCTCTACATTCATTTAGGAGTGGCGAACCGCCCGGGGTGGGGTGGGGGGTGCGCTCGGTGGAACAGAGCTTTGAGCAAGCTGTGCACTCCTCACTCGCCGCCCGCACTTTGCAAGAAAGTGCTGTAAATCGCACGCTGCTGTATAGTGGTATCGGTGTAGTGGTATCGGTGGCAGTTGTATGAGTACTCATGCCTGGTATCGAACCGATACCCAATACTGGTATCGGTGCATCCCTAATTTATACCAAATGGTATCAATTTACCAAACACATTGCTCGTTACTGGGCGTAATACAGAACCAGAAGTCAGTTGCAAGCTGTGTACTCAAGCTGATAATTTGCTATATTTTGGCAAAAAAAGATGAATCCAGGCAAAATTAAACGGTGACAGGAAGTGATGGCCATTACGCACATATTTCAGACGCTTTGAGAAACCCGTCTGCTATTTTTTCGGCTGTCTTTTCCAAAAAATTGACCGTCCAAATGACGGCTGGACGGCTTGCTGCCCAAAACCATGGTTGGAGATCACCTTGGTTTGACAAAAGAAATTTTCAACGTGTGTCCTGTAGAAATTGTTAGACAACACTGACACTGCAGATCGTGTATCTAGTAGTAGAGGTGTGTTTTTGTATCCCAGTGTAACTGTATATTAACTGTATATCTTTTTTTTCACAGGATAAAGTTGGGTACGCTGAAACTGCTCCAAAAGGTTCCTCCTCATCATCAACTCCTCTGGAAACATTTCTCTCCATTTTCCCACACAGAGTTTAAGATGTCTCATTTCCTCTTCTGCAAGCTCGAGCTATGTGTCCACTTGTAGAACACTTCTCGTTCTTAAATCTGCAGTCACGCCCAGAGTGTTTTGCTCCACAACAATAGCATGCTTGCTGTAACCCAGGGTAGGTTTTACCCACTTCTGTTGTTTTTCTCTGTTGTATATTTGTTGTTTTGCGACTCCTTCCGTCCCTTTGGAATCACCATTTGAAAAAGGGGTTTTCCTGCTGAGGTCCACATTGTCCTGAGAACAGCATCATGCTCTTGCATATAACACCAACACCACCACCACCACCACCACCACTAATGACACCGACACCACCACCAATAACAATGACACCTCCACCGCAAATGACACCAACACCACCAATAATGACACCAACACCACCACCAATGACAATGACATTACCACCACCAATAATGACACCACCACCACCAATGACAATGACACCACCACCACCACCACCACCACCAATAATGACACCAACACCACCACCGCCAATGACAATGACACCACTACTGCCAATAATGATTCCACCACCACCACCAATGACAATGACACCACCACCACGACCACCACCAATAATGACACCAACGCCACCACCACCAATAACAATGACACACACACCACCACCGCCAATGACACTACCACTACCAATAACGACACCAACACCATCAACGCCAATGACACCAACACTAATGATGACACCACCACCACCAATAACTACACCACCACCACCAATGGCGACACCAACACCACCACTACCAATAACAATGACCCCAACACCACCACCATCACGACCACCACCAACACCGACAATCCATTAGATTTGGGGATTGAACAGCTCCTCGAGAGGTACGTTTTTTACTCCATTGTAGACACGCTGGAGATCCGCTATCAGCCATCCTTCAGGGCTGAAGCAAGAGGCCAACTTCAATCAGAACGTCAATGCATGCACCTCATCAGGACGCATCGAGTGCCGGATGCATGAGCATAGAGCACTCATATCGAACTATGCACTCAGTGTTGGTACTCACCACTGACTCGTCCATGTATTGTTTTGTCTTTCTACCTGTAGTAGATGTATTTCAATTAAGAATAATCACCACGATGTCTGCCTTACTCCGTTACTTTATTCACCATCTTGGATCCCGTGACGCCTCTGCCCTCGTCATCAACTCTCGCGGGATTTTAACAACAGTACAACGTGTACATAGTGCACCATCTAGTGGGCAGAATGAACTTAACACAATATGTTACAGTCCAAACCAGCATCTCCTTTAGAATCTCCTCTATCACTCTCAGCTACAACCACAGACTATCTCAAATCTTTTTGTTCCTTTGTTCCACCTGTAACAAGTCATTCTGCTGGTCATCCCCACAGTGCGAAGATTGAAAGATGCGTGAGATATATTTATGAGAACAAGAAGATCCCAACCACTCTTCCTGAGGAATTAAAATCCTGATTGAGTAACACTAATAATATTGGATACACCTACTTTTAACCTTGCTGCCAATACAGATGTAAGTGTTTCATAATCTGTATTCAGGAATGTAATAGGTCTTAGATTTCTTGATAATCATTTGTCTTTTCCTTTTTTGGGTGTCAATTTAATTATGGCTTGTTTCATTGTCGTAATTAATTCATTTAGAGTAATACATTATTGCCTCAAATAGCAATGTTTTAATTTCTTCCTATACATGTTTGTAGATGTTTGCAATTATTGAAATCTTCCTCACAAACATTTCTAAGGTTTTCATCAATTAGAGGAATCAGATCCTTTATCTCATTAAAAAGTAATTTGGCATTTCGTTTCGAAAAAGAAGATGTAAACAGTTTGCTGAAGAAATTCAAAATCTCTTTTGGGTTCTCATTATTCTACCCTATTCATCACGAGAGTGTGAATTGTATTTTTTTCAATCCCTTTGTATTTCATCGCTGCTGTTATAAAAAATACAAAATACAGCTATAAGAATAAAATACTGCAGACACACGCACACACACACACGCACACACGCACACACACAGTCCTCACAATATTAGCTGAAGTCAGACTAGTGTAGTCAGTCTCTGTATCTCATCTCAGAAAGCACCTTTGTCACTGTCAGTAATCAGCTCTACGACGGTGGTGTCATCTGCAAATTTGATGATTGCACTGGTGTGTTTGGACGGTGTGTAGTTATGTTTGTACAGGGAGAAGAGGAAGCATGTCAGCGCAGAACCTTGTGGAGCCGCAGCACTGAGTGAAAGAGTGGAGGGGTGGTGGAGACCCATTCTATTCTGTGAGAAACTCCTATTTCCACAAGCAGATGTCACACATGACCGTAATGTTGAGGTTGCACATCTTAGAAAAATGTGGTCCACACAAAGGAGCCGAGCAAATTGTCCTTGCAGTTCCAGGAGCGGAAGGCCGAAGTGTAGTGAAGATGGCTTCATTCTGACATCGATTTTTCCCGTGGTTGAGGCTGTGTGTGATGGTTGACCTGATGTTCATCAGTGTCAGTTTTTCCAGGTACGTCACAGGCACCAGCTTAGAGTCATTAAGGCAGGTGATTGCAGCATGCTTGGAGACTGGAACAATGATAAATGTCTTTAGACAATAAGGCACATTGCACTGTGGCAGGGAGTGGTTGAAGCAGACAGTTCCCCTGCCCAGTTCCTGAGGACAAATCCAGAAACACTATGAGAATGTTGATGGTCTGGATGGTATGACTCTAAAAGGGCCTGAGTTGTAAAAGTGGTTCTGAGTTCAAAGTTCAAAGTGACTTTATTGTTACTTGTTGGCAGATTTGTTCTGCAGTAGCAGGAGAGGGGATCCAATGAATCAGACATTTAATATACAGGGCAATAAAAACGGCCTGAAACACAGACATATGCTCACTGAACAGGTATACATGTGAAATGAATAAAAGAACCTAATCAATGCAAAAAGGACAACAAAGGTTTGTGTTTGTAAGTAACTAAAGACACCCTATAATTGATGGCACAAAAAGGTTAGGGAGAGCCCTAATTTAAACAGGTGTGGCAAACCTTAATAGCAAAGCACTGACTAAGAGAGACTTGTTTTTACTATCTTTGGAGTCCTAAAGATGCATCTTTGCACCTAGGTTGTGCATTAATACCATGACTACAGTAACCTGAAGACTGAAATCACATGACTTTCACCAATACATTTTCTTTCTATGTCATTCTTTTTTTTCCAATAATAAAAAAACTACCTACTGGGAGACAGAGTACAACAAAGAAAGATCATATCAACATGTTTCGCGCAACCTTTCAGAGAGAAAGAAGACAATGCTTTAATAGTATATAATTATAGACAACAATGAACTGGCAGTGGCGTCATTTGAACTAGTGCAGGTGTGGCAAAAAGCAAACACAACAATGGAGTGTTGATTGAAAAGTTGAATTCACATTGTGAAGTGTCTGAAGTGAATGTAATTGTTTTTTTTTTTTTTCTATTGAAGAAGCTTGTTTACTTGTTCTTTAAGCACGCAATAAGCATTCATTTTTGATTTTCACCTTTTTGTCACCGATTTGGACAGAAATCAGTGTTGTCATATTGAGAATCAACGTGTCTTCTGTGATGCCTGTCATTTTGATTGCAGGGGTAACCAAATTTTATGTCCAATAATTTCTGTTGCTTTTTTTTTTTCTCAATAAATTCTATGAGGTACAGTGTAACCACAGCTGAGCAAATTGAATTGATATGTGATTTTTGTGTGATGAAATACAGTTTGTGGTAAATATTATAGAGCACTCACACAATAACCTCAAAATGTTTCATCTTAAAGAAATAACATAATAATAATAATAATAATAATAATAATAATAATAATAATAATAATAATAATAACAATAATATAATAATAATAATAATAATAATAATAATAATAATAATAATGATAATAATAATGTTTGGGGAAATACATATAAAACACATACAAACCATACCATTAAACTCCAGAAAAGGACTATTAGAATAATAAATATAGCCTCCTTTCATAAAAAACACTAATAAACAATTCATAGACTCTTGCACCTTAAAATTCATAGATATTGTATACTTAAAAACATTAGACATACTATTTCGAGTGAAGAATAAAAGTCCTCCCACAGTTATTCAACTTTTTTTTTAATTAAGCAAAAAATATTTTAATTAAAGAGGATTGTGTTTATTTGAAAGAGGCAGTGCGAGAACCAATGTTAAATACAGATGTGTTTCCTTTCTGGGAGTCATTTTATGGAATGGACTTAGTGTCGACTTAAAATTGTTTAATCATGTGCTTCAAAAAAAACCCATTCAAAAGTAAAATAATAAATGGTTGCAATGAAAAATGATCTCTTTCACTTTTGCTTTGTTTTTCTCTTGTATTACTTTTGTTATACTCTGGGGAGCAGTGGAGCACGAAGCCCAGTCACCTGTGGTGAGTTTGGTCCTTGGGATGTAGAGGTATGATCAGACTGGAGGGAGCGTGTTGTGGTGAGCGGGGTGAGCACTTCCTTGAGTTAGGGGGGTGCATTAATGTGGATGCATTAGTTAGTGAGGAGGCAGATCTTGTATTGTATTCTGGCAGACATGGGGAGCCAATGGAGGGATTGCAAGACTGGTGTGATGTGATGTTTCTTGGTTCATGTGAGTATAATGGCAACGCTGTCCTGGAGGTATTGGACTTTCTGAAAGTTTTCGTTTGTGATGCCAAAAAAGTAGTGAATTGAAGTATTCAAACCTGGATGACATGAAGGCATGGACAAGTTTTTCAGTGTTGGGTGATGGACAGAGGCTTGTAATGTTTGTGAGGTCCTACAGAGCCTGATGGCGTGGAGGCGGTTGAGGAGGAGGGTGTGGCCAATGGTGTCAAATACTGTGGATAGATCAAGAAAGATAAGGACTGTGGATTTCTGGGTCCCTGTCAGGTTATTTTCAAAAGAGGCTTGATTATGGCACTTTTCAGTTGAGATAGAACAGAACAGCAGACTGGAGAGACTGACTAATCATAGTGATGATCAGAGGTACAATAGCTGTCTTGGCCAGGCCAGATGTAAAAGAGTCGAGGGTGCCCGTGGTGGGCTTCGTCTTTCTGACTACGTCCAGAATATCCTGCTGGGAAACAGGGAGGGAGGAGCAGAGAGGCTGGAAGATCCTGAGCTGTAGCTTGGTGGTCAGGTCAAGAGGACCAGGTGAAAAACACAGCGGATACTGTGGATTTTAATGTTGGAAAAGTCTAGGAATGTATTGTAGTTGTTGGGATTTATGGTTGGTTATTAGCATTAAATTACTGTAAGTAATAGATTACTGAAAGTAAGAAATCACTGGAAGTAATTTATGAAAAATTGAAATTATTAATGGGAGTAAACAGTCATTTACTCATTAACAACTCCTAAAGTAATTGAGTAATTACTTAAAAAAAAGAAAAGAATAAATTATCAAAAATAATTTATGAATAAAAAAATTATTAATTTGCATAAATTTGTTATTTATGTATTAATAATAAATTGGGGCACCACCAGATAAACTGGAAGTTGCCTTCAGAGGAGGAAATGGGCCTTGCGCCTCGCGGCGTCCTCAGGAAAACGTTCCCGGCTCGTGTCGCATCGCGGGTTTGTACGACTTTGGCTTCATGTGCTGCTTTTCTTTATTCCTAATTCTGCACAGAAGGTAGATTTGTACTGTAGTCTGGCAGCTTTACAGCCATTTATACGCATATCAAAGCATTTACTGAACATACTTGATGGCTTTTGTGTTGCTAATACCAAAATATCAGTCTCGTTTGTAAAAAGTTTATTTAAGTTAGTTAATATTTCTGCATAAAATATACCAATCTTAAATGAAAGGGGAGGTGTGAGATCCGAGCACAGACTGTTACAAACCAGTGAATTGTCAACAATAAATACACAAGAATCACCAAGAAGCGTTCAATTCAGCTAACAGGCGTTTATTAATAAAATGTATTAATTCATTAATAATTAAGAAATCATTCCATAAATCAACACATTCAAATAGCAAACGACATCTAACACGGAGATCTAATCTATTAAACAGCAAACACTATGTACAAAGAGTGTGTGTGTGTGGTCTGGAGTGATGAGTGTGAGTGGGTGTGGTGACCGTGACGACCACTAGGGGCGTGCGGCGGCGCGCAGAGGGAGAGCACAATGGCTTGATGTGTCCACCAGGTGGACGTCAAGAGGGATTGCGATGACCCACGTGACCACTAGAGGCGTTTGACTCGCTCTTTCTGGGGACGCGGCGATTGCTTAGCGGCCAGATAAACAAGACGTCCGTCGAGCGTGCATGCGCGAGGCCGGTCTCGCAGCGAGGCAGTCTACCGAGGGCGTAACGAACGGGCGGTTCCGTTGGCCTGGTTCTGAGCGCCGGAGTTCCTAAGTGGAGGTCGGGACCTGCAGTTAGAACTCTTGTGATCGAGGCAGATGTGCTCTTGCAGCAGATAACAGTTGGGTGTTACATGCAGATGTGTGTGTCTGTGAGCTTATCTGATCAGATAAGGGGGGCACAGGGCTGCGAGGAGATCCGGGTTAGTGGAGGAAGGGGGAGAATGAGAGAGGGTGAAGACAAGAGAAAGACAGAGAATTCTGGCGACGCTCGGTTCTGAACCCTGGTTCCTCCACCCAGAACTTCCAGTGGACTGGAGCTCACTTGGACCTCTGGTTCTGAGGTGGAAAACCCGATTCCCGGACATGGTTGGTGCGCATGAACGCGCGTACACAAACCTATGAGATGCTGTGGCCTTCTGAGTGGCACATTGAAACACACATCATGTTAGCTTCACGGTAATCAAACAATATATCTGCCCAGACAAAAGCTCTCACCGTCCGTGGTGCTGTGGAAACTGGTTGTTACCGGGTCTGAATTCAGCGTCCTGAATTCAGAGGCCTGGCTTCAGCTGCAGGAGTGGACTCTGGTCTCCAGGTCTCTGGCTTGCTCCCCTGCTGTTTTATGGCCTGTTCATTGTCCCTGGTGATTTTCCTCTGGGGGAGAAACTTCTTGGAGGAGTTCAATGGAATCTTCAGCCCAACACAGTGATCATCTGTACAGTTAGAATTTGAGGGTGTGTGTGGTCTGAGGAGATCGATTGCTGTAGATAAAAGCTCCTTGGAGATTCTTTGGCTGCTCTGGATGAGGTTTGAAAAATATAGAGATGTTGTATTTTTCAGGGATGTGGATGAGGCCTTTTGGTGTTCACAGTAGGCTTGGTAATGTAATGGACGTTGAGGCCTGAAGCTGTGAAATTCAGCTCAAGGGCACACCTCGCAGCTTTCATTTTTCGCGGCTCGCTGTTGAATCAAGGGACGGAACAAGAGAAGCTGACGGATCTGGCTCTGATGGGGGTATGGAAGTCCAAAAAACTACTCAGGGTTTTGTTGTAGAAGTTCACTAACTCATGGACTGAAGGCAGACTTGCAGAGAGATGATGGTTCACTCTTTTCTATGGTCCAAAATGAGATCTGACCATTGTCCCTGTGATGCGGGACAGACAGGAGAAACACCCAGGTCATACACTTGAAGGTATGGCCTGGGTATCTGCTGAACAGAAAGGAAAGATGCTCAGTGTATTTAAGGTCTATCAGCAGTCTAAACCTACAGCAGCAAAACCAAGGAACCCCCAATACGTCAGCATTCTGAGAACCACGTGTTCTGCAGGGGTAACATGGGACTGACAGCTCTTTACGATATGATGGATCCTTGGTTCTCAGAGCCTTATAACTTAAAAGATCAATTTTGAATACCTTTCTATACTCCACAGGAAGCCAGTGAAGAGAAACTAACACTGGCGTGATGTAGTCTCCCCTGCTAGTTCCTGTCAGTAGTCTTATGCGCATCCTCATAATAGGGAATTACAATAGTTTAGCAACAAATGCTTCTCAGTATCAGCTTGAGTCAGTACGTTGTAATTTTAGAGACATTACGCAGGTGAAAAAGGCAGCCCTGTAGACTTGTTTAATGTTGGCGTCAATGAGTAAGTCTCAGTCAGAAATAGCTCCCGGTTACGAAAGACGAAATAATTTTTTATATAGGGTTTCTGTAAAAAAAACAAATATGAATGGAAGAAATGACAAATAAATGAGGTGAAACTACGATGCTGGCTGCATCTCTTTGTAGCCATCAATGTGATGCTATTTCAAGATTCAGGGAGCGTCTAAATATTCATCGACATAATGGAAACTCTTAATTTCCATAACTGGAGAACAGTGTGTATGGTTTCACAGCGGACACACAACAATTCAATTGTCAAAAAAAAATATATATAAAGGGAGGTGGACAGTTCATTGTCCAAAGTGCACACAATGCCAACCAACTAATTTCAACAGAGAGGCATGCCGTCAGTGTTTTCAGCTGAGGAACATTTCAAATGACTAAAAAGGGTATGGTGATTGTTCACAAGAATCAAATCGGGAGTGTCTTAAAGATCATCCTGTAAGAATGGACAACACACCCAGTTATTAAGGTTGTTACGCACACATTTTTCAACAAGTACTTGAACACCTGAACATTATAAAAAGGCAAGTGATGCTCAGCAGAGACAGATCCAGCCTTCAGGAAGACTCCTGAAAACTCCTGATCATCATGATGAAGCTGATCCTCTCTTTCGCTCTCCTGTGGGCATTCTCCAGTGCAGGTAACCAAACTTATTTTACAATACAACTTATGCAGGTACAACACAAGTTCATTTATTATTAACACAGAAATACAATTTAGAAATTGTAAAAGAAAGTTTAATGATAATAATAATATTATAACATGTATCTATTAGTAAATCTGCTGAAGCTGTTAAGTTTTACTTTGATTTCTGGAATTAATGATGGATCAAAAATAATAGATGAAACATAATTAGTTATTAATTCCTATGAGAGATATTGAAATGTGACAGCACAGGGAAAAACCTCTGGAGATAGGAATTCAAGAACAAAAAGCTAAACTAAAACTGTGAAAGTAGTTATGTACATATGTATAAACCAGGATTAAAGCTCAATGTTAAATCTAAATGATATTCTGACAAAGACTTCAGACATTCAGGATCTTCAGACATTTCACCGTTCACACATTTCTTTTCATAAAATATTATTTTTCTTTGTTTGTTCCCATTACAGATGGAGAAATCCAGTGTCAAGTATGTACAGATGTCAATGATCTGAGCTGTGCTTTCGGAGTGACAGTTGAATGTGCGCCTGGAGAAATGTGTTTGAATGCCTTCATCACAGGTATTCTTTTCTTCATATCATCTTTTCCTTTTCACTGAACTATTGAAAAATTCAACATGTGTTCCATGAAATTCACAATGCTCTTTTTTTGACAACAGAAACCGATGGAACAGAGAGAATCTACAGGGACTGTGCAGGTCCCGCTGTTTGTCCAACCACAGGCACACAGACCATTGCAGCCAACCTGGGTGGGATACACACAGTTGCAAATGCTGAGTGCTGTGATGATGAGAATGAATGCAACTTGAGGACCCTAAGCTGTAAGTATATTTGGATCAGAAGAATTGTGATGAAAAGAACAAACAACAAATATTTCAAAATACTTTTAAAGATAAAAGGCTTAAATATTCACTCTGTGGTTTCATCTCGTTTGTTTCAGTCCCTGCTATTCCTGCAGTAAATGGAATACAATGCGATGGTTGTGATCCCAGCACTGATCAGTGTGACGCTGTAGTGAGTTGTAGAGGAGAGGAGGACACCTGCTTTCAGTCACAGAGTGAGTATTTTTATTGTACATTTAAAAAAAATCTCTGAATCATTTTTACTTCTGTTTAAACTTGTTTCATGAGTGTAAGGACTTAAAATCACTGCATGCCTTTGAACAAGAGAAAGATTGTTATATATTTATTTCAAAGTTATCATGAATACACTTTTTCTTTCTCTATACATACAGAAGACTCTGAATCTGTTTTCTTCGTACTTTAATCATCGACATATATTTGTCTGTCATGACTAATGAAGAAATTGTTTGACTCAAATTCAATCTTTTCATCCACAGTCTTGATAGATCGCCAACAGATCTCTGTTGCTGGATGTGGAACTTCAAATGTGTGTGACATCGCTAATGACATCAGAAATCTGCCTTTCCTGGAAGAAGTGGGAACAGTTATTTTTACACCAACCTGTTTCCTTTTTACCACAACAACTACACCTGCCCCAACCACAACTACAACCACTCCTGAGCCGACTACAACCACAACCACAACCACAACCACAACCACTCCTGAGCCGACTACAACCACAACCACTCCTGAACCTACTACAACCACTCCTGAGCCGACAACTACTGTTACTGAATCAACTACAGTTTACACTCCGTCACCTGAACTGTTAGCACAAATAAAAGCTCTGCTGCAGGAACTACAGCAACTGTCAGCCAAGATAAACCTTGAGCTGCTCCAGCAACATCAACTGGTGCTTTTCAACCTGCATCTACAGCTGCTTGAGTACCACCAACAACTGGTGCTCCAACAGGAAGAACTGCCAATCGACCACCATGACCAACTGTCACTGTTCTACCAGCAATGCATGCTGGTAAACCACCAGCAGCAGCTGCTCCATCAGATCCACCTTTCTCTCTGTGGGCAACAGCACCTCCTGCAGCTCTTCAAACAACAACAACTGATTTTCCACCAAGTACAAGGACTGCTGCATGGCCACCACCATCATCTGCTGCCCCACTACTACAGTTACCTGCTGCACCACCACGCCACATCTGTACAGTAGACATCCTTATGGAGTTTTACAGAAACGTGCCTTGTGTAATTAGTCTCACTTTTCCATTTTAATCAACTTTCTTTTACTATCTGGTTTCTCTTCTCGGGAAAAATTAATCAAATTATTGCCAATTACTTCAAATGGGTACAAATCAAGTTCAATCAGGCTTTTCTTAATGTTTTGATTTAGTCATCTATATGCTGCTGTCATTTCCTCAATCAATCAATAAAGCTACATTTGCAATTTGATGTGATTTCACTTTTTTCTGTTTCTCACTTTCACAAAGGCATGATCAAGGCCTTTTTTTTTTTGAAAAAAACAACAAAAAAAAAACAACAAAAAGTTATTTATATGAGGACACAATGGATTATAGGTGGCAACAAAATTTAGACCAAGATTTGATGTGCAATTGAAGTTTCTTGATTTGAATTGTGGTTTGCTACCAGAGAATTTCAAACATAGTGAAATATTGGAAAGCAGAAAACTATGGTGCCAAACTAGGAGCCAAAAGAAAATTTGCTGCCTCTGAGATATTTTATCAATCTTAATCAATGCATGAGACACTGATGGTGATGTGTTTTGTGTGTACAGTTGACAACATACCCTTTCAAGTCTGTCAATAAGTGATACTTTAACCAAGATGTGGACAACAACAACAAAACAAACAGTATTGTCACTAACACGCACTGTAGAGAGTTCCCTTGGGAGATAGAAGGGTCTGCATCTTCTCAAAAATAGAAAAGAAACTATACGTCTGGGCAGCAATGTCTCTCAATGACCACAGTCTGTGTTCACCAGCTGTTGTTTAGATACATACGAGATACCTCGACTCATCCTATCAGAGTGCGATGTGCGGTCTGCCCAGTAGATGGCGTGGCCTGCTAGCTCCATGGCTGAATCTGAGACGCGCTCATGCAGCCATGTATCGGTTATCACATTGACACAGCTGTCAATGTAGTGGTTGGCAATCTGCAGCTTGATATCATCCATTTTGTTGACGAGAAAGCGGGCATTTGCAGACTTATGCTGGTGCGCTCATCTCCGGGAGAGGCAAAATACCACAAGGGGTAAAACAGACAAGCTGGCAATCAGTGGAGGAAGAACCAGAGTTGGGAGTTGATTAAGATGGATCTCAGGTGTACAGCTCAGCCAGAGACTTGGTCCTGCAGACTCGGCCCACCACGGACAGAAAACAGGAGGGGAAGACATGCGAGAAACAGAAAAAGCATGGCAGATGCTGTGACAGGTTTGCTTTAATTTGCAGATATGAAATCTAAATAACAGACATTCGGTCTGCTTATTAATTATAAATAATTATTATTTTCATTTGAAGGAGGACGCAATCTGTAAATCATAACGTGCCATAAACCAACTCCTTAGCAGCTGTTAGCTTGCTAAGATCATGTAGCCATGCTATATTTTTAGAGTTCACTGCAAAAGTGTCTGAGTTGTCTGTAAGCGCCTTAAAAGGGTTTCTGTATTTAATAATTCTGGCACACACACAAAATTGTCAGCACATTCATTTGATTAGTTTTGGCGATAAGTGTTCAAAATAATCCTCTATCATTTCTTGGTTTATATCATTGTATGTTTTATTTTGTTAAGATAATTCACTATGTACTGATGCTCCATTGAGATTGTAGTGAGGTCGGGGTGAACCTTTATGTCATTGTGGGTGCTGTGGGGATGGTGAGGTGCTGAGATAAGGTGTAAACGTCTCATCTTTACACCTTGACATGCCTGCAATACCTTGGTCATTGGATCATTGCTGCACAGTAGAGGGGGTTCTGATTGAGCAAGGGCTTGGAGGATGCTTTTCCTTAAAAAAGACAGCACATACAAAATGAAATGAGGCTCACATCATGAACAACATCACAGCCACTGCCACCATAGACAAACTCAGGCCGTTGCTCGGAATCCATGGCTTGTCTTATAATCCTGTCACAGGTATTGGTCCCACATTTACAAGTGAGCTGTTGGATGAGTTTATGCAGCAGTAGGGAATTCATCACATTCAAACAGCCCTATTTGCACCCAGTCTCAAATAGTTTGGCAGCGCAAGCAGTGCAAATGGTGAAGGAAAGCCTGAAATGAATTCAATTCAATTCAATTCAATTTTATTTGTAAAGCGCTAAATCACATCACCAAACATCTCAAAGCGCTCTTACAATGATAGAGTACAACAGAACTCAACTAAACCCTTCCAAAGCAAGCAGGTGTAGCAAGCAACAGTGGCCAGGGAAAACTCCCTCGCATGGAGAAAAGTTCATAAGAACTCCCTCTTCAGGAAGAAAGCGTGGGGCGGACCCTAGACTCTGGAAGGGCGGCCATCCGCCTTGACCGGTTGGGGGGAGAAGTACATGGGATAGGACAGGGAGAGAGAGGAATAGAAGAGGGAGAGAAAGAGTGGCAGACAGGCGAGATAAGTACAAATACTAAGAAAAGTCTATGATGAGCGTTGGTCTGATGATGAACCAATCTCAGTCTGGAGTTTAAGGGCTGTGCCGTTGCGGTGGGGTCCCGGTGCTGTGGTGGGGTCGTATAGTAGGACTGTCGTAGATCCACTCTGTGAGTCTTGGGTCTAATCCCCTGGATCCTGCTCCCCTCCTGTCAGGGAGAAAAACAGACGGCGGCAGTATCTGGTGGCTACAGTAATGTTGTTACACAGAGAGAAAGAAAGAAAGACAAGAAACAGAACCTCCAAATGTAGAGTTTCTCCCTTTAACGGGAGAGAGAAAATCCCCTCAGCAGTCTAGGCCTAGAGCAGCTCAACTTAGTGCTCCTATTTTATTCCTAATGATAAGCTTTATCAAAGAGGAAGGTTTTTAGTCTACTCTTAAATAAACTAATGGTGTCGGCCCTTCGGACCGAGGCTGGTAGTTGATTCCAGAGTAAAGGAGCCATATGGCTGAAACTCCTGCCTCCTGTTTTACTTTTATGGACTTTAGGGATTACCAACAGTCCTGCATCCTCAGAGCGAAGGGCTCGTGGAGGGTGATAAACTTCTAGAAGTTTCTCAATATAGGACGGAGCCTTCTGATGAAGAGTTTTATATGTGATCAGAAGGATCTTGAATTCTATTCTAGATTTAATTGGAAGCCAGTGTAATGATGCTAAGACTGGGGAGATGTGCTCTCTTCTTCCAGTTCTGGTTAGTAAACGTGCAGCAGCGTTCTGCACTAGCTGGAAGATCCTAACAGAGGAGTTTGGACATCCTGACATTAGGGAGTTACAATAATCTAATCTTGAAGTCACAAAGGCATGAATATTTTTTTATGCATCTTTGAAGGACAAGAAGTTTCTAATTTTTGCAATATTCCTTAGATGGAAGAAGGCTGTCCTGGAGACATGTTTAACATGGGAAATAAAGGACAGATCCTGATCAAAAATAACACCCAGGTTCCTAATATCACTGTTAGAAGTTAAGGTAATATTATCTAAGGTAATCAGACTATCTGAAAAATTATCCCTGAGCTTTTTAGGACCTACGATTATAACCTCAGGCCTGGATGTGTTGAGCATTAAGAAGTTGATAGACATCCAGGACTTAACGTCCCTGAGGCAGGACTCTAGTTTAACAAGTTGGTCCGCCTGATTGGCTTTAATTGATAAATATAGCTGAGTATCATCTGCATAACAATGAAAGTTAATGTTGTGTTTCCTAATAATATTTCCGAATAGAAAACAGATAGAAGACCTCTGTCTGAGGCCATTAGAAGGTCATTAGTAACTTTTAGCAGTGCAGTCTTTGTACTGTGGTTCATTCTGAAACCGGACTGAAGGTCCTCTAACAGATTATTCTCGTGCAGATAATCGTTGAGTTGTTTAGCGACTACTTGCTCCAGAACCTTTGACAGGAAAGGAAGGTTGGAGATCGGCCTGTAGTTTGAGAGAAGGCTTGTGTCTAAGTTTGGCTTCTTAATGAGTGGTTTAATAACTGCTAGTTTAAAGGATTGTGGCACATAGGCTATTGTTAGAGACTGGTTAATAATTGCGAGTATAGAATTATTTATTAGTGGCAGTGCCTCTTTCAGAATTCTAGTAGGAATTTGGTCCAACAGGCTAGTAGTTGGTTTAGCAGAAGAAATAAGGGAATTTAGTTGGGCTAGTTGTATTTGCTAAAAGCATTCCAGATGACTGTTAGGTTTAACCAGTTCCTCTGTTATGGGGCTAACAGACGGTAAGGTTTGATGGATGTTATCCCTAAGCGTTGTAATTTTATTTTGAAAGAACTTCATGAAGTCCTCACTACATATATTGATAGGAATGGTGGGCTCAACGCTATTTTGGTTCTTGGTCAGTTTGGCTACAGTACTGAAAAGAAACCGAGGGTTGTTTTGGTTTTCCTCTATTAAGGATAAGTAGTAATTAGTTCTACTTTTACTCAGAGCTTTCTTATAAGTTTTGAAGCTGTCCTTCCAGGCTATATAATCTATGTCTGTTTTTGTTGAACGCCAAGTTCTTTCTAATCTACGGGAGCGTTGTTTAAGCTCGCGGGTTGATGAGTTAAACCATGGGGATGACTTTTCCTGTTTTTTCATTTTCATTTTTTGAGGAGCTATGTCGTCTAGTGTTGTTTTTAGCATATCTGTCAGACTGTTTGTTAGGTATTCAATGTCTGAGCTAGCAACAGTATATGGGTCAGTAAGATTCACTACTGATTCTATAGCAGTGGGAATTCTTTCCTTGAATTTAGTTACTATGTTATCAGAGAGAGACCTGGTTAACACGGCTTTAGCCGGAGGGTTATAACTATTTAGAACAAAGTCAAAGGTTATTAAGAAGTGATCTGACAGGAAATCATTGTGAGGAGAGATGGTCAGATGCTCTATACTCAAACCATAAGTTAGAATAAGGTCTAGGGTGTGTAGATG
This sequence comes from Lipophrys pholis, assembly GCF_963383615.2. Classification (NCBI taxonomy): domain Eukaryota; kingdom Metazoa; phylum Chordata; class Actinopteri; order Blenniiformes; family Blenniidae; genus Lipophrys; species Lipophrys pholis. Next base: position 24,673,996 of record NC_137640.1, on the reverse strand, counting down.
TTTATGGGTAGGCCCGTCTACTACCTGAGAGAAACCTAGAGAGTCAAGTGTAGATCTAAAGCTGGCACTGAAACTATCATTTTCTATGTCAACATGAACATTGAAGTCTCCTACCATGATAACTTTATCTTTAGTCAGGGCTAGATCTGACAACAATTCTGAGAATTCAGTTAAAAAAGTTGAATAAGGTCCAGGAGGACGATAAATAATTACAAATTCTACAGAATTTACTATTTTATTTGAAGGGTGTCGCATGGTCATGCTCAGACTCTCAAAAGAACTAAAGTTGGATTTTGGGTTAATATTAATTAGTAACTGAGAGTTATAGATGTCTGCCACGCCCCCTCCTCGACCACTTTCACAAGCTATTTGAGTGTTAATATGACTTGGAGGGGAGGCAACATACTCATCTTTACGTAGCCAGGTTTCTGTTAATCCAAAGAGATCAATGTTGTATTCGCTTATCAGATCATTGACTAGAAGAGCTTTGGATGATAAAGAAACCACATTTAATTTTTTTGTCTTGATTTTGTCTAGTTTCACACTTGATACGGATTAATTTTTTGTAGTCATTAGAAGTTGTTTTCCTAGGTTTAGATAGTTTTACACTTGTGGTGGTCCGAGGGATAGACACAGTCTCTATGGGACGTTTAACTAAGTTAGCTATGGTTGGTGACTGCCGAGAGGGTAACTCAGAGAGGCGTGTAGGACTGCGACTCTGTTGCCTGGTCCCCACTCTGGTGCGTCAGGATGGAGGAGCTAAGCTTTTAACTATGTTTCTAGATAAGAGGTACACTCCATCCAATGTGGGATGGATGCCGTCCCTCCTGATGAGACCAGGCTTGCCCCAGAAGGACTTCCAATTATTAATGAAGCCTACCGAGTTACTGGGACACCACCCTGACAGCCAGCAGTTAAAAGATGACGTGCGGCTAAACATCTCGTCACTGATGAGGTTTGGGAGGGGGCCTGAGAAAACTACTTCGTCTGAAATGGTCCGCACGTATGTGCACACTGACTCTACGTTAGCTTTGAGGACCTCAGATTTCTTCAGGCGAACGTCGTTTCCACCGCAGTGGATTACAATCCGTTTAAATCTCCGTTTACTCTTATTAGCTTTAGCTGGGACTCAATGTCGCCTGCTCTGGCCCCAGGAAGGCAGCTAACTGTGGCCGCTGGATGTCCTGGGTTAACGTGTCTCACTATAGAGGAGCCAATAACCAGCGTATCCTTCTCAACCAGCGTGCTGCTGAGTGGGGCAAACATATTGGAGACACTGACGGAGGCCTGCGGGGTGTAGCGGGGATGTCCGGTAGACTTCTTGCTGCTACGTTTACCCCTGGCAGTCACCCAACCGCCCTGTTCCCCCGGATGCTCGGGGGCCACTGAGGGGGGGCTAGAGTTAGCAGCTACCTGCGCTGCTAAGCTAGAACGCTCCGCTCCAGCTAAACCTGGCGGCTGCCTACTAGCTACAGGGCTAGCCCTAAGCTCGACAGAGAGGAGACGTTCCTCAAGCTGACTCAGCCTGGCCTCAAGTGCTACAATAAAGCTACACTTTTCACAGGTCCCTGTGTCAGTAACTGAGGTCAAGGTGTAGCTAAACATCTGAAATTTGGAGGAGGCGGGAAGCCATGACGAGACAGGTGCTAATAGGAGCTAAAACAGAGCACAGACAGAGAGAAACTGGAAGGTGTTGGGATTTATGGTTGGTTATTAGCATATAATTACTGTAAGTAATAGATTACTAAAAGTAATAAATCACTGGAAGTAATTTATGAAAAATTGAAATTATTAATGGAAGTAAACAGTCATTTACTCATTAACAACTCCTAAACTAATTGAGTAATTACTTTAAAAACAAAAAATGAATAAATTATCAAAAATTATTTATTAATGAAAAAATTATTAATTTGCATAAATTTGTTATTTATGTATTAATAATAAATCGGGGCACCACCAGATAAACTGGAAATAGCTAATACCAAAATATCAGTCTCGTTTGTAAAAAGTTTATTTAATTTAGTTAATATTTCTGCATAAAATATAACCATCTTAAATAGAATGGAAGGTGTGAGATCCGAGCACAGACTGTTACAAACCAGTGAATTGTCAACAATAAATACACAATAATACACCAAGAAGCATACAATTCAGCTAACAGGCGTTTATTAATAAAAATGTATTAATTCATAAATAATTCGGAAATCATCTCATAAATCAACACATTCAAATAACAAACGACATCTAACACGGAGATCTAATCTATTAAACAGCAAACACTATGTACAAAGAGTGTGTGTGTGTGTGTGTGTGTGTGTGTGTGTGTGTGTGTGTGTGTGTGTGTGTGTGTGTGTGTAGTAGAAGTGGGTCTCCCCTGCTTCCTCCGACCACGGTCTGGAGACCGGAGCAGGAAGGGTTAACACTTTGTCATAAACTGAGAACTATCATTTAACAAAAGTACTTTCAATAAAACTTTGTCAGAAACTGCAGGGTTACCTCTACATTCATTTAGGAGTGGCGAACCGCCCGGGGTGGGGTGGGGGGTGCGCTCGGTGGAACAGAGCTTTGAGCAAGCTGTGCACTCGTCACTCGCCGCCCGCACTTTGCAAGAAAGTGCTGTAAATCGCACGCTGCTGTATAGTGGTATCGGTGTAGTGGTATCGGTGGCAGTTGTATGAGTACTCATGCCTGGTATCGAACCGATACCCAATACTGGTATCGGTGCATCCCTAATTTATACCAAATGGTATCAATTTACCAATCACGTTGCTCGTTACTGGGCGTAATACAAAACCAGAAGTCAGTTGCAAGCTGTGTACTCAAGCTGATAATTTGCTATATTTTGGCAAAAAAAGATGAATCCAGGCAAAATTAAACGGTGACAGGAAGTGATGGCCATTACGCACATATTTCAGACGCTTTGAGAAACCCGTCTGCTATTTTTTCGGCTGTCTTTTCCAAAAATTGATCGTCCAAATGACGGCTGGACGGCTTGCTGCCCAAAACCATGGTTGGAGATCACCTTGGTTTGACAAAACCCATCAAGTTCCTTCTACAGTTTCCTTCAGGTCTTATGAAACTTGGCAAGCTTTGCAGAAGATTGGGGTGGTGTTGAGGCTTGTGTCGGATCTTTGCCTTGAACCCTTGAATGCAACTTTGATCCTCCATAAACACTGGCTGATGTCTAGGTATCACCTCTTTGATGCTTGTGCTCTACGGCGTTGCATTTATATTTGAAATTTGGTTCCCAGTTCTATTGTCGTCTCTTTAGCCATTTTTGGCCAAACGACGCTGACCAGAGGAAGAACAGCTTGCTCATTCTCATACTGTACTGGTATCATGATGTACCCTCAGCAATCCTTTGGCATAAATATGATTACAACTTTTGGCCAAGTGCTAGTTGTCAGAAGAAATTTTCAACGTGTGTCCTGTAGAAATTGTTAGACAACACTGACACTGCAGATCGTGTATCTAGTAGTAGAGGTGTGTTTTTGTATCCCAGTGTAACTGTATATTAACTGTATATCTTTTTTTCACAGGATAAAGTTGGGTACGCTGAAACTGCTCCAAAAGGTTCCTCCTCATCATCAACTCCTCTGGAAACATTTCTCTCCATTTTCCCACACAGAGTTTAAGATGTCTCATTTCCTCTTCTGCAAGCTCGAGCTATGTGTCCACTTGTAGAACACTTCTCGTTCTTAAATCTGCAGTCACGCCCAGAGTGTTTTGCTCCACAACAATAGCATGCTTGCTGTAACCCAGGGTAGGTTTTACCCACTTCTGTTGTTTTTCTCTGTTGTATATTTGTTGTTTTGCGACTCCTTCCGTCCCTTTGGAATCACCATTTGAAAAAGGGGTTTTCCTGCTGAGGTCCACATTGTCCTGAGAACAGCATCATGCTCTTGCATATAACACCAACACCACCACCACCACCACTAATGACACCGACACCACCACCAATAACAATGACACCTCCACCGCAAATGACACCAACACCACCAATAATGACACCAACACCACCACCAATGACAATGACATTACCACCACCAATAATGACACCACCACCACCACCAATGACAATGACACCACCACCACCACCACCACCAATAATGACACCAACACCACCACCGCCAATGACAATGACACCACTACTGCCAATAATGATTCCACCACCACCACCACCACCACCAATGACAATGACACCACCACCACCACCACCACCAATAATGACACCAACGCCACCACCACCAATAACAATGACACACACACCACCACCGCCAATGACACTACCACTACCAATAACGACACCAACACCACCAACGCCAATGACACCAACACTAATGATGACACCACCACCACCAATAACTACACCACCACCACCAATGGCGACACCAACACCACCACTACCAATAACAATGACCCCAACACCACCACCATCACGACCACCACCAACACCGACAATCCATTAGATTTGGGGATTGAACAGCTCCTCGAGAGGTACGTTTTTTACTCCATTGTAGACACGCTGGAGATCCGCTATCAGCCATCCTTCAGGGCTGAAGCAAGAGGCCAACTTCAATCAGAACGTCAATGCATGCACCTCATCAGGACGCATCGAGTGCCGGATGCATGAGCATAGAGCACTCATATCGAACTATGCACTCAGTGTTGGTACTCACCACTGACTCGTCCATGTATTGTTTTGTCTTTCTACCTGTAGTAGATGTATTTCAATTAAGAATAATCACCACGATGTCTGCCTTACTCCGTTACTTTATTCACCATCTTGGATCCCGTGACGCCTCTGCCCTCGTCATCAACTCTCGCGGGATTTTAACAACAGTACAACGTGTACATAGTGCACCATCTAGTGGGCAGAATGAACTTAACACAATATGTTACAGTCCAAACCAGCATCTCCTTTAGAATCTCCTCTATCACTCTCAGCTACAACCACAGACTATCTCAAATCTTTTTGTTCCTTTGTTCCACCTGTAACAAGTCATTCTGCTGGTCATCCCCACAGTGCGAAGATTGAAAGATGCGTGAGATATATTTATGAGAACAAGAAGATCCCAACCACTCTTCCTGAGGAATTAAAATCCTGATTGAGTAACACTAATAATATTGGATACACCTACTTTTAACCTTGCTGCCAATACAGATGTAAGTGTTTCATAATCTGTATTCAGGAATGTAATAGGTCTTAGATTTCTTGATAATCATTTGTCTTTTCCTTTTTTGGGTGTCAATTTAATTATGGCTTGTTTCATTGTCGTAATTAATTCATTTAGAGTAATACATTATTGCCTCAAATAGCAATGTTTTAATTTCTTCCTATACATGTTTGTAGATGTTTGCAATTATTGAAATCTTCCTCACAAACATTTCTAAGGTTTTCATCAATTAGAGGAATCAGATCCTTTATCTCATTAAAAAGTAATTTGGCATTTCGTTTCGAAAAAGAAGATGTAAACAGTTTGCTGAAGAAATTCAAAATCTCTTTTGGGTTCTCATTATTCTACCCTATTCATCACGAGAGTGTGAATTGTATTTTTTTCAATCCCTTTGTATTTCATCGCTGCTGTTATAAAAAATACAAAATACAGCTATAAGAATAAAATACTGCAGACACACGCACACACACACACGCACACACGCACACACACAGTCCTCACAATATTAGCTGAAGTCAGACTAGTGTAGTCAGTCTCTGTATCTCATCTCAGAAAGCACCTTTGTCACTGTCAGTAATCAGCTCTACGACGGTGGTGTCATCTGCAAATTTGATGATTGCACTGGTGTGTTTGGACGGTGTGTAGTTATGTTTGTACAGGGAGAAGAGGAAGCGTGTCAGCGCAGAACCTTGTGGAGCCGCAGCACTGAGTGAAAGAGTGGAGGGGTGGTGGAGACCCATTCTATTCTGTGAGAAACTCCTATTTCCACAAGCAGATGTCACACATGACCGTGATGTTGAGGTTGCACATCTTAGAAAAATGTGGTCCACACAAAGGAGCCGAGCAAATTGTCCTTGCGGTTCCAGGAGCGGAAGGCCGAAGTGTAGTGAAGATGGCTTCATTCTGATATCGATTTTTCCCGTGGTTGAGGCTGTGTGTGATGGTTGACCTGATGTTCATCAGTGTCAGTTTTTCCAGGTACGTCACAGGCACCAGCTTAGAGTCATTAAGGCAGGTGATTGCAGCATGCTTGGAGACTGGAACAATGATAAATGTCTTTAGACAATAAGGCACATTGCACTGTGGCAGGGAGTGGTTGAAGCAGACAGTTCCCCTGCCCAGTTCCCGAGGACAAATCCAGAAACACTATGAGAATGTTGATGGTCTGGATGGTATGACTCTAAAAGTGCCTGAGTTGTAAAAGTGGTTCTGAGTTCAAAGTTCAAAGTGACTTTATTGTTACTTGTTGGCAGATTTGTTCTGCAGTAGCAGGAGAGGGGATCCAATGAATCAGACATTTAATATACAGGGCAATAAAAACGGCCTGAAACACAGACATATGCTCACTGAACAGGTATACATGTGAAATGAATAAAAGAACCGAATCAATGCAAAAAGGACAACAAAGGTTTGTGTTTGTGAGTAACTAAAGACACCCTATAATTGATGGCACAAAAAGGTTAGGGAGAGCCCTAATTTAAACAGGTGTGGCAAACCTTAATAGCAAAGCACTGACTAAGAGAGACTTGTTTTTACTGTCTTTGGATTCCTAAAAATGCATCTTTGCACCTAGGTTGTGCATTAATACCATGACTACAGTAACTTGAAGACTTAAATCACATGACTTTCACCAATACATTTTCTTTCTATGTCATTCTTTTTTTTCCAATAATAAAAAAATAACACTACCTATTGGGAGACAGAGTACAACAAAGAAAGGTCATATCAACATATGCAACCTTTCAGAGAGAAAGAAGACAACAATGAACTGGCAGTGGCGTCATTTGAACTAGTGCTGGTGTGGCAAAAAACAAACACAACAATGGAGTGTTGATTGAAAAGTTGAATCCACATTGTGAAGTGTCTCGGAATGTAATTTTATTATTTTTTTAAAGTCATTGACATTGAAATGATTAGATGTCTTTAAGAAATGAACAAACTGATAATAAGCAGTGCCAAGTGAGGTAATCCTCCGATGGCTGTGAATCATTTGTACTCATTTGCTTCCTCAGCTGAATCATGGGAAGCTAGATTTGACCGCATCACAAAGAACTGTTGAGAAGAAATACTGGTTCTAACCCAGTGATAACAAAAAGACACACAGTCATATCCTTCTATTGAAGAAGCTTGTTTACTTGTTCTTTAAGCAGGCAATAAGCATACATTTTTGATTTTCACCTTTTTTGTCCCCGTTTCGGACAGAAATCAGTGTTGTCGTATTGAGAATCAACGTGTCTTCTGTGATGCCTGTCATTTTGGTTGCAGGGGTAACCAAATCTTATGTCCAGAAATTTCTGTTGCTTTTTTTTTTTCTCAATAAATTCTATGAGGCACAGTGTAACCACAGCTGAGCAAATTGAATTGATATGTGATTTTTGTGTGATGAAATACAGTTTGTGGTACATATTATGGAGCACTCACACAATAACCTCAAAATGTTTCATCTTAAAGAAATAACATAATAATACTAATAATACTAATAATACTAATACTACTACTACTACTACTACTACTACTACTACTAATAATAATAATAATAATGTTTGGGGAAATAGATATAAAACACATACAAACCATACCATTAAACTCCAGAAAAGAACTATTAGAATAATAAATATAGCCTCCTTTCGAGAAAACACTAATAAACAATTCATAGACTCTTGCACCTTAAAATTCATAGATATTGTATACTTAAAAACATTAGACATACTATTTCGAGTGAAGAATAAAAGTCCTCCCACTGTTATTCAACTTTTTTTTTAAATAAGAGAAAAATATTTTAATTAAAGAGGATTGTGTGTATTTGAAAGAGGCAGTGCGAGAACCAATGTTAAATACAGATGTGTTTCCTTTCTGGGAGACATTTTATGGAATGGACTTAGTGTCGACTTAAAATTGTGTAAATCATGTTGTGCTTCAAAAAAAACCCATTCAAAAGTAAAATAATAAATGGTTGCAATGAAAAATGATCTCTTTCACTTTTGCTTTGTTTTTCTCTTGTATTACTTTTGTTATACTCTGGGGAGCAGTGGAGCACGAAGCCCAGTCACCTGTGGTGAGTTTGGTCCTTGGGATGTAGAGGTATGATCAGACTGGAGGGAGCGTGTTGTGGTGAGCGGGGTGAGCACTTCCTTGAGTTAGGGGGGTGCATTACTGTGGATGCATTAGTTAGTGAGGAGGCAGATCTTGTATTGTATTCTGGCAGACATGGGGAGCCAATGGAGGGATTGCAAGACTGGTGTGATGTGATGTTTCTTGGTTCATGTGAGTATAATGGCAATGCTGTCCTGGAGGTATTGGACTTTCTGAAAGTTTTCGTTTGTGATGCCAAAAAAGTAGTGAATTGAAGTATTCAAACCTGGATGACATGAAGGCATGGACAAGTTTTTCAGTGTTGGGTGATGGACAGAGGCTTGTAATGTTTGTGAGGTCCTACAGAGCCTGATGGCGTGGAGGCGGCTGAGGAGGAGGGTGTGGCCAATGGTGTCAAATACTCTGGATAGATCAAGAAAGATAAGGACTGTGGATTTCTGGGTCCCTGTCAGGTTATTGTCAAAAGAGGCTTGATTATGGCACTTTTCAGTTGAGATAGAACAGAACAGCAGACTGGAGAGACTGACTAATCATAGTGATGATCAGAGGTACAATAGCTGTCTTGGCCAGGCCAGATGTAAAAGAGTCGAGGGTGCCCGTGGTGGGCTTCGTCTTTCTGACTACGTCCAGAATATCCTGCTGGGAAACAGGGAGGGAGGAGCAGAGAGGCTGGAAGATCCTGAGCTGTAGCTTGGTGGTCAGGTCAAGAGGACCAGGTGAAAAACACAGCGGATACTGTGGATTTTAATGTTGGAAAAGTCTAGGAATGTATTGCCACGTGACCACTAGAGGCGTTTGACTCGCTCTTTCTGGGGACGCGGCGATTGCTTAGCGGCCAGATAAACAAGACGTCCGTCGAGCGTGCATGCGCGAGGCCGGTCTCGCAGCGAGGCAGTCTACCGAGGGCGTAACGAACGGGCGGTTCCGTTGGCCTGGTTCTGAGCGCCGGAGTTCCTAAGTGGAGGTCGGGACCTGCAGTTAGAACTCTTGTGATCGAGGCAGATGTGCTCTTGCAGCAGATAACAGTTGGGTGTTACATGCAGATGTGTGTGTCTGTGAGCTTATCTGATCAGATAAGGGGGGCACAGGGCTGCGAGGAGATCCGGGTTAGTGGAGGAAGGGGGAGAATGAGAGAGGGTGAAGACAAGAGAAAGACAGAGAATTCTGGCGACGCTCGGTTCTGAACCCTGGTTCCTCCACCCAGAACTTCCAGTGGACTGGAGCTCACTTGGACCTCTGGTTCTGAGGTGGAAAACCCGATTCCCGGACATGGTTGGTGCGCATGAACGCGCGTACACAAACCTATGAGATGCTGTGGCCTTCTGAGTGGCACATTGAAACACACATCATGTTAGCTTCACGGTAATCAAACAATATATCTGCCCAGACAAAAGCTCTCACCGTCCGTGGTGCTGTGGAAACTGGTTGTTACCGGGTCTGAATTCAGCGTCCTGAATTCAGAGGCCTGGCTTCAGCTGCAGGAGTGGACTCTGGTCTCCAGGTCTCTGGCTTGCTCCCCTGCTGTTTTATGGCCTGTTCATTGTCCCTGGTGATTTTCCTCTGGGGGAGAAACTTCTTGGAGGAGTTCAATGGAATCTTCAGCCCAACACAGTGATCATCTGTACAGTTAGAATTTGAGGGTGTGTGTGGTCTGAGGAGATCGATTGCTGTAGATAAAAGCTCCTTGGAGATTCTTTGGCTGCTCTGGATGAGGTTTGAAAAATATAGAGATGTTGTATTTTTCAGGGATGTGGATGAGGCCTTTTGGTGTTCACAGTAGGCTTGGTAATGTAATGGACGTTGAGGCCTGAAGCTGTGAAATTCAGCTCAAGGGCACACCTCGCAGCTTTCATTTTTCGCGGCTCGCTGTTGAATCAAGGGACGGAACAAGAGAAGCTGACGGATCTGGCTCTGATGGGGGTATGGAAGTCCAAAAAACTACTCAGGGTTTTGTTGTAGAAGTTCACTAACTCATGGACTGAAGGCAGACTTGCAGAGAGATGATGGTTCACTCTTTTCTATGGTCCAAAATGAGATCTGACCATTGTCCCTGTGATGCGGGACAGACAGGAGAAACACCCAGGTCATACACTTGAAGGTATGGCCTGGGTATCTGCTGAACAGAAAGGAAAGATGCTCAGTGTATTTAAGGTCTATCAGCAGTCTAAACCTACAGCAGCAAAACCAAGGAACCCCCAATACGTCAGCATTCTGAGAACCACGTGTTCTGCAGGGGTAACATGGGACTGACAGCTCTTTACGATATGATGGATCCTTGGTTCTCAGAGCCTTATAACTTAAAAGATCAATTTTGAATACCTTTCTATACTCCACAGGAAGCCAGTGAAGAGAAACTAACACTGGCGTGATGTAGTCTCCCCTGCTAGTTCCTGTCAGTAGTCTTATGCGCATCCTCATAATAGGGAATTACAATAGTTTAGCAACAAATGCTTCTCAGTATCAGCTTGAGTCAGTACGTTGTAATTTTAGAGACATTACGCAGGTGAAAAAGGCAGCCCTGTAGACTTGTTTAATGTTGGCGTCAATGAGTAAGTCTCAGTCAGAAATAGCTCCCGGTTACGAAAGACGAAATAATTTTTTATATAGGGTTTCTGTAAAAAAAACAAATATGAATGGAAGAAATGACAAATAAATGAGGTGAAACTACGATGCTGGCTGCATCTCTTTGTAGCCATCAATGTGATGCTATTTCAAGATTCAGGGAGCGTCTAAATATTCATCGACATAATGGAAACTCTTAATTTCCATAACTGGAGAACAGTGTGTATGGTTTCACAGCGGACACACAACAATTCAATTGTCAAAAAAAAATATATATAAAGGGAGGTGGACAGTTCATTGTCCAAAGTGCACACAATGCCAACCAACTAATTTCAACAGAGAGGCATGCCGTCAGTGTTTTCAGCTGAGGAACATTTCAAATGACTAAAAAGGGTATGGTGATTGTTCACAAGAATCAAATCGGGAGTGTCTTAAAGATCATCCTGTAAGAATGGACAACACACCCAGTTATTAAGGTTGTTACGCACACATTTTTCAACAAGTACTTGAACACCTGAACATTATAAAAAGGCAAGTGATGCTCAGCAGAGACAGATCCAGCCTTCAGGAAGACTCCTGAAAACTCCTGATCATCATGATGAAGCTGATCCTCTCTTTCGCTCTCCTGTGGGCATTCTCCAGTGCAGGTAACCAAACTTATTTTACAATACAACTTATGCAGGTACAACACAAGTTCATTTATTATTAACACAGAAATACAATTTAGAAATTGTAAAAGAAAGTTTAATGATAATAATAATATTATAACATGTATCTATTAGTAAATCTGCTGAAGCTGTTAAGTTTTACTTTGATTTCTGGAATTAATGATGGATCAAAAATAATAGATGAAACATAATTAGTTATTAATTCCTATGAGAGATATTGAAATGTGACAGCACAGGGAAAAACCTCTGGAGATAGGAATTCAAGAACAAAAAGCTAAACTAAAACTGTGAAAGTAGTTATGTACATATGTATAAACCAGGATTAAAGCTCAATGTTAAATCTAAATGATATTCTGACAAAGACTTCAGACATTCAGGATCTTCAGACATTTCACCGTTCACACATTTCTTTTCATAAAATATTATTTTTCTTTGTTTGTTCCCATTACAGATGGAGAAATCCAGTGTCAAGTATGTACAGATGTCAATGATCTGAGCTGTGCTTTCGGAGTGACAGTTGAATGTGCGCCTGGAGAAATGTGTTTGAATGCCTTCATCACAGGTATTCTTTTCTTCATATCATCTTTTCCTTTTCACTGAACTATTGAAAAATTCAACATGTGTTCCATGAAATTCACAATGCTCTTTTTTTGACAACAGAAACCGATGGAACAGAGAGAATCTACAGGGACTGTGCAGGTCCCGCTGTTTGTCCAACCACAGGCACACAGACCATTGCAGCCAACCTGGGTGGGATACACACAGTTGCAAATGCTGAGTGCTGTGATGATGAGAATGAATGCAACTTGAGGACCCTAAGCTGTAAGTATATTTGGATCAGAAGAATTGTGATGAAAAGAACAAACAACAAATATTTCAAAATACTTTTAAAGATAAAAGGCTTAAATATTCACTCTGTGGTTTCATCTCGTTTGTTTCAGTCCCTGCTATTCCTGCAGTAAATGGAATACAATGCGATGGTTGTGATCCCAGCACTGATCAGTGTGACGCTGTAGTGAGTTGTAGAGGAGAGGAGGACACCTGCTTTCAGTCACAGAGTGAGTATTTTTATTGTACATTTAAAAAAAATCTCTGAATCATTTTTACTTCTGTTTAAACTTGTTTCATGAGTGTAAGGACTTAAAATCACTGCATGCCTTTGAACAAGAGAAAGATTGTTATATATTTATTTCAAAGTTATCATGAATACACTTTTTCTTTCTCTATACATACAGAAGACTCTGAATCTGTTTTCTTCGTACTTTAATCATCGACATATATTTGTCTGTCATGACTAATGAAGAAATTGTTTGACTCAAATTCAATCTTTTCATCCACAGTCTTGATAGATCGCCAACAGATCTCTGTTGCTGGATGTGGAACTTCAAATGTGTGTGACATCGCTAATGACATCAGAAATCTGCCTTTCCTGGAAGAAGTGGGAACAGTTATTTTTACACCAACCTGTTTCCTTTTTACCACAACAACTACACCTGCCCCAACCACAACTACAACCACTCCTGAGCCGACTACAACCACAACCACAACCACAACCACAACCACTCCTGAGCCGACTACAACCACAACCACTCCTGAACCTACTACAACCACTCCTGAGCCGACAACTACTGTTACTGAATCAACTACAGTTTACACTCCGTCACCTGAACTGTTAGCACAAATAAAAGCTCTGCTGCAGGAACTACAGCAACTGTCAGCCAAGATAAACCTTGAGCTGCTCCAGCAACATCAACTGGTGCTTTTCAACCTGCATCTACAGCTGCTTGAGTACCACCAACAACTGGTGCTCCAACAGGAAGAACTGCCAATCGACCACCATGACCAACTGTCACTGTTCTACCAGCAATGCATGCTGGTAAACCACCAGCAGCAGCTGCTCCATCAGATCCACCTTTCTCTCTGTGGGCAACAGCACCTCCTGCAGCTCTTCAAACAACAACAACTGATTTTCCACCAAGTACAAGGACTGCTGCATGGCCACCACCATCATCTGCTGCCCCACTACTACAGTTACCTGCTGCACCACCACGCCACATCTGTACAGTAGACATCCTTATGGAGTTTTACAGAAACGTGCCTTGTGTAATTAGTCTCACTTTTCCATTTTAATCAACTTTCTTTTACTATCTGGTTTCTCTTCTCGGGAAAAATTAATCAAATTATTGCCAATTACTTCAAATGGGTACAAATCAAGTTCAATCAGGCTTTTCTTAATGTTTTGATTTAGTCATCTATATGCTGCTGTCATTTCCTCAATCAATCAATAAAGCTACATTTGCAATTTGATGTGATTTCACTTTTTTCTGTTTCTCACTTTCACAAAGGCATGATCAAGGCCTTTTTTTTTTTGAAAAAAACAACAAAAAAAAAACAACAAAAAGTTATTTATATGAGGACACAATGGATTATAGGTGGCAACAAAATTTAGACCAAGATTTGATGTGCAATTGAAGTTTCTTGATTTGAATTGTGGTTTGCTACCAGAGAATTTCAAACATAGTGAAATATTGGAAAGCAGAAAACTATGGTGCCAAACTAGGAGCCAAAAGAAAATTTGCTGCCTCTGAGATATTTTATCAATCTTAATCAATGCATGAGACACTGATGGTGATGTGTTTTGTGTGTACAGTTGACAACATACCCTTTCAAGTCTGTCAATAAGTGATACTTTAACCAAGATGTGGACAACAACAACAAAACAAACAGTATTGTCACTAACACGCACTGTAGAGAGTTCCCTTGGGAGATAGAAGGGTCTGCATCTTCTCAAAAATAGAAAAGAAACTATACGTCTGGGCAGCAATGTCTCTCAATGACCACAGTCTGTGTTCACCAGCTGTTGTTTAGATACATACGAGATACCTCGACTCATCCTATCAGAGTGCGATGTGCGGTCTGCCCAGTAGATGGCGTGGCCTGCTAGCTCCATGGCTGAATCTGAGACGCGCTCATGCAGCCATGTATCGGTTATCACATTGACACAGCTGTCAATGTAGTGGTTGGCAATCTGCAGCTTGATATCATCCATTTTGTTGACGAGAAAGCGGGCATTTGCAGACTTATGCTGGTGCGCTCATCTCCGGGAGAGGCAAAATACCACAAGGGGTAAAACAGACAAACTGGCAATCAGTGGAGGAAGAACCAGAGTTGGGAGTTGATTAAGATGGATCTCAGGTGTACAGCTCAGCCAGAGACTTGGTCCTGCAGACTCGGCCCACCACGGACAGAAAACAGGAGGGGAAGACATGCGAGAAACAGAAAAAGCATGGCAGATGCTGTGACAGGTTTGCTTTAATTTGCAGATATGAAATCTAAATAACAGACATTCGGTCTGCTTATTAATTATAAATAATTATTATTTTCATTTGAAGGAGGACGCAATCTGTAAATCATAACGTGCCATAAACCAACTCCTTAGCAGCTGTTAGCTTGCTAAGATCATGTAGCCATGCTATATTTTTAGAGTTCACTGCAAAAGTGTCTGAGTTGTCTGTAAGCGCCTTAAAAGGGTTTCTGTATTTAATAATTCTGGCACACACACAAAATTGTCAGCACATTCATTTGATTAGTTTTGGCGATAAGTGTTCAAAATAATCCTCTATCATTTCTTGGTTTATATCATTGTATGTTTTATTTTGTTAAGATAATTCACTATGTACTGATGCTCCATTGAGATTGTAGTGAGGTCGGGGTGAACCTTTATGTCATTGTGGGTGCTGTGGGGATGGTGAGGTGCTGAGATAAGGTGTAAACGTCTCATCTTTACACCTTGACATGCCTGCAATACCTTGGTCATTGGATCATTGCTGCACAGTAGAGGGGGTTCTGATTGAGCAAGGGCTTGGAGGATGCTTTTCCTTAAAAAAGACAGCACATACAAAATGAAATGAGGCTCACATCATGAACAACATCACAGCCACTGCCACCATAGACAAACTCAGGCCGTTGCTCGGAATCCATGGCTTGTCTTATAATCCTGTCACAGGTATTGGTCCCACATTTACAAGTGAGCTGTTGGATGAGTTTATGCAGCAGTAGGGAATTCATCACATTCAAACAGCCCTATTTGCACCCAGTCTCAAATAGTTTGGCAGCGCAAGCAGTGCAAATGGTGAAGGAAAGCCTGAAATGAATTCAATTCAATTCAATTCAATTTTATTTGTAAAGCGCTAAATCACATCACCAAACATCTCAAAGCGCTCTTACAATGATAGAGTACAACAGAACTCAACTAAACCCTTCCAAAGCAAGCAGGTGTAGCAAGCAACAGTGGCCAGGGAAAACTCCCTCGCATGGAGAAAAGTTCATAAGAACTCCCTCTTCAGGAAGAAAGCGTGGGGCGGACCCTAGACTCTGGAAGGGCGGCCATCCGCCTTGACCGGTTGGGGGGAGAAGTACATGGGATAGGACAGGGAGAGAGAGGAATAGAAGAGGGAGAGAAAGAGTGGCAGACAGGCGAGATAAGTACAAATACTAAGAAAAGTCTATGATGAGCGTTGGTCTGATGATGAACCAATCTCAGTCTGGAGTTTAAGGGCTGTGCCGTTGCGGTGGGGTCCCGGTGCTGTGGTGGGGTCGTATAGTAGGACTGTCGTAGATCCACTCTGTGAGTCTTGGGTCTAATCCCCTGGATCCTGCTCCCCTCCTGTCAGGGAGAAAAACAGACGGCGGCAGTATCTGGTGGCTACAGTAATGTTGTTACACAGAGAGAAAGAAAGAAAGACAAGAAACAGAACCTCCAAATGTAGAGTTTCTCCCTTTAACGGGAGAGAGAAAATCCCCTCAGCAGTCTAGGCCTAGAGCAGCTCAACTTAGTGCTCCTATTTTATTCCTAATGATAAGCTTTATCAAAGAGGAAGGTTTTTAGTCTACTCTTAAATAAACTAATGGTGTCGGCCCTTCGGACCGAGGCTGGTAGTTGATTCCAGAGTAAAGGAGCCATATGGCTGAAACTCCTGCCTCCTGTTTTACTTTTATGGACTTTAGGGATTACCAACAGTCCTGCATCCTCAGAGCGAAGGGCTCGTGGAGGGTGATAAACTTCTAGAAGTTTCTCAATATAGGACGGAGCCTTCTGATGAAGAGTTTTATATGTGATCAGAAGGATCTTGAATTCTATTCTAGATTTAATTGGAAGCCAGTGTAATGATGCTAAGACTGGGGAGATGTGCTCTCTTCTTCCAGTTCTGGTTAGTAAACGTGCAGCAGCGTTCTGCACTAGCTGGAAGATCCTAACAGAGGAGTTTGGACATCCTGACATTAGGGAGTTACAATAATCTAATCTTGAAGTCACAAAGGCATGAATATTTTTTTATGCATCTTTGAAGGACAAGAAGTTTCTAATTTTTGCAATATTCCTTAGATGGAAGAAGGCTGTCCTGGAGACATGTTTAACATGGGAAATAAAGGACAGATCCTGATCAAAAATAACACCCAGGTTCCTAATATCACTGTTAGAAGTTAAGGTAATATTATCTAAGGTAATCAGACTATCTGAAAAATTATCCCTGAGCTTTTTAGGACCTACGATTATAACCTCAGGCCTGGATGTGTTGAGCATTAAGAAGTTGATAGACATCCAGGACTTAACGTCCCTGAGGCAGGACTCTAGTTTAACAAGTTGGTCCGCCTGATTGGCTTTAATTGATAAATATAGCTGAGTATCATCTGCATAACAATGAAAGTTAATGTTGTGTTTCCTAATAATATTTCCGAATAGAAAACAGATAGAAGACCTCTGTCTGAGGCCATTAGAAGGTCATTAGTAACTTTTAGCAGTGCAGTCTTTGTACTGTGGTTCATTCTGAAACCGGACTGAAGGTCCTCTAACAGATTATTCTCGTGCAGATAATCGTTGAGTTGTTTAGCGACTACTTGCTCCAGAACCTTTGACAGGAAAGGAAGGTTGGAGATCGGCCTGTAGTTTGAGAGAAGGCTTGTGTCTAAGTTTGGCTTCTTAATGAGTGGTTTAATAACTGCTAGTTTAAAGGATTGTGGCACATAGGCTATTGTTAGAGACTGGTTAATAATTGCGAGTATAGAATTATTTATTAGTGGCAGTGCCTCTTTCAGAATTCTAGTAGGAATTTGGTCCAACAGGCTAGTAGTTGGTTTAGCAGAAGAAATAAGGGAATTTAGTTGGGCTAGTTGTATTTGCTAAAAGCATTCCAGATGACTGTTAGGTTTAACCAGTTCCTCTGTTATGGGGCTAACAGACGGTAAGGTTTGATGGATGTTATCCCTAAGCGTTGTAATTTTATTTTGAAAGAACTTCATGAAGTCCTCACTACATATATTGATAGGAATGGTGGGCTCAACGCTATTTTGGTTCTTGGTCAGTTTGGCTACAGTACTGAAAAGAAACCGAGGGTTGTTTTGGTTTTCCTCTATTAAGGATAAGTAGTAATTAGTTCTACTTTTACTCAGAGCTTTCTTATAAGTTTTGAAGCTGTCCTTCCAGGCTATATAATCTATGTCTGTTTTTGTTGAACGCCAAGTTCTTTCTAATCTACGGGAGCGTTGTTTAAGCTCGCGGGTTGATGAGTTAAACCATGGGGATGACTTTTCCTGTTTTTTCATTTTCATTTTTTGAGGAGCTATGTCGTCTAGTGTTGTTTTTAGCATATCTGTCAGACTGTTTGTTAGGTATTCAATGTCTGAGCTAGCAACAGTATATGGGTCAGTAAGATTCACTACTGATTCTATAGCAGTGGGAATTCTTTCCTTGAATTTAGTTACTATGTTATCAGAGAGAGACCTGGTTAACACGGCTTTAGCCGGAGGGTTATAACTATTTAGAACAAAGTCAAAGGTTATTAAGAAGTGATCTGACAGGAAATCATTGTGAGGAGAGATGGTCAGATGCTCTATACTCAAACCATAAGTTAGAATAAGGTCTAGGGTGTGTAGATGTTTATGGGTAGGCCCGTCTACTACCTGAGAGAAACCTAGAGAGTCAAGTGTAGATCTAAAGCTGGCACTGAAACTATCATTTTCTATGTCAACATGAACATTGAAGTCTCCTACCATGATAACTTTATCTTTAGTCAGGGCTAGATCTGACAACAATTCTGAGAATTCAGTTAAAAAAGTTGAATAAGGTCCAGGAGGACGATAAATAATTACAAATTCTACAGAATTTACTATTTTATTTGAAGGGTGTCGCATGGTCATGCTCAGACTCTCAAAAGAACTAAAGTTGGATTTTGGGTTAATATTAATTAGTAACTGAGAGTTATAGATGTCTGCCACGCCCCCTCCTCGACCACTTTCACAAGCTATTTGAGTGTTAATATGACTTGGAGGGGAG
Source organism: Lipophrys pholis (assembly GCF_963383615.2). NCBI lineage: Eukaryota > Metazoa > Chordata > Actinopteri > Blenniiformes > Blenniidae > Lipophrys > Lipophrys pholis. The sequence goes on along the minus strand of NC_137640.1, from coordinate 24,655,166 downwards.
GCAACATACTCATCTTTACGTAGCCAGGTTTCTGTTAATCCAAAGAGATCAATGTTGTATTCGCTTATCAGATCATTGACTAGAAGAGCTTTGGATGATAAAGAAACCACATTTAATTTTTTTGTCTTGATTTTGTCTAGTTTCACACTTGATACGGATTAATTTTTTGTAGTCATTAGAAGTTGTTTTCCTAGGTTTAGATAGTTTTACACTTGTGGTGGTCCGAGGGATAGACACAGTCTCTATGGGACGTTTAACTAAGTTAGCTATGGTTGGTGACTGCCGAGAGGGTAACTCAGAGAGGCGTGTAGGACTGCGACTCTGTTGCCTGGTCCCCACTCTGGTGCGTCAGGATGGAGGAGCTAAGCTTTTAACTATGTTTCTAGATAAGAGGTACACTCCATCCAATGTGGGATGGATGCCGTCCCTCCTGATGAGACCAGGCTTGCCCCAGAAGGACTTCCAATTATTAATGAAGCCTACCGAGTTACTGGGACACCACCCTGACAGCCAGCAGTTAAAAGATGACGTGCGGCTAAACATCTCGTCACTGATGAGGTTTGGGAGGGGGCCTGAGAAAACTACTTCGTCTGAAATGGTCCGCACGTATGTGCACACTGACTCTACGTTAGCTTTGAGGACCTCAGATTTCTTCAGGCGAACGTCGTTTCCACCGCAGTGGATTACAATCCGTTTAAATCTCCGTTTACTCTTATTAGCTTTAGCTGGGACTCAATGTCGCCTGCTCTGGCCCCAGGAAGGCAGCTAACTGTGGCCGCTGGATGTCCTGGGTTAACGTGTCTCACTATAGAGGAGCCAATAACCAGCGTATCCTTCTCAACCAGCGTGCTGCTGAGTGGGGCAAACATATTGGAGACACTGACGGAGGCCTGCGGGGTGTAGCGGGGATGTCCGGTAGACTTCTTGCTGCTACGTTTACCCCTGGCAGTCACCCAACCGCCCTGTTCCCCCGGATGCTCGGGGGCCACTGAGGGGGGGCTAGAGTTAGCAGCTACCTGCGCTGCTAAGCTAGAACGCTCCGCTCCAGCTAAACCTGGCGGCTGCCTACTAGCTACAGGGCTAGCCCTAAGCTCGACAGAGAGGAGACGTTCCTCAAGCTGACTCAGCCTGGCCTCAAGTGCTACAATAAAGCTACACTTTTCACAGGTCCCTGTGTCAGTAACTGAGGTCAAGGTGTAGCTAAACATCTGAAATTTGGAGGAGGCGGGAAGCCATGACGAGACAGGTGCTAATAGGAGCTAAAACAGAGCACAGACAGAGAGAAACTGGAAGGTGTTGGGATTTATGGTTGGTTATTAGCATATAATTACTGTAAGTAATAGATTACTAAAAGTAATAAATCACTGGAAGTAATTTATGAAAAATTGAAATTATTAATGGAAGTAAACAGTCATTTACTCATTAACAACTCCTAAACTAATTGAGTAATTACTTTAAAAACAAAAAATGAATAAATTATCAAAAATTATTTATTAATGAAAAAATTATTAATTTGCATAAATTTGTTATTTATGTATTAATAATAAATCGGGGCACCACCAGATAAACTGGAAATAGCTAATACCAAAATATCAGTCTCGTTTGTAAAAAGTTTATTTAATTTAGTTAATATTTCTGCATAAAATATAACCATCTTAAATAGAATGGAAGGTGTGAGATCCGAGCACAGACTGTTACAAACCAGTGAATTGTCAACAATAAATACACAATAATACACCAAGAAGCATACAATTCAGCTAACAGGCGTTTATTAATAAAAATGTATTAATTCATAAATAATTCGGAAATCATCTCATAAATCAACACATTCAAATAACAAACGACATCTAACACGGAGATCTAATCTATTAAACAGCAAACACTATGTACAAAGAGTGTGTGTGTGTGTGTGTGTGTGTGTGTGTGTGTGTGTGTGTGTGTGTGTGTGTGTGTGTGTGTAGTAGAAGTGGGTCTCCCCTGCTTCCTCCGACCACGGTCTGGAGACCGGAGCAGGAAGGGTTAACACTTTGTCATAAACTGAGAACTATCATTTAACAAAAGTACTTTCAATAAAACTTTGTCAGAAACTGCAGGGTTACCTCTACATTCATTTAGGAGTGGCGAACCGCCCGGGGTGGGGTGGGGGGTGCGCTCGGTGGAACAGAGCTTTGAGCAAGCTGTGCACTCGTCACTCGCCGCCCGCACTTTGCAAGAAAGTGCTGTAAATCGCACGCTGCTGTATAGTGGTATCGGTGTAGTGGTATCGGTGGCAGTTGTATGAGTACTCATGCCTGGTATCGAACCGATACCCAATACTGGTATCGGTGCATCCCTAATTTATACCAAATGGTATCAATTTACCAATCACGTTGCTCGTTACTGGGCGTAATACAAAACCAGAAGTCAGTTGCAAGCTGTGTACTCAAGCTGATAATTTGCTATATTTTGGCAAAAAAAGATGAATCCAGGCAAAATTAAACGGTGACAGGAAGTGATGGCCATTACGCACATATTTCAGACGCTTTGAGAAACCCGTCTGCTATTTTTTCGGCTGTCTTTTCCAAAAATTGATCGTCCAAATGACGGCTGGACGGCTTGCTGCCCAAAACCATGGTTGGAGATCACCTTGGTTTGACAAAACCCATCAAGTTCCTTCTACAGTTTCCTTCAGGTCTTATGAAACTTGGCAAGCTTTGCAGAAGATTGGGGTGGTGTTGAGGCTTGTGTCGGATCTTTGCCTTGAACCCTTGAATGCAACTTTGATCCTCCATAAACACTGGCTGATGTCTAGGTATCACCTCTTTGATGCTTGTGCTCTACGGCGTTGCATTTATATTTGAAATTTGGTTCCCAGTTCTATTGTCGTCTCTTTAGCCATTTTTGGCCAAACGACGCTGACCAGAGGAAGAACAGCTTGCTCATTCTCATACTGTACTGGTATCATGATGTACCCTCAGCAATCCTTTGGCATAAATATGATTACAACTTTTGGCCAAGTGCTAGTTGTCAGAAGAAATTTTCAACGTGTGTCCTGTAGAAATTGTTAGACAACACTGACACTGCAGATCGTGTATCTAGTAGTAGAGGTGTGTTTTTGTATCCCAGTGTAACTGTATATTAACTGTATATCTTTTTTTCACAGGATAAAGTTGGGTACGCTGAAACTGCTCCAAAAGGTTCCTCCTCATCATCAACTCCTCTGGAAACATTTCTCTCCATTTTCCCACACAGAGTTTAAGATGTCTCATTTCCTCTTCTGCAAGCTCGAGCTATGTGTCCACTTGTAGAACACTTCTCGTTCTTAAATCTGCAGTCACGCCCAGAGTGTTTTGCTCCACAACAATAGCATGCTTGCTGTAACCCAGGGTAGGTTTTACCCACTTCTGTTGTTTTTCTCTGTTGTATATTTGTTGTTTTGCGACTCCTTCCGTCCCTTTGGAATCACCATTTGAAAAAGGGGTTTTCCTGCTGAGGTCCACATTGTCCTGAGAACAGCATCATGCTCTTGCATATAACACCAACACCACCACCACCACCACTAATGACACCGACACCACCACCAATAACAATGACACCTCCACCGCAAATGACACCAACACCACCAATAATGACACCAACACCACCACCAATGACAATGACATTACCACCACCAATAATGACACCACCACCACCACCAATGACAATGACACCACCACCACCACCACCACCAATAATGACACCAACACCACCACCGCCAATGACAATGACACCACTACTGCCAATAATGATTCCACCACCACCACCACCACCACCAATGACAATGACACCACCACCACCACCACCACCAATAATGACACCAACGCCACCACCACCAATAACAATGACACACACACCACCACCGCCAATGACACTACCACTACCAATAACGACACCAACACCACCAACGCCAATGACACCAACACTAATGATGACACCACCACCACCAATAACTACACCACCACCACCAATGGCGACACCAACACCACCACTACCAATAACAATGACCCCAACACCACCACCATCACGACCACCACCAACACCGACAATCCATTAGATTTGGGGATTGAACAGCTCCTCGAGAGGTACGTTTTTTACTCCATTGTAGACACGCTGGAGATCCGCTATCAGCCATCCTTCAGGGCTGAAGCAAGAGGCCAACTTCAATCAGAACGTCAATGCATGCACCTCATCAGGACGCATCGAGTGCCGGATGCATGAGCATAGAGCACTCATATCGAACTATGCACTCAGTGTTGGTACTCACCACTGACTCGTCCATGTATTGTTTTGTCTTTCTACCTGTAGTAGATGTATTTCAATTAAGAATAATCACCACGATGTCTGCCTTACTCCGTTACTTTATTCACCATCTTGGATCCCGTGACGCCTCTGCCCTCGTCATCAACTCTCGCGGGATTTTAACAACAGTACAACGTGTACATAGTGCACCATCTAGTGGGCAGAATGAACTTAACACAATATGTTACAGTCCAAACCAGCATCTCCTTTAGAATCTCCTCTATCACTCTCAGCTACAACCACAGACTATCTCAAATCTTTTTGTTCCTTTGTTCCACCTGTAACAAGTCATTCTGCTGGTCATCCCCACAGTGCGAAGATTGAAAGATGCGTGAGATATATTTATGAGAACAAGAAGATCCCAACCACTCTTCCTGAGGAATTAAAATCCTGATTGAGTAACACTAATAATATTGGATACACCTACTTTTAACCTTGCTGCCAATACAGATGTAAGTGTTTCATAATCTGTATTCAGGAATGTAATAGGTCTTAGATTTCTTGATAATCATTTGTCTTTTCCTTTTTTGGGTGTCAATTTAATTATGGCTTGTTTCATTGTCGTAATTAATTCATTTAGAGTAATACATTATTGCCTCAAATAGCAATGTTTTAATTTCTTCCTATACATGTTTGTAGATGTTTGCAATTATTGAAATCTTCCTCACAAACATTTCTAAGGTTTTCATCAATTAGAGGAATCAGATCCTTTATCTCATTAAAAAGTAATTTGGCATTTCGTTTCGAAAAAGAAGATGTAAACAGTTTGCTGAAGAAATTCAAAATCTCTTTTGGGTTCTCATTATTCTACCCTATTCATCACGAGAGTGTGAATTGTATTTTTTTCAATCCCTTTGTATTTCATCGCTGCTGTTATAAAAAATACAAAATACAGCTATAAGAATAAAATACTGCAGACACACGCACACACACACACGCACACACGCACACACACAGTCCTCACAATATTAGCTGAAGTCAGACTAGTGTAGTCAGTCTCTGTATCTCATCTCAGAAAGCACCTTTGTCACTGTCAGTAATCAGCTCTACGACGGTGGTGTCATCTGCAAATTTGATGATTGCACTGGTGTGTTTGGACGGTGTGTAGTTATGTTTGTACAGGGAGAAGAGGAAGCGTGTCAGCGCAGAACCTTGTGGAGCCGCAGCACTGAGTGAAAGAGTGGAGGGGTGGTGGAGACCCATTCTATTCTGTGAGAAACTCCTATTTCCACAAGCAGATGTCACACATGACCGTGATGTTGAGGTTGCACATCTTAGAAAAATGTGGTCCACACAAAGGAGCCGAGCAAATTGTCCTTGCGGTTCCAGGAGCGGAAGGCCGAAGTGTAGTGAAGATGGCTTCATTCTGATATCGATTTTTCCCGTGGTTGAGGCTGTGTGTGATGGTTGACCTGATGTTCATCAGTGTCAGTTTTTCCAGGTACGTCACAGGCACCAGCTTAGAGTCATTAAGGCAGGTGATTGCAGCATGCTTGGAGACTGGAACAATGATAAATGTCTTTAGACAATAAGGCACATTGCACTGTGGCAGGGAGTGGTTGAAGCAGACAGTTCCCCTGCCCAGTTCCCGAGGACAAATCCAGAAACACTATGAGAATGTTGATGGTCTGGATGGTATGACTCTAAAAGTGCCTGAGTTGTAAAAGTGGTTCTGAGTTCAAAGTTCAAAGTGACTTTATTGTTACTTGTTGGCAGATTTGTTCTGCAGTAGCAGGAGAGGGGATCCAATGAATCAGACATTTAATATACAGGGCAATAAAAACGGCCTGAAACACAGACATATGCTCACTGAACAGGTATACATGTGAAATGAATAAAAGAACCGAATCAATGCAAAAAGGACAACAAAGGTTTGTGTTTGTGAGTAACTAAAGACACCCTATAATTGATGGCACAAAAAGGTTAGGGAGAGCCCTAATTTAAACAGGTGTGGCAAACCTTAATAGCAAAGCACTGACTAAGAGAGACTTGTTTTTACTGTCTTTGGATTCCTAAAAATGCATCTTTGCACCTAGGTTGTGCATTAATACCATGACTACAGTAACTTGAAGACTTAAATCACATGACTTTCACCAATACATTTTCTTTCTATGTCATTCTTTTTTTTCCAATAATAAAAAAATAACACTACCTATTGGGAGACAGAGTACAACAAAGAAAGGTCATATCAACATATGCAACCTTTCAGAGAGAAAGAAGACAACAATGAACTGGCAGTGGCGTCATTTGAACTAGTGCTGGTGTGGCAAAAAACAAACACAACAATGGAGTGTTGATTGAAAAGTTGAATCCACATTGTGAAGTGTCTCGGAATGTAATTTTATTATTTTTTTAAAGTCATTGACATTGAAATGATTAGATGTCTTTAAGAAATGAACAAACTGATAATAAGCAGTGCCAAGTGAGGTAATCCTCCGATGGCTGTGAATCATTTGTACTCATTTGCTTCCTCAGCTGAATCATGGGAAGCTAGATTTGACCGCATCACAAAGAACTGTTGAGAAGAAATACTGGTTCTAACCCAGTGATAACAAAAAGACACACAGTCATATCCTTCTATTGAAGAAGCTTGTTTACTTGTTCTTTAAGCAGGCAATAAGCATACATTTTTGATTTTCACCTTTTTTGTCCCCGTTTCGGACAGAAATCAGTGTTGTCGTATTGAGAATCAACGTGTCTTCTGTGATGCCTGTCATTTTGGTTGCAGGGGTAACCAAATCTTATGTCCAGAAATTTCTGTTGCTTTTTTTTTTTCTCAATAAATTCTATGAGGCACAGTGTAACCACAGCTGAGCAAATTGAATTGATATGTGATTTTTGTGTGATGAAATACAGTTTGTGGTACATATTATGGAGCACTCACACAATAACCTCAAAATGTTTCATCTTAAAGAAATAACATAATAATACTAATAATACTAATAATACTAATACTACTACTACTACTACTACTACTACTACTACTAATAATAATAATAATAATGTTTGGGGAAATAGATATAAAACACATACAAACCATACCATTAAACTCCAGAAAAGAACTATTAGAATAATAAATATAGCCTCCTTTCGAGAAAACACTAATAAACAATTCATAGACTCTTGCACCTTAAAATTCATAGATATTGTATACTTAAAAACATTAGACATACTATTTCGAGTGAAGAATAAAAGTCCTCCCACTGTTATTCAACTTTTTTTTTAAATAAGAGAAAAATATTTTAATTAAAGAGGATTGTGTGTATTTGAAAGAGGCAGTGCGAGAACCAATGTTAAATACAGATGTGTTTCCTTTCTGGGAGACATTTTATGGAATGGACTTAGTGTCGACTTAAAATTGTGTAAATCATGTTGTGCTTCAAAAAAAACCCATTCAAAAGTAAAATAATAAATGGTTGCAATGAAAAATGATCTCTTTCACTTTTGCTTTGTTTTTCTCTTGTATTACTTTTGTTATACTCTGGGGAGCAGTGGAGCACGAAGCCCAGTCACCTGTGGTGAGTTTGGTCCTTGGGATGTAGAGGTATGATCAGACTGGAGGGAGCGTGTTGTGGTGAGCGGGGTGAGCACTTCCTTGAGTTAGGGGGGTGCATTACTGTGGATGCATTAGTTAGTGAGGAGGCAGATCTTGTATTGTATTCTGGCAGACATGGGGAGCCAATGGAGGGATTGCAAGACTGGTGTGATGTGATGTTTCTTGGTTCATGTGAGTATAATGGCAATGCTGTCCTGGAGGTATTGGACTTTCTGAAAGTTTTCGTTTGTGATGCCAAAAAAGTAGTGAATTGAAGTATTCAAACCTGGATGACATGAAGGCATGGACAAGTTTTTCAGTGTTGGGTGATGGACAGAGGCTTGTAATGTTTGTGAGGTCCTACAGAGCCTGATGGCGTGGAGGCGGCTGAGGAGGAGGGTGTGGCCAATGGTGTCAAATACTCTGGATAGATCAAGAAAGATAAGGACTGTGGATTTCTGGGTCCCTGTCAGGTTATTGTCAAAAGAGGCTTGATTATGGCACTTTTCAGTTGAGATAGAACAGAACAGCAGACTGGAGAGACTGACTAATCATAGTGATGATCAGAGGTACAATAGCTGTCTTGGCCAGGCCAGATGTAAAAGAGTCGAGGGTGCCCGTGGTGGGCTTCGTCTTTCTGACTACGTCCAGAATATCCTGCTGGGAAACAGGGAGGGAGGAGCAGAGAGGCTGGAAGATCCTGAGCTGTAGCTTGGTGGTCAGGTCAAGAGGACCAGGTGAAAAACACAGCGGATACTGTGGATTTTAATGTTGGAAAAGTCTAGGAATGTATTGCCACGTGACCACTAGAGGCGTTTGACTCGCTCTTTCTGGGGACGCGGCGATTGCTTAGCGGCCAGATAAACAAGACGTCCGTCGAGCGTGCATGCGCGAGGCCGGTCTCGCAGCGAGGCAGTCTACCGAGGGCGTAACGAACGGGCGGTTCCGTTGGCCTGGTTCTGAGCGCCGGAGTTCCTAAGTGGAGGTCGGGACCTGCAGTTAGAACTCTTGTGATCGAGGCAGATGTGCTCTTGCAGCAGATAACAGTTGGGTGTTACATGCAGATGTGTGTGTCTGTGAGCTTATCTGATCAGATAAGGGGGGCACAGGGCTGCGAGAAGATCCGGGTTAGTGGAGGAAGGGGGAGAATGAGAGAGGGTGAAGACAAGAGAAAGACAGAGAATTCTGGCGACGCTCGGTTCTGAACCCTGGTTCCTCCACCCAGAACTTCCAGTGGACTGGAGCTCACTTGGACCTCTGGTTCTGAGGTGGAAAACCCGATTCCCGGACATGGTTGGTGCGCATGAACGCGCGTACACAAACCTATGAGATGCTGTGGCCTTCTGAGTGGCACATTGAAACACACATCATGTTAGCTTCACGGTAATCAAACAATATATCTGCCCAGACAAAAGCTCTCACCGTCCGTGGTGCTGTGGAAACTGGTTGTTACCGGGTCTGAATTCAGCGTCCTGAATTCAGAGGCCTGGCTTCAGCTGCAGGAGTGGACTCTGGTCTCCAGGTCTCTGGCTTGCTCCCCTGCTGTTTTATGGCCTGTTCATTGTCCCTGGTGATTTTCCTCTGGGGGAGAAACTTCTTGGAGGAGTTCAATGGAATCTTCAGCCCAACACAGTGATCATCTGTACAGTTAGAATTTGAGGGTGTGTGTGGTCTGAGGAGATCGATTGCTGTAGATAAAAGCTCCTTGGAGATTCTTTGGCTGCTCTGGATGAGGTTTGAAAAATATAGAGATGTTGTATTTTTCAGGGATGTGGATGAGGCCTTTTGGTGTTCACAGTAGGCTTGGTAATGTAATGGACGTTGAGGCCTGAAGCTGTGAAATTCAGCTCAAGGGCACACCTCGCAGCTTTCATTTTTCGCGGCTCGCTGTTGAATCAAGGGACGGAACAAGAGAAGCTGACGGATCTGGCTCTGATGGGGGTATGGAAGTCCAAAAAACTACTCAGGGTTTTGTTGTAGAAGTTCACTAACTCATGGACTGAAGGCAGACTTGCAGAGAGATGATGGTTCACTCTTTTCTATGGTCCAAAATGAGATCTGACCATTGTCCCTGTGATGCGGGACAGACAGGAGAAACACCCAGGTCATACACTTGAAGGTATGGCCTGGGTATCTGCTGAACAGAAAGGAAAGATGCTCAGTGTATTTAAGGTCTATCAGCAGTCTAAACCTACAGCAGCAAAACCAAGGAACCCCCAATACGTCAGCATTCTGAGAACCACGTGTTCTGCAGGGGTAACATGGGACTGACAGCTCTTTACGATATGATGGATCCTTGGTTCTCAGAGCCTTATAACTTAAAAGATCAATTTTGAATACCTTTCTATACTCCACAGGAAGCCAGTGAAGAGAAACTAACACTGGCGTGATGTAGTCTCCCCTGCTAGTTCCTGTCAGTAGTCTTATGCGCATCCTCATAATAGGGAATTACAATAGTTTAGCAACAAATGCTTCTCAGTATCAGCTTGAGTCAGTACGTTGTAATTTTAGAGACATTACGCAGGTGAAAAAGGCAGCCCTGTAGACTTGTTTAATGTTGGCGTCAATGAGTAAGTCTCAGTCAGAAATAGCTCCCGGTTACGAAAGACGAAATAATTTTTTATATAGGGTTTCTGTAAAAAAAACAAATATGAATGGAAGAAATGACAAATAAATGAGGTGAAACTACGATGCTGGCTGCATCTCTTTGTAGCCATCAATGTGATGCTATTTCAAGATTCAGGGAGCGTCTAAATATTCATCGACATAATGGAAACTCTTAATTTCCATAACTGGTGAACAGTGTGTATGGTTTCACAGCTGACACACTACAATTCAATTGTCAAAAAAAATATATATAAAGGGAGGTGGACAGTTCATTGTCCAAAGTGCACACAAAGCCAACCAACTAATTTCAACAGAGAGGCATGCCGTCAGTGTTTTCAGCTGAGGAACATTTCAAATGACTAAAAAGGGTATGGTGATTGTTCACAAGAATCAAATCGGGAGTGTCTTAAAGATCATCCTGTAAGAATGGACAACACACCCAGTAATTAAGGTTGTTACGCACACATTTTTCAACAAGTACTTGAACACCTGAACAATATAAAAAGGCAAGTGATGCTCAGCAGAGACAGATCCAGCCTTCAGGAAGACTCCTGAAAACTCCTGATCATCATGATGAAGCTGATCCTCTCTTTCGCTCTCCTGTGGGCATTCTCCAGCGCAGGTAACCAAACTTATTTTACAATACAATTTATGCAGGTACAACACATGTTCATTTATTATAAACACAGAAATACAATTTAGAAATTGTAAAAGAAAGTTTAATGATAATAATAATATTATAACATGTATCTATTAGTAAATCTGCTGAAGCTGTTAAGTTTTACTTTGATTTCTGGAATTAATGACGGATCAAAATAATAGATGAAACATAATTAGTTATTAATTCCTATGAGAGATATTGAAATGTGACAGCACAGGGAAAAACCTCTGGAGATAGGAATTCAAGAACAAAAAACTAAACTAAAACTGTTGAAGTAGTTATGTACATATGTATAAACCAGGATTAAAGCTCAATGTTAAATCTAAATGATATTCTGACAAAGGCTTCAGACATTCAGGATCTTCAGACATTTCACCGTTCACACATTTCTTTTCATAAAATATTATTTTTCTTTGTTTGTTCCCATTACAGATGGAGAAATCCAGTGTCACGTATGTACAGATGTCAATGATCTGAACTGTGCTTTCGGAGTGACAGTTGAATGTGCGCCTGGAGAAATGTGTTTGAATGCCTTCATCACAGGTATTCTTTTCTTCATATCATCTTTTCCTTTTCACTGAACTATTGAAAAATTCAACATGTGTTCCATGAAATTCACAATGCTCTTTTTTTGACAACAGAAACCGATGGAACAGAGAGAATCTACAGGGACTGTGCAGGTCCCGCTGTTTGTCCAACCACAGGCACACAGACTATTGCAGCCAACCTGGGTGGGATACACACAGTTGCAAATGCTGAGTGCTGTGATGATGAGAATGAATGCAACTTGAGGACCCTAAGCTGTAAGTATATTTGGATCAGAAGAATTGTGATGAAAAGAAGAAACAACAAATATTTCAAAATACTTTTAAAGTTAAAAGGCTTAAATATTCACTCTGTGGTTTCATCTCTTTTGTTTCAGTCCCTGCTATTCCTGCAGTAAATGGAATAGAATGCAGTGGTTGTGATCCCAGCACTGACCAGTGTGACGCAGTAGTGAGTTGTAGAGGAGAGGAGGACACCTGCTTTCAGTCAGATAGTGAGTATTTTTATTGTACATTTAAAAAATAATCTCTGAATCATTTTTACTTCTGTTTAAACTTGTTTCATGAGTGAAAGGACTTAAAAGCACTGCATGCCTTTGAACAGGAGAAAGATTGATATATATATTTCAAAGTTATCATGAATACACTTTTTCTTTCTCTATACATACAGAAGACTGTGAATCTGTTTTCTTCGTACTTTAATCATCGACATATATTTGTCTGTCATGACTAATGAAGAAATTGTTTGACTCAAATTCAATTTTTTCATCCACAGTCTTGATAGATCGCCAACAGATCTCTGTTGCTGGATGTGGAACTTCAAATGTGTGTGACATCGCTAATGACATCAGAAATCTGCCTTTCCTGGAAGAAGTGGGAACAGTTATTTTTACACCAACCTGTTTCCTTTTTACCACAACAACTACACCTGCCCCAACCACAACCACAACTACAACTACTTCTGAGCCGACTACAACCACAACCACTCCTGAACCTACTACAATCACTCCTGAGCCGACAACTACTGTTACTGAATCAACTACAGTTTACACTCCGTCACCTGAACTGTTAGCACAAATAAAAGCTCTGCTGCAGGAACTACAGCAACTGTCAGCCAAGATAAACCTTGAGCTGCTCCAGCAACATCAACTGGTGCTTTTCAACCAACATCTACAGCTGCTTGAGTACCACCAACAACTGGTGCTCCAACAGGAAGAACTGCCAATCGACCACCATGACCAACTGTCTCTGTACTACCAGCAATGCATGCTGGTAAACCACCAGCAGCAGCTGCTCCATCAGATCCACCTTTCTCTCTGTGGGCAACAGCACCTCCTGCAGCTCTTCAAACAACAACAACTGATTTTCCACCAAGTACAAGGACTGCTGCATGGCCACCACCATCATCTGCTGCCCCACTACTACAGTTACCTGCTGCACCACCACGCCACATCTGTACAGTAGACATCCTTATGGAGTTTTACAGAAACTTGCCTTGTGTAATTAGTCTCACTTTTCCATTTTAATCAACTTTCTTTTACTATCTGATTTCTCTTCTCAAAAAAAGAAAATCTAATCATTACCAATTACGTCAAATGGGTACAAATCAAGTTCAATCAGTCTTTTCTTAATGTTTTGATTTAGTCATCTATATGCTGCTGTCATTTCCTCAATCAATCAATAAAGCTACTTTTGCAATTTCATATGATTTCCCCTTTTTCTGTTTCTCACTTTCAAAAAGGCATGATCAAGGCCTTTTCTGTATAAGGACACAATGGAATATAGGTGGCAACAATTTTTAGACCAAGATCTAATGTCGAAGTGAAGCTTCTTGATTTGAATTGTGGTTTGCTACCAGAGAATTTCTAATATAGTGAAAGATTGGAAAGCAGAAAACTATTGTGGCAAAACTCTGAGCCAAAAGCAGAGCTGCTGCCTTTCAGATATTTGGTCAGACTTTATAAATGCATACGACACTGGTAGTGATGTGTACAATGTGTACACAACATGCTTATTCAGGTCTGTAACTGAGTAATAGTTTAAGCAAGATGTCAATGACAGAACCTTCTTTCTTTTGGACTACAGTAGTGGTCTGTTGGATCCATACCTTCATCTCCATGGATTGCTGCATCCATGACCCACTGACATCACCACCGTTCTCTTCTTTCCCTGACCATAACACTTGGTCTCTCCAGCAGTTTGAATGCTGCTCTACCCAGGGTTGATAATAACAGTAATAATAGATGAACCAATAACAAATAAACAGACAATCTTTTCACTGAAATCTTTGACACTGAATGAACAAATAAATGTTGGAGAGGGTTAGGGTTGATATGCCTTTAAAACTAAAAGAAATGTTCCTAGTCTCTATCACTGTTATCACCATTATTATTATTCGTGAGCCAACGTTGCTTAGCATATCCCGCCTGTCTTTTTACCTACACCTTCAAGATTAGTGATGTAGTTGTTGATGAAGGGAGTAGGCCAACTCATTCGCTAAGAGCATGTCGCTGTGCATTACTGTTACTGAGGTCACTGCAAGAGTTTTTGAGTTTTCTGAAAGTGCCTTCAAAGGGTTTCTGTGTTATGCTGGTGCTGATAACATTAAGGAACCTGACTAGAATTAATGTGTAATTCGGACTTGTACTGCTCTCTCTCTGCATGACCGTTCCCCTACAGATGATGAGGACTAGATATAATGTGTTTGAAGTCTCGCTGTCTTGCCAGCTTTGAGGATTCTGCACTAGAAAACTGTGGGCCACTGTCACTCACCGTCTTATTCAGTATGAAAAACCTCACAGATGTCGCATGGTGGAGGGGTGGCTTTGTTGTCTGTGAATGATTTCATGAGCATTTTTATCCACGTCTTATTTCATTATATGTCTTGGTGGTTCTCGTTGGTTTTAACTTGAAATGGTGAGTTTTATTGTTTCACTTCCTGTTGAAGCATCTGTGATTGTGCCAATAACTGGCACCTGTCAAACACTCTCCTGACACACTGACCAATAGTGCTGAAGAACAAGTCATGTTGTGGTTCCCCCGGGAGTATTAGGGAGTAAGTTATTCTTAACTTGTGGACCTGGAATAAAGCGGCCAACTGTGAACATGTACTATGGGGTGTTTAACGTGAAATAAGAACACTACGATTGAAGAGGAGGATTCAAAACAGAACGCGCAGTTAAATCTGACGAAAGGGGGAGAACGAAAAGAAGACGATGACTGCCCGGAACATAGAGATGCAGCTTTGGATCTCCTATCTGCTCGCTGCTCACCTCCATCACAAGTGATGCTGGACACCTTGGACCTCTGGAGCCGATATGTACAGAAGTACCTTCACCTTGATCAGCTTCTCGTCTTCTTTTCACCCCGGCTACTACAATAGTTGGGGACTCCATCATTCCTGCAGCCTCCCTGGAGCCACATTCCTAGTAATCTTGGAGAAACTTCTTTCTGAGCTCATTCTCATCCTCTATTAAGAGGCTGATGCTCCATGTGGGTTTGAATTACTCTTCTCCTGGACAGTCTGAGCTGACCAAAAGGGATTTTAACAAGGTTTTTATCCTTTTAAATGGCTGCGGATGATTTGTGTTTATCTCTAGACCCTTTCTATCACTGAATGCCATGTCCCCCAGTCTCATCCATACCTCTAGCTCCCCCTACTGTCTACATTATATACTTTGACATGACTACTGTGATCACCAACGGACCTCAGATCAGACAAACTACAAACATGGCTGGGCATGGAGTCCCCACCAAATTTTATCTCCATATTTTCTATTAGGAAGGGTAGGAAAGGTGGTTGTACTGCATCAATTTAGTCTGCTTTATTTTGCAGTTGCTCAATTGTGGAAACACTCCACAGTCATTCCCATACACAGGAAAAGTACAAACAAAGTACTCAGTGACTTCAGACCTGTGGCTCTCACCTCCCTCATGATGAAGGCTTTTGAGACAATTATTAAACAACACATCATCGGAGAAAATAACTCACAGATTGACCGTCTCTAGTTTGTTCAAGCACAGGCGTTGATGATACCAATTCACTCTGGACATTTTACACAATCACCTGGAATGTCCTCACACTTCAGCTTGACTCCTGTTTGCCGTTTTCTCCTTGGCATTCAATGGCCTCCAGCCTCACATCCTGGCTAATAAACGCTCCTTGTACTCCCACCTGGATGATCAACTCATCCTGTGGCGATACTGGACTTATTAACTCACAGATCACAGAGAGTGCGGGTCAACATCACCTTCTCTGATCTACAACACACCTTCACTAACACCCCAGAGGATAGTGTCCTCTCCCCACTGCTCTTCATTCTTTACACAGATGACTGCAGATCCACACAGCCCAACACAGACCTCATGTATTTACTGCCTTAGCCTTCTCAACCCCATGGCTCAGTTCTCCAGGATTTTGTGGTTTGTAGAGTGGTGTGACAACTGTTGTCTGGAGCAGAATGTAAAAAACAAACAAGGAGATGGTAGCAATCTTTTCTAACCAGCAGATGGCACTGTCTACAGCTGTCCCCACCACAAACCATGGAATGCCTCTTGAGCGTTGAGCTTGTGGAGGAGAAAAATTATCTGGGTACAATCTTTGACAATCGGCTGAAATTTTCTTCTAACACCAGAAAATGTCAAAGGCAGTATCTCCTTAGAAAGCTCAGCTCTATTGAAGGAAGGATATTCTCTCCAAAGCCTGTCTGCAGTATATGGACATTTAACATGTAGGTTGGAAAACTGGATAATCCACAACCCCAAGAAAAGAAGAACATTAGGCAGAATGTAAAAAAGAAACTGTAGGATGGCTCACAAGAACAAAAAAGACCAAGCTGAGCAAGCAAACTCAAAATCAGCGATCACGGACCACTGCCATGGATCACCATGTAACGTTTTCTTCCATAGTTTTGTTGGGATTTATGGTTGGTTATTAGCATTAAATTACTGTAAGTAATAGATTATTGAAAGTAATAAATCACTGGAATTAATTTATGAAAAATTGAAATTATTAATGGAAGTAAACGGTCATTTACTCATTAACAACTCCTAAAGTAATTGAGTAATTACTTTAAAAAAAAAGAATAAATTATTAAAAATAATTTATTGATAAACAAATTATTAATTTGCAGAAATTTGTTATTTATGTATTAATAATAAATTGGGGCACCACCAGATAAACTGGAAATAGTTAATACCAAAATATCAGTCTCGTTTGTAAAAAGTTTATGTAAGTTAGTTAATATTCTGCATAAAATATAACAATCTTAAATAAAATGGAAGGTGTGAGATCCGAGCACAGACTGTTACAAACCAGTGAATTGTCAACAATAAATACACAAGAATCACCAAGAAGCGTTCAATTCAGCTAACAGGCGTTTATTATCAAAATGTACTAATTCATAAATAATTCTGAAATCATTTCATAAATCAACACATTCAAGTAGCAAACGACATCTAACACGGAGATCTAATTTATTAAACAGCAAACACAACGTACAAAGAGTGTGTGAGTGTGTGTGTGTGTGTGTGTGTGTGTATGTGTGTATTGATGAGTGTGTAATGACCTCGAACGCCCAGGTGGAGGCAAACGTTGGCGGGTCAGTGTGGTGACCGTGACGACCACTAGGGGCGTGCGGCGGATGAAACAGAGGGAGAGCGCAATGACTTGATGTGTCCACCAGGTTGATGTCAAGAGGGATTGCGATGACTCGCTCTTTCTGGGGACGCGGCGGTTGCTTAGCGGCCAGATAAACAAGACGTCCGTCGAGCGCGCATGCGCGAGGCCGGTCTCGGAGCGAGGCAGTCTACTGAGGGCGTAACGAACGGGCGGTTCCGTTGGCCTGGTTCTGTGTGCCGGAGTCCTAATTGGAGGTCGGGACCTGCAGTTAGAACTCTTGTGATCGAGGCAGATGTGCTCTTGCAGCAGATAACAGTTGGGTTTTACATGCAGTTGTGTGTGTCTGTGTCCTAATCTGATCAGGTAAGGGGGGCTCATGGCTGCGGGGGATCACAGGCAGATCAGGATTAGTAGAAGGAGGAGGGTGAATGAGAGAGAAAGACAGAGAATTCTGGTGACGCTCGGTTCTGAACCCTGGTTCCTCCACCCAGAACTTCCAGTGGACTGGAGCTCACTTGGACCTCTGGTTCTGAGTTGGAAAACCCGATTCCCGGACTTGGTTGGTGTGCGTGAACGCGCGTACACAAACCTATGAGATGCTGCGGCCTTCTGAGCGGCACATTGAAACACACATCATGTTAACAGAACATCATTCTACCAATATATCTGGCCAGACAAAAGCTCTCACCGTCCATGGTGCTGTTGGTTCTGTGAGGCTGTGGTAACTGGTTGTTAACGGGTCTGAATTCAGCGTCCTGAATTCAGAGGCCTGGCTTCAGCTGCAGGAGTGGACAGCAAGGCAGATGATTTGGAGAGGAGACGCTGGCTCTGGTCTCCAGAATCCCCCCCATAAAAAGGAAAACATTGAGGAAACAGAAGACGTAGTCCAAACTGGGTCCTGCTCGTCCAGCGGGCTGCCGTTGGTGTTTCTTTTGTTCCCACTTGATGCTCTCTAATACCATCCTGCGGCAAGCAGAGACTTGTGTCTCCCTTGATGGTCAGATTGAGAAGCAGAGAGAGTTGGTAGGAAAAGTTTCACCAAGCTTGAATTTCGGACCCCTGTGGTGTTTGGGTCAGACTCGACCATCCTCATTGGTTATCAAGCTGGGGGTTCGTAAAACTTCCGGGCTCTCTGGCTCGCTCCCTGCTGTTTTATGGCCTGTTCATTGTTGCTGGTGTTTGTCTTCTGTCACAGAAAATGCTTGGAGGAGTTCAATGGAATCTTCAGCCCAACAGCATGCTTCAAATGAGACATAAAGTTGAAATTTTTCTTTGGCTGTAGATTTGGCACTTGTGAATATGATGGCAAATGTTTAACCCAGTTAACCCCTTTCCTCTGACATTTCAGGAGGTCATACATGATCTATTTCCTGAGCATTTCGCGGGTCCTCTCTACCGTTCCTTGGCTTTGGAGATGGTACAGTGAAGTCTCAAGTATTCTCACTTGCACTGATTCCATCAGCCTTCCCACTGCTCCCCTAAACTCTCCTTGATCGTGCTGAAAAACCTGGAGTGAGCCATGTTCACTGTAGATATGTTACTAAGTTGACTTTACTTTATAATGATTTCAGCCATGTGTATTGACTAAAGATCCATTCCAGTGAGGATATATTGAAATGTGACATGAACGTATTTGATCTTACTCTTTTCCATATCAAGGAGGTCAAACTGATACCGATCCTGTACTTCTTTGGCCCAGATGGGCCTCGGAATAGGCACATTTCCAAATGTATTCTGGTAGCAGCTGGAGCCCTTCAGGGCTTTTTGAACTTTCCTTTCACTAATGCCAAAGTATTGATCATTTAAGGTCGGCACACAGTACAGGATTCTTCAAACCTTCACAGATTTAGAGACCACACACTTGAGTACTCTTGATGTTTCTCAGTACTCTTAAAGTTTTTCATAGCTGCTCCGTGAAACATTAATGACAGGACGAAGATATAGAAGTAAGTTAGCGCTGGCAACTTCCTCGTGTGATCCCCTCGTGTCAAAATTAAAGATGGATGAGGCTGTCCGATCATCTCAGCTCAGTTTCCGTGTGTTCCCACTTTAAAATGCAGCATTGTTTGTCATGTTTTACTGTAGTTTTATAGACAAGATAAAAAAGAGCGGTCTGTCGTTCACCAGAAGCTATATTGTCTGTCAGTAGATGTCGAAAACTAAAATACAGAAGTAACAGAAGAATTGAAAGTGAATGGGGTGGAAAAAGATTAATAATGGTGAGTTATCATGGTAAGACGGTGCTACCCCCAGAAACAATAAAAAAAAAAACACACACAAAAGAAATTAACAAACATAATAATGTAATAATGTCCAATATCTTTATGCCGACAAACTGACATTGAGCCCTGAACTGTATGTGCCTCCTTGGGGCGCTTTTACTGATTAACAATATAAGTGACTGACATAAAATTAAACCAGCATCATTTGATGTCCGTGGTTTGGGAGGCTTTTTAAATTTAAATTGTCCATTGACAGACTTGCTTGGTCATCGGCTAAAGTCAGTTCAGGTTTGTTTTCGTGTTTTCCTACAAGATGTGTAATTGTGTACGTTTCAAAAAGAGAAATTTGGCTGAAAAGTTGCAGGTCAGGTTCAACTTTCTCCATTATAGTTACGGGAGACCGGGGATGGTTGTAACACTATTTGCTTCAGCACTTGTAACTCACTGAATCTTTGAACTAGAGTTCTCAAACCTTCATAAAAAGTACCCACAATTGTTTACTACAAATGGCATCAATTCAAACCTCTGCAAGAATAACACAGACAGTGTGAGTTAATGTCAAATACATGGTGTTCCTTTGTTACACCCTATCCCACTACAGGGGTAGGTTGTAACACATGCTGCGGTAGGTTGTAACAATTAGACAAAAGAAGCAAAAACCGAAGACAGGCCATGTAATATGCTTCAAAAAGAGGTTTTGAAATACAAGAAGAATCTGGAACGTTACTGAACCAGTCAGGCCCTGCCATCTGCTTTTCATCTCATGTTTGTGGGTGTTTATGTTATCTATCAAAATACAAACTTTCTGAGCTAAAATAAAGTGGACTAGAAAACCTGAGTACAAAGACACAAACAGTTTTTCAATTTATTCTGCACCTACGCTAGTATTCAATTCTTCTCTGGTCTAACCTGTCATATTACTGACTAGCCTGGCATATGCTTTGTCCATAATCCATAAGTCCATAATAAAAGTCTGCTGCCTGAGTCAAATAGTCAGCCATTTCCTCCTGCTCCTCAGAAAACTTTGTTGCTTCTCCAGTAACCTACACTGGGAAGACCACTGGAGCCCTGGTCTCTCAGCTTCTGCAGTGTTTTGCAGTATCTGCTTAGTGTTCCATGGCAGATCCCATGTGCCTTCACCACTGATCTTCCTGACTTGCCCTTCTTTGTGACCTCATCAGATGCTTTTTTAAAAGCATTTGCAGGCACACCTTGATCAGCCTTTCTTTTCCACTGCCTAGGCATTCTGTAAAAGTATTAAAATCAAGAAAGTGGTATTAATTCTATGTAAGAGGATGATTGTAACACTTATTAAATATGTGTTACAACCCACCCCACCCGCCTGCCATTGTTTAGCTCGCTGTATTAGCATAGTGGTTTGAAATCTGCAGGGGAAACATGCATCACATTTTGCCTATGAAAACTATGTGCAATAATAAAGGTACTAAACAAAATATAGTCTTGGTCAAAGAAATTACTTTCATACCTCAAAATTCCTTTTTTCTCTGTAGAATCTGCATACATCTGTTTTCAGCCTTGATAATCACCATGTGGGATCAGGGAGGAAGTGGGTAAACACTGATATCATCATATGACTTCTATCTTCTCCCTTTTTGGTGGAACTGGTGGTGTTACAACTCTCCCCATGTTAGAACCATCCCCGGTCTCCCCTACTATTAAATGCACACAAACACACATGAAGTCAGAATTTTATAGATGTGTTCTGATTTGTTAATGGTTTATAAATGTTTAGACATGCTCATATTTATTCAGGACTTAAAATCAAAGAGCTCAAAAAAGTTTATCTTTTATTTTAGTCTTTTTTGAGGCACAATCCTAAATGATTTGAAAGATGGACTGATGACATGAATCATGAAAATATACCTGTGTTTGGCTTTTGTTTTCTCTAAACTGTCAGACTTACTTGTCATATCAAGTAAACCACCCCCAAAATATATTGAATATATCATAGTAATTTCAAGAACAATGAAGAGCCCTACAGAACAACTTTTCCACCAGCTGCCACTGGTAAAATCCAACAAAAACGAAAAGTAAACTTTACAAAAACATAGCCAAAATAAAGTTAAAAGTGTAAAACAATAAGTTAAGTACAATCATCTCAAATATTCTGAGCATTTAACAGTTTCTTACGTGTACATTCTCACAGGCATTTCAGCCACGTTGCCTTTAGTCAGTCTCTCGTAGCTGTGATAGAATTACCCACAATGCCTCGCCATATCTACACCGCGACAGAACTGCAGTTACACTTTTAGGACAGTAGGTGTCAGTGCAGCCCAACTTAAAGCGTTAGTGTGTCTGTGTTCACCAACATACACTTCAGCATGGAAGGATATAGAAGGCACTACGATCAAAGGGATCCCCATAACTCCATTATTGTGTGACACCAGACTACAGGCAGAACAGGAAATCCCACAAGGCTCAATAACAGAGAGTTTTCCGAAGTCCTGGCAGGAAATAGTTCAAATGTTTGGGATTAAAGAAGCATCCAAAATGATGAGGTGGTGTGCCTATGGCTCAGATTTTATTCCTAATAAAAACAATGGTAGATTTAAGACATGGATCACTAAAGGTTTAACTACATATTCTTCATTAGTCCAGGAAGGAGCATTCAAGAGCTTTGAAACCCTACAACAGGAACATGGACTGGAAAGACAGGGTTTTTTTTTAGATACCTGCAAGTGAGAACCTCAAGGAAGAATTGGGGAAAAGTGAGAAATGGAACAATTTTTTATCATTAACAAAGCCCAGATTAGGTAACAAGATCATCTCCAAATTATATTAATCCATATAATTATCTAAACCGCAGAAAACAGAATACATTAACAATAAATGGGAAAAGGAAATATGGGTACCAATTCCTCAAGACAGCTGGAAGAAAATATGCCATCTACAATGGGTCACAACTGGGTCACACACGGAGGGAATTCTGCTGGAAAAACATCTCAAGATTTTTCATCAAACCCATTCAGAAGAGACATCAAGGCAACGGTGATGCTTGTTGGAGGCTCTGTGGGTCTGACGGGGTCACTCATTGCCATATAATTTGGGGCTGCCAGGTAATAAGACCTTTTTGGACTGAGATCCACCAACATATTACCAATGAGTTTAATGTGAACATTCCATTAGAGTGTGTGAACATATATTTGGGATGTTTGTTTGATACATGGAACACGAGGGATAAAAAGCTGTTGATAGTACTGTTGGCAGCCAGCAAGAAAGCCATCACCAGGAAATGGTTAAAAGCAGATCCTCGCACCATTGAGGAATGGATAGAAATCATCTATGGAATTTTTGTGATGGAGAAGATATCCTCTTCCCTCAGAGTTGAAAAAGACAAATTTTACCAGGTCTGAAGTAAATGGACTGAGTACGTGAAACCAATCAGGTCTGATCGAACCCTAACCCCAGTTATTCTCTTTCTTATTGTGTTCACTTGTAATATTGTTTAAAATGTATAAAGAAATATAAAACAAAACACGGAAGGGCAGTATGGACAGAATCTAATTATTACCATTCTCTTCTATATTTTGGAGTCAATGTTGACGTGAATAATATTTGTGATGGAAATTTCCCTTTCTAAATAAAAAGAGAATCCCCCCCCAAAAAAAGAAAAGAAAAAGAAAGTTTACAAAAACGTAGCAAAAATAAAGTTAAAAGTGCAAACAATAAGTTCATCATCTCAAATATTCTGAGCATTTAACAGTTTCATACGTGTACATTCTCACAGGCATTTCAGCCACGTTGCCTTTAGTCAGTCTCTCTTAGCTGTGAAAGAAGTATCCACAATGCTTTGCCATATCTACACCAAGACAGAACTGCAGTTACACTTTTAGGACAGTAGGTGTCAGTGTTGCATCATAGAGCTGAATTGAATCCGGCCCTTTTCAACTATGTTACATAGCCTCGTTTCCACTGCACAAAAAGTGCAGGGATGGAAGGGAGCACTACGGAGCAGTAGGGCAAAGTGTAACCAAAGCCAAATCTGGTGAGCGTTTACTCTGCAGAAAATAGTTAAAATGTAGGCGGGGTTGAGAGCTCTGCAGATATGTGGCGATGCAACAGTAATCTCAGCTTGGGCGTCAGATCTGGACCTTATCAATCCTCTGTTGTTGTTTACGTACTCCGTGTGTGTGTGTGTGTGTGTGTGTGTGTGTGTGTGTGTGTGTGTGTGTGTGTGTGTGTGTGTGTGTGTGTGTGTGTGTGTGTGTGTGTGTGTGTGTGTGTGTGTCCGCGTTGATACCTACATATGATAACAAACTGCTGCCGCAGTATTGTGAGATGTTGTGCATACATTCAATTATTCCTTTAGTCAAGGTGGTTGTAGTATTAATTTAAGCCTGGGATTTTCAAAACTTGTGTTGAGGGTCACATATAAAAGCACTCTTGAGAAAAAGTAAGTGTGAAAACCAAAAGAGGAAGTGCAAAACCAACTATCTATTCATTTACACGCACACTGAGAGAGACAGAGACAGTGTTACAGTATATTATTGCCACTTTTTTCATGTAATAAGTTTACAACTTTGTTTCTAGAAATATCCAAAATCTCAAAGTGGTGGACCTGCACTCTAACAAAACCCAGACTTATGTTTGATGTTTATTAATTAATTAATCAATTAATTAATGTTTTTATTATTTTGCTGATCTTGGAGAGAAACCGTTTCAGGCAAAGCTAAACAGACGTTATAGAAATAGTCTTTGAATTTAAATAAAGTCTCTGTGTGTTGAGTCGACATTAATTCCATGGTTTCCCCTCAAAAAATATCCATTAAAAGCTTCAGTCTTCAGTAGAAAAACAATGCGATTAATTCCAATTAATTACAGAAAATTGTGCAATTAATTAGTAAATTTTTTTAATCGATTGACAGCACTAATATATATATATATATGTATATATACATATACATAAATATATCTAGATAGATAGATAGATAGATAGATAGAGAGAGAGAGAGAGATAGAGAGATAGATAGATAGATAGATAGATAGATAGATAGATAGATAGATAGATAGATAGATAGATAGATAGATAGATAGATAGATAGATAGATAGATAGATAGATAGATAGATAGATAGATAGACATATACTGTACATCCCACATCCCACAGCAAAATACATCAATTAATATACCAAATTCTCCCGATTCACCACATTCCTGACAGATTACTAATAGAAAGTAACAATACGCAAGGCGCACAACATTCCGCCGTAGGGCGTAATTTTGCGCATTACTTTGCAACACCGCAGAACAATAATGGTGACGTGTGTAATGACTCGTGATGATCCGCCACCGTTTCGTGCTCTTACTTGTAACACATGAGTAAAGGTCGCGACTGTCCGTGACGGCACGAGACTCCTCGACCCTGAATCATATAATTCAGGTCAATATCGTGATCCACAGTCAGGAATTGAGATTCTCTTGTTTGCTTGTTTGTGTGTATTTTTTTTTTCCTCTAGATGTTTCTTTAAGTTGGAGTCTTGTGATTTTTACAGCCAATAGCTTGCCTTGCACTGTGATGAGCCCATTTACAAATTAGAACTTGATGTTGGTTTGTTATCCAGTGGTGAAGGTGTTAGCACCCAGCCATTGATCGAGGCTCCACAGGTTTTTCAATCATGTTCCTTATCAAGAATCTTTGTTTTGAGTTTGTGTCGTCAAGTCTTGCACTGCTTGCACACTGGCTTCATCTGAATCTATCAATTTGAATACAAAAATGAAACCTTGCTAATTAAGGCTTGTTTTCTAAAGATAATAGTAACTGAATCATACCTTTTTTTTTTCTGTGAGGTAATGGATTACATTTGTTTGTTTGTTTGTTATCTGAATTGTGTAACACAGCATATAATCCCTTCCTCCCTAAGCCTAGAAAGCCACCACCTCAGTTTTTTGTAGAAGAGAAGTTTTTACTGTCTCCGATATTAAAAACATCTAATCATAAAGATAAATGAACCCAATATTGAATTGTTTTATCTGTATCCATCAGTAATTCGGTTGACCTATTTCAATGAAACCAATATGAGACCGTGGAATTCTAAAATGTATATATGTACGTACGTATGTATGTTTTAAAGGAAAAGGAAAGAAAAAAAAAAAGGAACTCTCAAATGTAGCTCGGTGTCATGGTGGTGATAAAACTGTAGCTTTCCCATCTTAAAAGTCAGACCAAATCTGTTGTATATTTATTTTTTTAAAAGAACCTTTATGAAACATTATAGGAAACAAGTCAAAATCCTCTCAATTAGCAAATTGTGAATTGTCAAATTTTTGGTTAATTGACTAAACTTTGACCAAGACTACATTCAAATGAATGTGATATTTTGGAGGTTTTCAGGCCATGGGTCAACCCAGGACTCGCTGGAGAGATTGGTCAGGGAGCGACCTGGGGTACCCTCAGAAGAGCTGGAGGAAGTTGAAGGGGGTCTATACACTGAACAGGAAAGAAGATGGATGGTTGGATGTTAAATGTTAAAATAAAAAGCTGATTAATTGAACCGACCAAACTTTTCTGCTTTCACTAAAAGATAAATCAAACAAGTTGAAGGTTTTGATTACGAACACCCCTTCACCCTTGTAGGGTAGTTTCTTCACCATCCTCAAACTGTGGTCCTCTACCTCTGCTAGACTCTTGGGAGTTCCTCATTTTTAGAGAGATGTTCCACCAGGTACTCTGTCGCAGCCACTTGGTTGTGTCTCTCCATTTATGCTGATCCTGCTTGCATATTCCTTATATCCTATTTAGGGTTTCAGGGTAGGGAGGTGCTGAAGCCAGTCCCAGCTACCTAAGAGTACACCTTGGACAGGTCGCCGGGACCTTTAGTCATCATTCTAATATTTCTAACCCCCTACAATGACTGTATTCCACCATAAGGGCCACAGATACAATGCTGTGTCTAGATGACTTTCAACATTCACACACTCTTTCTTTAGAAACTACCATTCTAGTTAATATCTGTAATACAAAGATAGCTTGGTGAGATATGAATGTAATTTCTCTCCATTATTTTTGAGCAGCTCTAGAGTTGAATGCAGCATTCTTCTATGGACGGCGAGCAGGTGTACCTCAGACCAGGTGAAGAGTGATGACAGCTGTCTCAGTGACAGTTGGGACAGTGAAGTGGAATATCTTAGTTACTTGCAAAAGAAGTTCCAGATTGGCAAGATGCTCTTCCTGATGGTGATTCAATAAGACTGCCCATTCAGTATTTCAGAGACTTTTTTTGGTGCTGAACCTTTGTACAAGATTGTGGCACAAGGCAATCTGTACTGCAACAAACTGTAGTGTACATCTTGCATTCGCCCCGGTCAAAGTCCAGTGCATGCCGAGTACAGCAGGTGGCAGAAGTAAGGAAAGAAAATCAAACATGTCATTTTACTGCACGGACTACATGGCACCCAACAATAATGACAGGCTTTTCAAAATTAGGCTACTTATTGACTCACTTCTACCCAAATTTCCCACTTTTTACTGAACACAAATTGTTGTACGTAATGAGCAAATGGTTCCATTCAAAGGCAGATCAACTCTGAAGCAACGCATTCAGAAAAAGCCATTCAAATAGGGGCTCAAAATTGTTGTGCTTTGTGACATTAAAGATCTGCGGCCTCCATGAACTATTTTCACCGGGACAATTGATCCTGCATCAGGCCAAGCAGACATTGGAGACAGTGGTAACATTGTGCTAAAGGTGGTACAAGTTATCCATGATAATGTCAACCACCTGCTGTACTTTGATTCCTCCTGAATCTGTTTTTTTGCTCTTACAAACAAGGGGATCCAAGGGGATAGACTGACTTGAAAAATGTTTTAGGAATTTCTGGCACTGAACTGGTTTTATTCTTACTTTCAAGATAGGGACTATTCTGTGTCAATAAGTAATTCTGAATCTGAGCATATGAAAATCACTTTTGGGGTTCTTCAAGGCTCCATCCTAGGGTCCCTCTGGCTCAGATCATGGAACATTACACCATCTTCTACTATAATTGTGCAGATGACACACAGCTCTAACCCAGAAAGAACAGAGTTCCTTGTTTCTGGCCCCAAATAAGAAAGGTTATAAAGGTGCTACTCATCCAGAATGCCGCAGCCAGAGTCCTCACCAACACAGAGACGGTGCAGCACAGACAAGCTTCAATCTGCACTGACTGATGTGTCAAAGGATTGAAGTATTAAACGTACTTCTTGTCGATAAAACTTTTAACGGTCCTGGGTCTAAATACATCTCAGATTTACTTGAAGAATATGAAACATCCAGAGCCCTGAGATCTTCAGAAAAAGCTTTACAAAGAGTTTGAAGAGTCAGAAGAAACAAGGTGAAGCAGTGTTCAGTTCCTACACTCATCACACGTGGAACAAATTTCCTGAACTCGCTCACTTCTTTCAAATCAGGCCTTAAAACATTATTATTTGATCAGCCTTTCAGTTAAGCAATTGATTGTAATTATGCTATGAGTACATTTCTCTTTATAGAACTTTTATTTTATTTATTCTCCTTTTTATGGCTTTCTTAATCAGCTTCTTTCAATGTATTCCCTTTCTTTTCTTGTGTCTGAATCCTGTGATAAATAAAATTGCTTTGTCTTACCAAAAAACACAATCCCCTTGAATATAAAACTGAGCGAAAATGGTAAAAATCCAAGGTAAAAATCCTAATCACTTACAAATGTAGTTTTATTGAGCTGAAAATTAAAACTTGGAGAAGCAGTGGATAAAATTAAAAGTCAAGTATAGGATGAAATCAAATTACATACAAAGCATTTTGACTTAGATTATAATCCATCCATCCATTTTCTTCAGCTTATCCATTTCCAGGTCACGGGGGTGGCAGTCTGAGGACCGTCACCCAGATCACATTGCACCAATTAAGAACCTTCCTGCAGGTGGTGAGCCCACGGGAAGGTGGCACCCGGCGTGAGACAAAAACCCACTACTCTGAGATTGTGAGTCTCATGCTCTACCAATTGAGCTAGCCGGGGGAGTAGATTAAAATCCTTTCCTTTTAATTTACCAAAAGAGATAAAAGTCACAATTAAAAGATGTAAGTGAACCACAGTGATTGTTGCAAAAGTGAGTAAGGACATACCTTTATTGATTATTTGAGAAGCATAACTTTAATAAAAGAGAAAATGAAACGACAAAACATAAAAAAAAAATCAAAAAACTTGATTGACTAAAATCGCTAAACTGTCTTGAAGGACAATCATTTCATAATTCTACCAAAGAGAAAAATCTAAATTCAAATCCAAAAGTTAATTACATAAGATGAATAAATTATTGAACAGAGAGGGACTGATATCTAATTTTCAGCTGTGGTAGAGCCCTTATGGTCACAGTAGTTCTGCAGGTGACTGGCGTAGTGGGGCAGCAGGTTATAGTGGTGGCTCTGGAGTAGTTCTTGGAGTTGGTGGATGACCTGTTGTTCTTTCTGGAAGAGCCCCAAAAGGTTCTGTTGCCCACAGAGAGAAAGGTGGAGCTGATGCAGGAGCACCTGGTGGTTGTTTACAAGCAGGCATTGCTGGTAGTGAAGTGGAAGTTGCTGGTGGTGGTCACTTGGCAGTTCTTCTTGTTGTTCCAGCAGCTTGTTTTGGTCACCAAGCAGCTTTAGATGCAGGTTGAAAAGCACCAGTTGTTGTTGCTGGAGCAGCTCAAGGTTTATCTTGGCTGACAGTTGCTGTAGTTCCTGTAGCAGAGCTTTGATTTGTGCTAACAGTTCAGGTGACGGAGTGTAAACTGTTGTTGATTCAGTAACAGTAGTTGTCGGCTCAGGAGTGGTTGTAGTTGTGGTTGTAGTCGGCTCAGGAGTGGTTGTAGTTGTGGTTGTAGTCGGCTCAGGAGTGGTTGTGGTTGTGGTTGTAGTCGGCTCAGGAGTGGTTGTGGTTGTGGTTGTGGTTGTGGTTGTGGTTGTGGTTGTAGTCGGCTCAGGAGTGGTTGTAGTTGTGGTTGGGGCAGGTGTAGTTGTTGTGGTAAAAAGGAAACAGGTTGGTGTAAAAATAACTGTTCCCACTTCTTCCATGAAAGGCAGATTTCTGATGTCATTAGCGATGTCACACACATTTGAAGTTCCACATCCAGCAACAGAGATCTGTTGGCGATCTATCAAGACTGTGGATGAAAAGATTGAATTTGAGTCAAACAATTTCTTCATTTGTCATGACAGACAAATATATGTCGATGATTAAAGTACGAAGAAAACAGATTCAGAGTCTTCTGTATGTATAGAGAAAGAAAAAGTGTATTCATGATGACTTTGAAATATATATATCAATCTTTCTCTTGTTCAAAGGCATGCAGTGATTTTGAGTCCTTACACTCATGAAACAAGTTTAAACAAAATAAATAAAATAAAAATACTCACTCTGTGACTGAAAGCAGGTGTCCTCCTCTCCTCTACAACTCACTACAGCGTCACACTGATCAGTGCTGAGATCACAACCATTGCATTGTATTCCATTTACTGCAGGAATAGCAGGGACTGAAACAAAAGAGATGAAACCACAGAGTGAATATTTAAGCCTTTTAACTTTAAAAGTATTTTGAAATATTTGTTGTTTGTTCTTTTCATCACAATTCTTCTGATCCAAATATACTTACAGCTTAGGGTCCTCAAGTTGCATCTATTATCGTCATCACAGCACTCAGCATTTGCAACTGTGTGTATCCCACCCAGGTTGGCTGCAATAGTCTGTGTGCCTGTGGTTGGACAAACAGCGGGACCTGCACAGTCCCTGTAGATTCTCTCTGTTCCATCGGTTTCTGTTGTCAAAAAAAGAGCATTGTGAATTTCATGGAACACATGTTGAATTTTTCAATAGTTCAGTGAAAAGGAAAAGATGATATGAAGAAAAGAATACCTGTGATGAAGGCATTCAAACACATTTCTCCAGGCGCACATTCAACTGTCTCTCCGAAAGCACAGCTCAGATCATTGACATCTGTACATACGTCACACTCGATTGCTCCAGCTGTAATGGGAACCAACATAGAAAAAATATTATTTTATGAAAAGAAATGTGTGAACGGTGAAATGTCTGAAGATCCTGAATGTCACATTAGCTTGTCCTATATGGGATAAATCTTGTGCCAGTAGGAAGTGAATTTTAATTCTTTAAATCTGAATCAGAATGGTCCAACATGAATGCAATTTATCTGCATTTGTATCTCAATGCATCTGCATTCGACTCGTCTTGCCTGACCAGGTCCTGGATGTATGGCACAAAATATTTATGGAAAAAAGTGAATCTTACTTGAGGGAAGTGAAAGTCAAAAGTGAGAATGAATTAGGGAACAGAATTTTTCAACTGACTGAAATACAATTTAAATTTTTATCATGACACACATTCAAACCAAGTTATTCAATATTTATCCCACAGTCTTGTACCTGCATAAGTTGTATTGTAAAATAAGTTTGGTTACCTGTTCTGGAGAATGCCCAGATGAGAGTGAGAGAGAGGATTAGCTTCATCATGATGATCAGGAGTTTTCAGGAGTCTTCCTGATGGCTGTATCTGTCTCTACTGAGCATCACTTGTCTTTTTATATTCATGTGCTGAAATAATTGAAGAAAAATAAATGCGTAAGCACCTTAATTACTGGGTGTTTATGTACATTGTTCGAGGATAATCGTTCAGATACTCCCCATGATTCATGGGAACAATCCCCACACCCCATTTATTTAGAAGAGATGTTCCTCTGCTGAAAACACTGAAGGCCTCTGAGTTAAAAAAATGTAAAAATAGTTGATTTTCTTTGCGTGCACTTTGGACAATGAACTGTCCGCCTCCCTTCATATTTTATTTGACAATTGAATGGTCGTGTGTCATTACCTTTTTAAGCTTGTCATATATAAGTGACATGCTTCCAAATTTATTGTCAGAGTCAATGTGATTTAGAGTGTGTCGTTGGTTTTGTGTATCAGACCCATACCTGTCATGAAAGAGGTTTGGGTTCGATTCAAGGTGGTGTCATATTTTAGTTATTTATTTCATTGCGTCACGTCATCCAGGGGTCTTGTCTGGACGTTCATATGACGTCCAGACAGGACCTCCATGGAATCTCCAGGAAAGACGTACAAACAAACTTTCATTCTGGCCTCCCTGAAGACGCCTTCTGGAGGTATGGAAATGACGTCTTAAAGACGTGATCTGGGCCACTGTTGCTCGCTGGGACACGCCCTGTTTTGTTCTCTTTTGTTACAACACCTATCATTTCACTACACCCTAACAATCTTGAAAACTGAAATGTACGTCAGCTGACAACAATGAATAGCTGTCTCTCTGAAAAAGCTGGCGTTCTTGCATGTATTATGGAAAATGCATTTATGTGAAATTTGTATTACCTATTAGCATTATGGCTGTTTTCTCACTAATCAAATAAAATGTCTATATTCTAAACTTTAAAATATATTTGGGTTGCACCCACAGTATATGTGTCAGTGTTTTGTTGTGTTGTTCCCCACATTGCATCAGTTCAATAGCTAATCAAGAGTAATTTTTTTTACCGTAAAAGTGTAATTATGTGTATAGAAAGAGATAAAGACAGAAAAACAGAAGATAAAACAGTGCTATGTGAATGTACCATACCGTCTCCACGCGATAAGACAGACCTCCAGAAATGTGGATACTTCACCGATAACAAAAGGTTCAACAGAAGAAAGGAACGATACAAATTAAGGGCATCAGTAATTTACATGTTGAAAACCGTGACGTAGTACCAACCATAGTACCAGGAGTTGTTGCTGCAATGGAAATAAAGAGCAGCAGTGTGTAGAGGAGAGGATGAGTGTGTTTTTACCAGAGAGCGAATAAAAAGTTTAAATACTTTTACATACTCAAGTAAAAGTGTTTTAACTGTAACATAATATTTCTAAAATAAAAATAAAAAGGAGGCTTACAAAAAGATTACTGGAGTAAGCGTATTTGAATTACTGAAGTGGTGAGTAATTACTGAGTAATCGTTCATTAAATTACAAAAGCTAAAATAGAGTGAAACAATACGACATGAAAGTAGAAACAAATGCATCTTAACAAAAATACATTGAAGCAACCTAAGCCAAATCTTTTTAAATCCTTTTTATATGAAGTGATAACCGTTAAAAAACGTGTTTCACATTAGTTTAAGTCCATTTGGACCTGTGCTTCTCCATTTTCTCAACCCTGTGTTTGGGTGACTTTATTTTGGTCAAAAACTCAGGAAACTGTCTTTATATTAATGTTTTATTAAAGGACATTTATTTCAATTGACCTGGTGCTTTATGAAGAATACTGCAGTACTTTTTCATGTGAGACACATCCCACAAGAAGCTGCCCTGGGCTGTTATTCTAGAAAAACCAAAAATATTGGGCGTGCCTGGTCAGCCTCTAATACTGTAGAACTTGACTAGAGTTCATCCTGATCAGATTCCTGAATCACTTCAACTGGTTCCTTTCAATGTGGAGGAGTAACAGCTTGAGTTTGAAAACTCAGTTCAGTTGCTTGTATCCACGACTAAGGTCGTGGATACAAATTCATGACCATAGGTGAGGGTGGGGATGTAGACTGACTGGTAAACAGAGAGTTTTGCTTTACAGTTCAGCTCCGTCTTCACTAAAACAGTCTGTAACAGTGACTGCATTACTGAAGCTGCCTGTCTGCAGCCGTTCTCACAATCACTCTACTCTTCACTTGTGAAAAAGAACCCAAGGCCTCTCCCCCTACATGGACAGCGCATGCCATTCTTTTCTGTGAGAGAGCCATGAACTCAGACTTGGCAGTGAAGAGTGTATCCGCAAAACTTTCTTCGCTTTTGGGGGGTCTGTTTACACAACACTGGTGTCGATCCACTGTATTCGCTAAGTTTTTAAACCGACTCCCAAGGTGGAAATATTTTGTCACATTCGCGATCCCTCCCTCCTGTAGAGACTGCTGGAGCGCTGTTACTGTGCATGAGCATCTCTCCCCTCCTCCCCGATGACAATAGTTCCTTCTGCTCATGCGCCTGTAAACAAACATGGCGGACCCGTACTGGTATGACTCGTATTCTAGTTTCATCGTCCATATCAGTAGTTTAATAGTTGAGACTCACCCCTGATAGCATACGATTTGACTTGCCAAGTATACAGACGCAGCTCTCACACTGGAAGAACAAAGACTTGCTAGCACACATCAATTTGATATTTTATACTCCCTAAACACCTTTCCCAGTCCCAAAGCACTCGATGGATGAATTCCTATGTCCCATCGATAAGCTGTGAGAGAGTGAAGAGCTGGTCCCTTGTTCCAAGGACTGGGTAGAATCTGAAATATTCCTCCTTTATTTGAGATGTAAGCTCGAGACAAAAGTTAGTTGCACTTGGTATGCAAATATTATAATGCAAAGCATTATAAAATAAAATAAAAAAAACACCAAAACAAATATGTGACAGAAATACAATTTTTAATCTGTCAATGAACAATTGTATGGTGTTGTTTTCCAAAAATGTTATGATGAAAATATGAAATAATAAACAATAGAAAATGTAATGTTCATCCATCCATCCATCTTCTATAACGCTTATCCTGTTCAGGGTCACGGGGGATCCCAGCCTACTGTGGGTCAGGGCAGAGTACACCTGGACAGGTCGCCAGTCCCTCACAGGACAAACAAATAAGAGACAGACAACAACTGTCACGACGAGTGAACACTGTTTATTTACAATATATACAGTATTAAAGGAAAAAAGGGCTTTGGTGGTCATGGAGTCTGAACACAGGCAGGCAGGCAGGCAGGCAGGCAGGCAGGCAAGCAGGCAGGCAAGCAGGCAGGCAAGCAGGCAGGCAAGCAGGCAGGCAGGCAGGCAGGCAGAAGGAAACAGTCAGCAGCTGCTCTCAGTAGTTTTCAGTGGCCTTCATTAACTTCCACACAGCTGAATCCACTTGGCCTTTACCAACCAGCCTGAGAGAGGCACGGGGCAGGTCCAAGCCATGGGTCTGACCTGCAAACGCAGCAGGAGAGGGAGGAGCTACTGCAGGTACACACAAACCCAACGTTCCCAACCAGGCACGCAGGCCTGGAGAGCCAGGGCTGTGATATAACACACTCACATTCACACCTACAGACAATTTATTGTCACCAACTAACTGGACAGGTATGTTTTTGGCCAGTATTTGAACCTGAACCTTATTGGTGTGAGGTGAGATCATTTACCACTGCACCAGTTTGATGTATCATGAAATACATTTTGACCTTTTTCTATACACAATGATTTTTTTACTTTTTTTTCAAATAAAAATCAAAAATACCCAAATGGACGAGCATTAAATGTCACATGTTGCTGTTGCTCATAGTAGTGGGTGAGAGCAGTACATGCAAGATGATCTGGACTTTGCTAAGTTGAGTGGGGTACATGTTGTAGCCACTCACAAGGGTGTATATGGTGTTCTTCCATGTTAAAAAAAAAAAAAAAGACAAACAGTCCAGAAATTACTCTGTCTCCGTGTACCCCTCCTTGTAACTACAAACACTACACTGCTATGCCAACATAGCAATGGTACAATGCAGGGCTCTACATCAGAATGAACTTTTTGAATCACCTGACATTGTGGCTGATAGATTTTAAAAGTAACAAGGCACTTGTAATTTCCACCAGCCACTCTTCACTCTTTCTCCTCTCTTTCTTTCGCTTTTTGACTTTCCTCTTATGAGTATTTCGGAAAGCGTCTTTGCTGCAGTCTCTTCCTCCCATGCAGTGGCCCCTGCTTTCTCCTGTTGGGCCTTGGTGGTCTCCATAAGGGTGTTTAACCTTATGACCTCCTCGTTCTTCTGCTTCACTTATGTGAAGGTTGGAAAACCGCTCTATGAGGTCGTTGATGGTGACGCAAGATGTTTCAACGTCGTCCTGGCGAGACCGGATGCTGCTTCTCAGGTGCTGCAGCTCCTCCTGGGTCTCTGTCAGCTCTGCCTTGGTGGTCTCCATCAGGGTGTTGAACTTTTTCACCTCCTCGCTTGTGGCTCAATTCAACTCTGAGGTTTTCACAATCAATGTGATTAAAGTGTAGAGCTTCTGCCAGGTTGAAAAACTGCTCCTTAAGGTTCTTGAAGTTGATGCGAGCTTCTTCAGCTTCATCCTGGTGGGACGGCAGACTTTTTCTCAGGTGCTGGACCTCCTCCTGCATCCCTCTCAGGAGTTGGTCCTTCTCCTGGAGCTCGGAGTCCTTCTGCTGCAGTTCACACTCTGAAGCTGTGACCCGGCTCCTCCAGACCTCTTTTTCCTCCTGCAGTTTCTTGTTCTCATCCTCCAAGCTGCTGAAGCGATGCTGCAACTTGCTGTCGTCTGCAACCATTTCCACACTGAAGTTGCGGTAGAAGAACAAGGCAACAATTGCTTAGGGCTATGGCTATACATTGCATTTGACAATTATTATTGTATAATTGTGCTACTACAGTATTAATGTTATTGCTATTCTTAGAATTATTATATTCTCAAATTATTATTTTATTTTATATTTACTGGTATTCTCATTGTACGATTATTATTGGTATATTATTATATTATATTACCTTCTTAGAATTATCTAATGCTGTTTATCATTATTATAGTTTTTATTATTGGATTATAGTTACTGGATTCTTATATTATGATTGATATTATGATTAGAACCATTACTACGGCTGAGTATAGCCAGTAAACTATTTGCCAACGATAACAGTATTATCACAATACAGCGATTCTGCTCGGTATGTCACTGGAAATTTCATCCACGATACATTACGATATCTGTCTCGCTCAAGAAATTCAGAAATTATTGACTGCACTCATTTCACATGATTTACAAAACATTGTCAATCAATTTCACATGAATGACAGCCCAGTAAAACAAAGTGTGTACCGCACATTAACACACACAAACAAAGTGTATACTGCACATCAATGCATACAAAGTGTATACTGCACATTAACACACACTAAACAAAGTAGCTACATGTATGACGTTTTAAAAAAATCAAAACAGTTTAGAAATCGTTTTAAAATTCAACTGATAATTCTACTTAAAGATTGAGGAGTATATCTTCCCATCATCGATGTTCATTCCCCCTGCCACCACCACCGGTCCAAGATGGCGGTGCTGTTGCTGTGTCCCTCCTCAGTTATGAGGCGTCTAATCTTTATTATGTCTATGGCCACACTGACATGATCGCCTTTCACTAACTACTTTAGGAAGCCCTCTAACACCTTTCCTTAACCCCGTGACGTCATCCACGGGGTTAAGGTAAAGTCGATAGATAAGGCGTTAGGAGGGACAATCCGGACTCCGACAAACCCGGAAATATAAATACGATGAGTGGACACGCCCACATTACACCAAAAACCAACATAGCCAGTGGATTTCCTAATCAAACAAAATACTTTTGTTACCGAAACAAAGAAATGACATTTACAATATTGTACAAGAAATAAGAAATGTGTTAAAGGAAAAATAAATTAAATACTTCAAACTTATACTTAATGCAACAGTGCCATCTATTGGCATGAACAAAATTTGCTCAACATGACGTCTTTCAAGCAGGAATGGTGTGATCAGGTATCGACTAGTCACGCTGAACAGAAAGACCCGCCCACAGCCCTTGCTGATTTGCATTGCATTGCTTTTGTCTTTTCCAGACGGCTTGACTCATCGAGTAAATGCAATGACAAAAAGCAAATGGAAAAGACAAAGACAAAACAGGAGAAGCATTGACAAAATGGAATAAGCAAAGACAAGATAGAAAAAGAACATGACTGCCTTTGTATATGTTTTGTATTGTTGATTGTCTTTATATTTCCACATTTATTTCCTTTTAATTTTGGCACTCCTGTGATTCCATAGCTGGCGACAGATCAATGTGATGCTATTTCAAGATTCAGGGAGCGTTTAAATATTCATCGACATAATGGAAACTCTTCATTTCCATAACTTGAGAACAGTGTGCATGGTTTCACAGCTGACACACAACAATTCAATTGTCCAAAAAAAAATATAAAGGGAGTTTGACAGTTCATTGTCCAAAGTGCACACAAAGCCAACCAACTAATTTCAACAGAGAGGCATGCCGTCAGTGTTTCCAGCTGAGAAACATTTCAAATAAATAAAAAGGGTGTGGTGATTGTTCACAAGAATCAAATCAGGAGTGTCTTAAAGATCATCCTGTAAGAATGGACAACACACCCAGTAATTAAGGTTGTTACGCACACATTTTTCATCAAGTACTTGAACACCTGAACAATATAAAAAGGCAAGTGATGCTCAGCAGAGACAGATCCAGCCTTCAGGAAGACTCCTGAAAACTCCTGATCATCATGATGAAGCTGATCCTCTCTTTCGCTCTCCTGTGGGCATTCTCCAGCGCAGGTAACCAAACTTATTTTACAATACAACTTATGCAGGTACAACACAAGTTCATTTATTATTAACACGGAAATACAATTTAGAAATTGTAAAAGAAAGTTTAATGATAATAATAATATTATAACATGTATCCATTAGTAAATCTGCTGAAGCTGTTAAGTTTTACTTTGATTTCTGGAATTAATGACGGATCAAAATAATAGATGAAACATAATTAGTTATTAATTCCTCTGAGAGATATTGAAATGTGACAGCACAGGGAAAAACCTCTGGAGATAGGAATTCAAGAACAAAAAACTAAACTAAAACTGTGAAAGTAGTTATGTACATATGTATAAACCAGGATTAAAGCTCAATGTTAAATCTAAATGATATTCTGACAAAGGCTTCAGACATTCAGGATCTTCAGACATTTCACCGTTCACACATTTCTTTTCATAAAATATTATTTTTCTTTGTTTGTTCCCATTACAGATGGAGAAATCCAGTGTCACGTATGTACAGATGTCAATGATCTGAGCTGTGCTTTCGGAGAGACAGTTGAATGTGCGCCTGGAGAAATGTGTTTGAATGCCTTCATCACAGGTATTCTTTTCTTCATATCATCTTTTCCTTTTCACTGAACTATTGAAAAATTCAACATGTGTTCCATGAAATTCATAATACTCTTTTTTTGACAACAGAAACCGATGGAACAGAGAGAATCTACAGGGACTGTGCAGGTCCCGCTGTTTGTCCAACCACAGGCACACAGACTATTGCAGCCAACCTGGGTGGGATACACACAGTTGCAAATGCTGAGTGCTGTGATGATGAGAATGAATGCAACTTGAGGACCCTAAGCTGTAAGTATATTTGGATCAGAAGAATTGTGATGAAAAGAACAAACAACAAATATTTCAAAATACTTTTAAAGTTAAAAGGCTTAAATATTCACTCTGTGGTTTCATCTCTTTTGTTTCAGTCCCTGCTATTCCTGCAGTAAATGGAATAGAATGCAGTGGTTGTGATCCCAGCACTGATCAGTGTGACGCTGTAGTGAGTTGTAGAGGAGAGGAGGACACCTGCTTTCAGTCAGATAGTGAGTATTTTTATTGTACATTTAAAAAAAAATCTCTGAATCATTTTTACTTCTGTTTAAACTTGTTTCATGAGTGTAAGGACTTAAAATCACTGCATGCCTTTGAACAGGAAAAAGATTGATATATATATTTCAAAGTTATCATGAATACACTTTTTCTTTCTCTATACATACAGAAGACTCTGAATCTGTTTTCTTCGTACTTTAATCATCGACATATATTTGTCTGGCATGACTAATGAAGAAATTGTTTGACTCAAATTCAATCTTTTCATCCACAGTCTTGATAGATCGCCAACAGATCCGTGTCAATGGATGTGGAACTTCAAATGTGTGTGACATCGCTATTGACATCAGAAATCTGCCTTTCATGGAAGAAGTGGGAACAGTTATTTTTACACCAACCTGTTTCCTTTTTACCACAACAACTACACCTGCCCCAACCACAACTACAACCACTCCTGAGCCAACTACAACCACAACTACAACCACTCCTGAGCCAACTACAACCACAACCACAACCACTCCTGAGCCAACTACAACTACAACTACAACCACTCCTGAGCCAACAACTACTGTTACTGAGGCAACAACAGTTTACACTCCGTCACCTGAACTGTTAGCACAAATAAAAGCTCTGCTACAGGAACTACAGCAACTGTCAGCCAAGATAAACCTTGAGCTGCTCCAGCAACAACAAGTGGTGCTTTTCAACCTGCATCTAAAGCTGCTTGGTGACCAAAACAAGCTGCTGGAACAACAAGAAGAACTGCCAAGTGACCACCACCAGCAACTTCCACTTCACTACCAGCAATGCCTGCTTGTAAACAACCACAAGGTGCTCCTGCATCAGCTCCACCTTTCTCTCTGTGGGCAACAGAACCTTTTGGGGCTCTTCCAGAAAGAACAACAGGTCCTCCACCAACTCCAAGAACTACTCCAGAGCCACCACTATAACCTGCTGCCCCACTACGCCAGTCACCTGCAGAACTACTGTGAGCATAAGGGCTCTACCACAGCTGAAGATTAGATATATTCTGCCCTCCTTTAAATCATTTAGAGATCATCAACATGCATAATCACTGTGGTTAACTTTTGGATTTCAATTTTGATTTTTCTTCTAGAACTTTTTCTTTAAGACAGTTCAGTGGTTTTAATCAATCATGTGTTTCTTAATGGTTGTTTGCAAGTATCAGATGGGATTTTTCTCTTTTGACAAATATCAAAACAAGTGATTTCATTACACCTCAAAATGAATCATCTTTGAATGATTTAAGTAAATCAGGTTCTTTCTATGCTTATGTTGTAAGTCTATTCAATACTG
The DNA here is from genome assembly GCF_963383615.2 of Lipophrys pholis. Classification (NCBI taxonomy): domain Eukaryota; kingdom Metazoa; phylum Chordata; class Actinopteri; order Blenniiformes; family Blenniidae; genus Lipophrys; species Lipophrys pholis. The sequence goes on along the minus strand of NC_137640.1, from coordinate 24,614,896 downwards.
CTCCAAGTTTAAATTGTCAGTTCAATAAAGAACATCTGCAAGTAATTATGATTTTGACTTTTTTGTTTCACACCTTCATGACAAAAGACTTTTCTATTTGAGGGGATGCCGTTGACAGACAGACAGACAGACAGACAGACAGACAGACAGACAGACAGACAGACAGACAGACAGATATGAAGAGAGAGACCTTTAATTGTCTTTAAAAATGCACACATGAACACAATTCCATTTCCATTGGCTCAGATAGCAACACTCAAAGCACAAGCACTTACAGTATTGAGAAATGTGTGCAGTCAGTTGGTGGCTGTGTGCAGTGAATGGAATTTAATGTCTTATCAATTGAGAAAAACTGTAAAAAAATTAAAAAAATTTATAAAAAGTGTCTAAGAACAAAACAGCAGTCAAGTAATAAAATATTGAGGTCTCAAGATGCATAAAACACTGATGTTGCATTGAAATTATTGCGCTGGTTTATTGCATCATTCTCAAACCTGGCAACAGACTATAAGGGAAGGCAAGAGAAATAGATTTATAAAGCACCATTGAAACACAAGGTAATTCAGTGTTCTACAAAGAAATAAAAGAAATATATAAACATTTTACATAGAAATATACGAAATATAATAATATACATTCATCAAAGCTTAAACCCTTCTATGGGGTCCATTTGAAGACATTCAGTTTTTATCATTCACAAATAAATGATTAAAATTCCAAAATAAAATAGCTGAATTTATTTTATTTGCTTCATATTTCATGACTTTTAACTGATTAAGCATAAAATTATCATGATGACATTTCTTCCAATTCACTGAACACATATTACACGTATTGGTGTTCCACTGGGGTCAATTTGACCCCAAACTGTTTTTGCTGTGTAAAGCTTGTTGGTCTGTCTGTGTGACCGAACATTCCCACACCTGCAGGTGCAGAGCTGATACTTTTGATACAGGGTGAGGTATTCCCGCAACAACATTGGTAGTTCATGCAAAATAAGGGCGGTGCAAACACATCAAAGCTTGCCTGACAGCTCTCTATTCAAATCCTTCCTCATTGTGATCTGTGTGTGCTGCAATCTGCACTGCTTTCTCTCTCTCACCTGAAAATGTCCATTGGGAAAAGGTTTACTGTCCACAAGGATTTGGAACAGCTCTTTGGCTGTGAAAGTGACATAGAGGAGAAAATGTCTGACACAGAAGATTGTGTTGAGGAGGATCCTTCACATCTGATGAGAATAGGCGTGTTGACCCTCCCGTTGTCTCTCAACCACCAGCAAACACCATTCCTTCCAAGAATGTAGAGATAATATGCTCCCTTTCCCCATTTCAACAGCAGGGTAGAATATAGCCATGGTCCCACGCCAGAGCGGGGCGAGGCGGGAGGGTACAGTACGGCAAAGCGCACAAAAGCCCGACTCTGTTTGCGCGGTCCCACCGCACACGTACGGTAACATTTAGGCGCCCCCTCACAGCAGCCACAGGTCTGTGATGCAGCGTTTAAACTTTTCAACTGCAGTTTATTTCTGGCCTCCAGTGCTTTCACAAATACATTTCTCTGAACTTTTTCAGTAATAAAAGAAAGTTTTTGTCCGAGCGCGATGTTGGTCTGGTATTAACTACAGGAGATGACAGCTGTTCGTGATGCGTTCAGGTGCATCATGTAAAAGCCTTGACATTTTAACGATCTGCGGCGCTCGTACAGTAGCGATGTTACAAGCTAAATATGATTAAAAAATGACTGATAGTCATGAGCAAACTGGAACACGCATGCGCAGTGCAGAAGTTTCGGCAGTGCGGCACCCACATAGTTCGGCCAGGGTGGTTGGCACAGCCGAAACAAATGTCTTTGGCCAGAGGCAGCTCATTTTGTTCTGCAGGACCCCGCACTGCCGAACTTTCGTCTTGTTCTTATGGAGTATGAAGAGGACTTGAGCCTCCTTTTGCTGTGACACAGCTTAATGTGTCTCATTGCAAACAGCAGTGTCCAGCTCCCACTGAATCTCTCTTCTCCCTCTGATACTGGGATGGGGTGCGGTCTTGCTCTCCTTCACTGTAATAATCTCAAAGTCACTGCTGTCACTGTCCCCCAATACTTCTCTTTTGAATGTTTAGCTGTAAAACTCACAGACCGTCTTTGTAAACCTGAGAACTAGCAATAATACCCTCACTTAACCCAAACTCTCCTGGTTATTGTTACTGCCTACTTCAACATCCTTCTCTTAGCAGAGTCGGGCCGTAACAATGTTCATCAGTATTCATGTCATGTGGATCGGTGTCATACCCACCAGCTTGTAGCCTTTAAAGCATATCATTGCAGCATGCTTGTTGACTGGCACTATGCTGAACGTCCCACCCATCCATTTTCTCCCGCTTATCCATTTCCGGGTCAGCAGTCTGCAGTCCGAGCACTGTCACCCAGATCACATTGCACCCATTAAGAACCTTCCCTGCGAGTAGTGAGCCCATGGGAAGGTGGCGCCCGGCGTGGGACACAAACCCACGACCTTGAGATTGTGAGTCTCATGCTCTACCAACTGAGCTAGCCAGGGTCTATGCTGAATGTCTTTAGACAATAAAACACAATGTAATGTGACAGGGAGTGGTTTAAAAAGCAGAAAGTTTCCCTACCTAGTCCTTAAGGACAAAACCATAAACACTGTCAGATCCAGTCACTTTGAGAATGTTGATGCTTTTTAGAGTGTGAGAATGTCAGTCAATAGGATAAGGAGTCTGACTGCTGGTGGGAGGTGCTGATCTGATGGTAGGCACCATTTATGATTTCTGCTCCTCACATGCCAGAAGAAGTGGTTAAACTTCTCTGCCAAGTGAGGGATTGCCATTGCTGGGGGTTATTCCCCTGGCCGATTACATGGTGTATGTTCTGCCGAGCACAGCAAGGCTCTAAGTTGGAACATGGCTCTCAGTTTTCTGTTTATGGGCAGCATTGGCATGTCTGATGACCTGTTTGAGGATTGACCTGGCTGTACTGTACTGTACAGTGTCACCAGATTAAAAGGTCTTCACCAGTTCCTGGACATCCTTGGTCATCTATGGTCTGTTTTTAGAGAAGTTATAGACTTTTCTTATCGTGAACATATTGCACCACAAAAAGTTTCAAGTGTAACACAACGATGGTGAGAGGTGGGGGTCACTTCATTACATGTGCTTGTTTATGCCCTCTGTTGGCACATTGCTTCTATCTGCACCCCTAAACTGAACTGTGCACCTATAGACTTTGAACGCTGAAGAAGTTTCTATTATCCTCTTATTAGTTTTTAATTGAACATTAAATGCTTATTTGTTATCTGCATGTCATCTGGCGCTAGGTCCCAAAGTCTTAATATGTCACAGTCACACATACTTAAATTGGTGATGGAACAAGCGTGATTGTCAATATTGATATCAGAATCAACAACATTTTCACAGCAAAGAATATTTTATTCTTCAATGGAAAACATGTATGATGTGCAGATATCCAAGTATGTGTCACCATTTTGGAAATGAAAAATTAGATGGCTCATAGGTCCCGAGAATTAATACCATCTGTGTAGATTTTGTATATATAATTCCAATGCATCTGCAAAAGGAAATTCACTTGTTACTGGACATAATGCAAAGCAGGAAATCGGTTGCTTGTTGTGTACTCGAGCTGATAACTCGCTATATTTTGTCTGAAAAAGATGGCTTTGGACTCAATTAGACATTGACAAGTAGTGATGGCCATTATACACATTTTTTAGGCGGTTTTGAACAACACATCCGCTAATTTTTGACGGCTGGACGGCTCACTCCCTAAAACCATGATCACAACTGATCTTTCATGTTTCTTGTATTTCCTCATATGCTAGTTAAAAGTATATATACTTTTGAAATTTGAAATTTCTTTCCAGATTTCAGAGGAAGCCAATGAAAAGAAGTTAATATTGGAGTCATGTGATTTCTCCTGCTGGTTTCCGACAGTACTCTCACAACAATATTTTGAATCAATCAAAGACTTCATAAGCAGGTGCTGCTATCACGGTGACACAAACAACAGCAGCACAACAATCCTGCTCCACGGCAGTGAGGGACAAAAGGAGGGAGTGCAAATTGTGAGTGATTCATATTTTGCTTCAATAGTCTTTTGGAATGTGAAGCTCGTTTAACTTGCAGCACTTAGAAATGAAAGCATGAAACCCAAGTCATTCTTGTTATTGCACATAGACACACACGCAGTATTTCGTCTCTACTCTGTTGTGACTGTTTTTGTTTTTGTTGTTGCTGTTCTTGTTCAACTTCTTAAACGTGTAAACTTGTATTTTTGCTTCACCTCCAAGGGCAAAATCAGGTAATAAACTAGTAAAAGGTACAACTTTGAAGGGTAATAGCATTAATGAGAAAGAATATCAACTTTATGTGAACTAGATGTGATATTCTTTACAACGCAAACAATAGTGCAAACAAACTATTATTAATAGCAAGCTTGTCGAATTTCAATGCAACTTGGTATTCAATTGGATTGACCTTCAAATTTATATGGTAGATCTTGATAAGTCCTTATTAATTGTGAATTTGTGGCATACTGATTATACCAATGCAACAGGAAACATATATGGACATATATATAAGCAGAATTGACAAGTGATGAAGGACTCTTGTATCAATGATCTTATCGTTACTCAGCTGGGTTCCAAACACTGCATCTTGTATCTACGATGAGGGAGTAGCCAGGGACCACTGAGGTGAGGATGGTCCCCCTCGCCGATTCACATGCTGTTCAACTCTTCAACAGAAAGAACACTGATCATATCACTGATATGGGGGAGGCACATATCAGCCTCCCCCATGGATACCAAAGCAAAATCAACAAATGTTGACCAGTTTGATAATAGAACGTGTTAGGTTGATGTGATGCACCACTTTTTAAGTTTATGAGCACTGGAATATACAGTATGTTAATGAAAACCTGGCAAAGCAAATGCAGGATGAACAAGAAATGAATGCTCATTGAGGAGTTGCAAGTGTTCAAGAAGATAAAGAAAAGACGAGAACAAGACAGCGTTGTTGTAGTATGGAGTTCAAGAGTAGTGTAAAGTAGTATGCATTGTGCAGGAAGATTTTGCCTGGCCGGAGAACAGACCTCCTCTCTGGCATTATGGAAAATCAAAAGCAGAAAACTTCTGACTCACATTAGTTTTTACAGAAGCCATTTTATTTAATGACCAGGCAAACTTTAAACCGGATTACACACGGCTTACACAAAAAACTAACCCAATCAACTAAATATATGAAACTGATTTGTCTTCACCATGAGGTAAATTATATTGATATAAAACAATTGGTTGAAGAGAGAAAAATCACCCAATTAAAGCTGAAAATAAATGCAAAGAGAACCACCATCCTAATCTAAGTGCCAATATTTCAAAGAAAGCTAATTTAGTTGCAGTAGTTGTGTGGAAGTGAGACGTTCTGGTTGATTGTGCCTGTGGGGATGTTGACAGCTGATTTTCAGGTGATGGTGGTGGTTGTACAACAGCACTTGTACTTGGTGGAGAACCAGTTTTTGTTGTTTGAAGAGCTGCAGCCGGTGCGATTGCCCGCAGAGAGAAAGATGGAGCTGATGGAGCAGCAGCTGGTGGTTGCTTCCCAGCAAGCATTGCTGGTAGTACAATGGCAGTTGGTGGTGGTGGTGGTCAATAGGTAGGTCTTCCTGTTGCAGCACCAGTTGTTGGTGGAAGTCAAGCAGATGTAGATGCAGTTGGAAAACCAACCAATGTTGCTGATGGAGCAACTCTTGTTGTATCTGGGCTGACAGCCATTGTAGTTGACGCAACAAGTTTTTTATTGGGATTAACAGATTATGTGGTGGTGCCGAACTTGTTGTCATCTCAGCAGTAGTTGGGGCAGGTATGGTTTTTGTGGTAAAAGGATAGCAGGTTGGTGTACTAAGAACTGCACTCACTTCTCCCAGGAAAGGCAGAACCACAGTTACAGTATGACCTTAGATACACTCCCCATCTCTTTTGAGTCTGGGACCACAACCTTTGTATCTCTAATTGTATATGACGGCAGGAGACACCAAATGCGTGCCACTGTGTTACTGTTAGGTGGTATACTTTGTGCCCAATAGGGACAATCAGTTCTGAACTTGTCGGCACATACCGTTCAACAATTAATTTACCTTCCTGATAGTGTGTCTTCAATTGCAAGCTTGTGCTATGATGTTGGGTAAGAGAAACATCTCAAATAGTTACCTGCACCCTTGAATTATCAGTATCTGCTTGATTCAGAGTACTTGCCATCAATGCATTAACTCTGAGACATGATTATTTAACTTGTTTGATTCAATGTAGTTATAGTAACACAAATCCTTTCTACCCACTTCCCAGGCTCTTTGTGTCAAATTGGGTACAGCGCGTTGACGTGTGGTGACGTAAAATTACTTAAATTGGCCTATAAGTTGCCGGATGAAAAGTGGAAAATCAAGGCAAAAAAAAAAGTTTATGAAGTTTATCATTACCCCTTGTGATATTTTGTAATTTCAGTCATCCTTTTATAAAAAAGAAGGAATGCATTCCGTTTTTTTGGTTTTTTTTTTGAAAAGCAACACGAGAACTGTGTGTTCAGCCCTGGTCACTACAGTGAGGAAGAGGAAGAGAGTTATCCACCTCTGAGTCTGGCTCGACAGAAAGTCAATTAAACATTGTTGCCCAGTTTTATTTTGGACTCTTGCCACACCTGTTCTTGTCATGATAACTATAATTTTCTATTATTATATGCAATTATACTCATCTAAAGTTATAGTCTTTTGCTTTGTCTCTATGGATTCACTGAGGCACACCCGTTCTGCCAAGCACAGCAAGGCTCTAAGTTGGAACATGGCTCTCAGTTTTCTGTTTATGGGCAGCATTGGCATGCCTGATGACCTGTTTGAGGATTGACCTGGCTGTACTGTACTGTCCAGTGTCACCAGATTAAAAGGTCTTCACCAGTTCCTGGACATCCTTGGTCATCTATGGTCTGTTTTTAGAGAAGTTATAGACTTTTCTTATAGTGATCATATTGCACCACAAAAAGTTTGAAGTGTAACGCAACGATGGTGAGAGGTGGGGGTCACTTCATTACATGTGCTTGTTTATGCCCTCTGTTGGCACATTGCTTCTATCTGCACCCCTAAACTGAACTGTGCACCTATAGACTTTGAACGCTGAAGAAGTTTCTATTATCCTCTTATTAGTTTTTAATTGAACATTAAATGCTTATTTGTTATCTGCATGTCATCTGGCGCTAGGTCCCAAGGTCTTAATATGTCACAGTCACAACTATTTAAATTGGTGATGGAACAAGCGTGATTGTCAATATTGATATCAGAATCAACAACATTTTCACAGCAAAGAATATTTTATTCTTCAATGAAAAACATGAATGATGTGTAGATATCCTAATATATGTCACCATTTTTTAAATGAAAAATTAGATGGCTCATAGGTCCCGAGAATTAATACCATCTGTGTAGATTTTGTATATATAATTCCAATGCATCTGCAAAAGGAAATTTGCTTGTTACTGGACATAATGCAAAGCAGGAAATCGGTTGCTTGTTGAGTACTCGAGCCGATAACTTGCTATATTTTGTCTGAAAAAGATGGCTTTAGACTAGATTAGACATTGACAAGTAGTGATGGCCATTATATGGTCATCTTACGGTCATTATACGCCTGATTCTTATATTATTATTGATATTATTATTAGAACCATTACTACGGCTGAGTATAGCCAGTAAACTATTTGCCAACGATAACAGTATTATCACAATACAGCGATTCTGCTCGGTATGTCACTGGAAATTTCATCCACGATACATTACGATATCTTTCTCGCTCAAGAAATTCAGAAATTATTGACTGCACTCACTTCACATGATTTACAAAACATTGTCAATCAATTTCACATGAATGACAGCCCAGTAAAACAAAGTGTGTACCGCACATTAACACACACTAAACAAAGTGTATACTGCACATCAATGCATACAAACAAAGTGTATACTGCACATTAACACACACTAAACAAAGTAGCTACATGTATGACGTTTTAAAAAAATCTAACAGTTTAGAAATCGTTTTAAAATTCAACTGATAATTCTACTTAAAGATTGAGGAGTATATCTTCCCATCATCGATGTTCATTCACCCCTGCCACCACCACCGGTCCAAGATGGCGGTGCTGTTGATGTGTCCCTCCTCAGTTATGAGGCGTCTAATCTTTATTATGTCTATGGCCACATTGACGTGATCGCCTTTCACTAACTACTTTATGAAGCCCTCTAACACCTTTCCTTAACCCCGTGGATGACGTCACGGGGTTAGAGTCGATAGATAAGGCGTTAGGAGGGACAATCCGGACTCCGACAAACCCGGAAATATAAATACGAGTGGACACGCCCACATTACACCAAAAACCAACATAGCCAGTGAATTTCCTAATCAAACTAAATACTTTTGTTACCGAAACAAAGAAATGACATTTACAATATTGTACAAGAAATAAGAAATGTGTTAAAGGAAAAATAAATTAAATACTTCAAACTTATACTTAATGCAACAGTGCCATCTATTGGCATGAACAAAATTTGCTCAACATGACGTCTTTCAAGCAGGAATGGTGTGATCAGGTATCGACTAGTCACGCTGAACAGAAAGACCCGCGAACAGCCCTTGCTGATTTGCATTGCATTGCTTTTGTCTTTTCCAGACGGCTTGACTCATCGAGTAAATGCAATGACAAAAAGCAAATGGAAAAGACAAAGACAAAACAGGAGAAGCATTGACAAAATGGAATAAGCAAAGACAAGATAGAAAAAGAACATGACTGCCTTTGTATATGTTTTGTATTGTTGATTGTCTTTATATTTCCACATTTATATCCTTTTAATTTTGGCACTCCTGTGATTCCATAGCTGGCGACAGATCAATGTGATGCTATTTCAAGATTCAGGGAGCGTTTAAATATTCATCGACATAATGGAAACTCTTCATTTCCATAACTGGAGAACAGTGTGCATGGTTTCACAGCTGACACACAACAATTCAATTGTCAAAAAAAAAAATATAAAGGGAGGTGGACAGTTCATTGTCCAAAGTGCACACAAAGCCAACCAACTAATTTCAACAGAGAGGCATGCCTTCAGTGTTTCCAGCTGAGAAACATTTCAAATAAATAAAAAGGGTGTGGTGATTGTTCACAAGAATCAAATCAGGAATGTCTTAAAGATCATCCTGTAAGAATGGACAACACACCCAGTTATTAAGGTTGTTACGCACACATTTTTCATCAAGTACTTGAACACCTGAACAATATAAAAAGGCAAGTGATGCTCAGCAGAGACAGATCCAGCCTTCAGGAAGACTCCTGAAAACTCCTGATCATCATGATGAAGCTGATCCTCTCTTTCGCTCTCCTGTGGGCATTCTCCAGTGCAGGTAACCAAACTTATTTTACAATACAACTTATGCAGGTACAACACAAGTTCATTTATTATTAACACAGAAATACAATTTAGAAATTGTAAAAGAAAGTTTAATGATAATAATAATATTATAACATGTATCCATTAGTAAATCTGCTGAAGCTGTTAAGTTTTACTTTGATTTCTGGAATGAATGACGGATCAAAATAATAGATGAAACATAATTAGTTATTAATTCCTATGAGAGATATTGAAATGTGACAGCACAGGGAAAAACCTCTGGAGATAGGAATTCAAGAACAAAAAACTAAACTAAAACTGTTGAAGTAGTTATGTACATATGTATAAACCAGGATTAAAGCTCAATGTTAAATCTAAATGATATTCTGACAAAGGCTTCAGACATTCAGGATCTTCAGACATTTCACCGTTCACACATTTCTTTTCATAAAATTATATTTTTCTTTGTTTGTTCCCATTGCAGATGGAGAAATCCAGTGTCACGTATGTACAGATTTCAATGATCTGAGCTGTGCTTTCGGAGTGACAGTTGAATGTGCGCCTGGAGAAATGTGTTTGAATGCCTTCATCAACAGAAACCGATGGAACAGAGAGAATCTACAGGGACTGTGCAGGTCCCGCTGTTTGTCCAACCACAGGCACACAGACTATTGCAGCCAACCTGGGTGGGATACACACAGTTGCAAATGCTGAGTGCTGTGATGATGAGAATGAATGCAACTTGAGGACCCTAAGCTGTAAGTATATTTGGATCAGAAGAATTGTGATGAAAAGAATTAACAACAAATATTTCAAAATACTTTTAAAGTTAAAAGGCTTAAATATTCACTCTGTGGTTTCATCTCTTTTGTTTCAGTCCCTGCTATTCCTGCAGTAAATGGAATAGAATGCAATGGTTGTGATCCCAGCACTGATCAGTGTGATGCAGTAGTGAGTTGTAGAGGAGAGGAGGACACCTGCTTTCAGTCACAGAGTGAGTATTTTTATTGTACATTTAAAAAAAATCTCTGAATCATTTTTACTTCTGTTTAAACTTGTTTCATGAGTGTAAGGACTTAAAATCACTGCATGCCTTTGAACAAGAGAAAGATTGATATATATATTTCAAAGTCATCATGAATACACTTTTTCTTTCTCTATACATACAGAAGACTCTGAATCTGTTTTCTTCGTACTTTAATCATCGACATATTTGTCTGGCATGACTAATGAAGAAATTGTTTGACTCAAATTCAATCTTTTCATCCACAGTCTTGAAAGATCGCCAACAGATCTCTGTTGCTGGATGTGGAACTTCAAATGTGTGTGACATCGCTAATGACATCAGAAATCTGCCTTTCATGGAAGAAGTGGGAACAGTTATTTTTACACCAACCTATTGGTTTACCACAACAACTACACCTGCCCCAACCACAACCACAACCAAAACTACTCCTGAGCCGACGACGACTGTTACTGAATCAACAACAGTTTACACTCCGTCACCTGAACTGTTAGCACAAATAAAAGCTCTGCTGCAGGAACTACAGCAACTGTCAGCCAAGATAAACCTTGAGCCGCTCCAGCAACATCAACTGGTGCTTTTCAACCTGCATCTACAGCTGCTTGAGTACCACCAACAACTGGTGCTCCAACAGGAAGAACTGCCAATCGACCACCATGACCAACTGTCTATGTTCTACCAGCAATGCCTGCTGGTAAACCACCAGCAGCAGCTGCTCCATCAGATCCACCCTTCTCTCTGTGGGCAACAGCACCTCCTGCAGCTCTTCAAACAACAACAACTGATTTTCCACCAACTACAAGGACTGCTGCATGGCCACCACCATCATCTGCTGCCCCACTACTACAGTTACCTGCTGCACCACCCCGCCACATCTGTACAGTAGACATCCTTATGGCGTTTTACAGAAACTTGCCTTGTGTAATTAGTCTCACTTTTCCATTTTAATCAATTTTCTTTTACTGTTCTGTCTTTAATATATGTGCTGTATATATCTTGACAGGCAGCTAAACTCTTTTCTAACTCCAAGACTCTGAAGACGTTGTCCGCTTGTCCACAGGTTTATTGAAGTTTCAGAAAAGTGTGAAACTAAAACACACAAAAAACATAATCAGCCTTATGCAGTATTTATATGTCCATATACACAATGTAAATATACACATTCACATGAAATAAATCCGTTTTTATCCTTACTGTATTTATTGTATTCTAACCTCAAATTAACAGTTTTTTAACCTTATCAAAGAGCGAAAGTATATATTTGTATTTAAGCCTGTGCACTTCTGAAAGATTGCTACATTACTAGGCTGAACACATTTCCATCAATCACACAATTAAAGCTCACAAAATGAAACATTCATTCTAAAAGAGAATCATCTAAGAATAAACATACGAACTACACAATCAATACATACCCAAGATGCTATCAAAGGCTTGAGACGTATTGCAGATGCCACTGATTCGAACCACGTTACACTACAAGCCATGCTGCTATTTTCTCTGAATACAAGTCAGTGACACCACTAGGGAACACTCCCTTCCTGTTCTTTCTTAAAGGGACCACAGCACAATAAGAGAATCACTTCCTAATAGACTTATTAACAGAAATACACTTTAAACAGATGAACTGTGTAACAGCACATTTACTATCTGATTTCTCTTCTCCCCCCCAAAAAATCGAATCATTACCAATTACGTCAAATGGGTACAAATCAAGTTCAATCGTCTTTTCTTAATGTTTTGATTTAGTCATCTATATGCTGCTGTCATTTCCTCAATCAATCAATAAAGCTACTTTTGCAATTTCATATGATTTCCCCTTTTTCTGTTTCTCACTTTCAAAAAGGCATGATCAAGGCCTTTTCTCGATAAGGACACAATGGAATATAGGTTGCAACAAATTTTAGACCAAGATCTAATGTCGAATTGAAGCTTCTTGATTTGAATTGTGGTTTGCTACCAGCAAATTTCTAATATAGTGAAAGATTGGAAAGCAGAAAACTATTATAATATTTCCGTGAGCCAACATTGCTCAACATATCCCGCCTGTCTTTTTACCTACACCTTCAAGATTAGTGATGTAGTTGTTGATGAAGGGAGTAGGCCAACTCATTCGCTAAGAGCATGTCGCTGTGCATTACTGTTACTGAGGTCACTGCAAGAGTTTTTGAGTTTTCTGAAAGTGCCTTCAAAGGGTTTCTGTGTTATGCTGGTGCTGATAACATTAAGGAACCTAACTAGAATTAATGTGTAATTCGGACTTGTACGTCTCTCTCTCTGCATGACCGTTCCCCTACAGATGATGAGGACTAGATATAATGTGTTTGAAGTCTCGCTGTCTTGCCAGCTTTGAGGATTCTGCATTAGAAAACTGTGGGCCACTGTCACTCACCGTCTTATTCAGTATGAAAAACCTCACAGATGTCGCATGGTGGAGGGGTGGCTTTGTTGTCTGTGAATGATTTCATGAGCATTTTTATCCACGTCTTATTTCATTATATGTCTTGGTGGTTCTCGTTGGTTTTAACTTGAAATGGTGAGTTTTATTGTTTCACTTCCTGTTGAAGCATCTGTGATTGTGCCAATAACTGGCACCTGTCAAACACTCTCCTGACACACTGACCGATAGTGCTGAAGAACAAGTCATGTTGTGGTTCCCCCGGAAGTATTAGGGAGTAAGTTATTCTTAACTTGTGGACCTGGAATAAAGCGGCCAACTGTGAACATGTACTATGGGGTGTTTAACGTGAAATAAGAACACTACGATTGGCGAGGAGGATTCAAAACAGAACGCGCAGTTAAATCTGACGAAAGGGGGAGAACGAAAAGAAGACGATGACTGCCCGGAACATAGAGATGCAGCTTTGGATCTCCTATCTGCTCGCTGCTCACCTCCATCACAAGTGATGCTGGACACCTTGGACCTCTGGAGCCGATATGTACAGAAGTACCTTCACCTTGATCAGCTTCTCGTCTTCTTTTCACCCCGGCTACTACAATAGTTGGGGACTCCATCATTCCTGCAGCCTCCCTGGAGCCACATTCCTAGTAATCTTGGAGAAACTTCTTTCTGAGCTCATTCTCATCCTCTATTAAGAGGCTGATGCTCCATGTGGGTTTGAATTACTCTTCTCCTGGACAGTCTGAGCTGACCAAAAGGGATTTTAACAAGGTTTTTATCCTTTTAAATGGCTGCGGATGATTTGTGTTTATCTCTAGACCCTTTCTATCACTGAATGCCATGTCCCCCAGTCTCATCCATACCTCTAGCTCCCCCTACTGTCTACATTATATACTTTGACATTACTACTGTGATCACCAACGGACCTCAGATCAGACAAACTACAAACATGGCTGGGCATGGAGTCCCCACCAAATTTTATCTCCATATTTTCTATTAGGAAGGGTAGGGAAGGTGGTTGTACTGCATCAATTTAGTCTGCTTTATTTTGCAGTTGCTCACTTGTGGAAACACTCCACAGTCATTCCCATACACAGGAAAAGTACAAACAAAGTACTCAGTGACTTCAGACCTGTGGCTCTCACCTCCCTCATGATGAAGGCTTTTGAGACAATTATTAAACAACACATCATCGGAGAAAATAACTCACAGATTGACCGTCTCTAGTTTGTTCAAGCACAGGCGTTGATGATACCAATTCACTCTGGACATTTTACACAATCACCTGGAATGTCCTCACACTTCAGCTTGACTCCTGTTTGCCATTTTCTCCTTGGCATTCAATGGCCTCCAGCCTCACATCCTGGCTAATAAACGCTCCTTGTACTCCCACCTGGATGATCAACTCATCCTGTGGCTATACTGGACTTATTAACTCACAGATCACAGAGAGTGCGGGTCAACATCACCTTCTCTGATCTACAACACACCTTCAATATCACCCCAGAGGATAGTGTCCTCTCCCCACTGCTCTTCATTCTCTACACAGATGACTGCAGATCCACACAGCCCAACACAGACCTCATGTATTTACTGCCTTAGCCTTCTCAACCCCATGGCTCAATTCTCCAGGATTTTGTGGTTTGTAGAGTGGTGTGACAACTGTTGTCTGGAGCAGAATGTAAAAAACAAACAAGGAGATGGTAGCAATCTTTTCTAACCAGCAGATGGCACTGTCTACAGCTGTCCCCACCACAAACCATGGAATGCCTCTTGAGCTTTGAGCTTGTGGAGGAGAAAAATTATCTGGGTACAATCTTTGACAATCGGCTGAAATATTCTTCTAACACCAGAAAATGTCAAAGGCAGTATCTCCTTAGAAAGCTCAGCTCTATTGAAGGAAGGACATTCTCTCCAAAGCCTGTCTGCAGTATACGGACATTTAACATGTAGGTTGGAAAACTGGATAATCCACAACCCCAAGAAAAGAAGAACATTAGGCAGAATGTAAAAAAGAAACTGTAGGATGGCTCTCAAGACCAAGCTGAGCAAGCAAACTCAAAATCAGCGATCACGGACCACTACCATGGATCACCATGTAACGTTTTCTTCCATAGCTTTGTTGGGATTTATGGTTGGTTATTAGCATTAAATTACTGTAAGTAATAGATTATTGAAAGTAATAAATCACTGGAATTAATTTATGAAAAATTGAAATTATTCATGGAAGTAAACGGTCATTTACTCATTAACAACTCCTAAAGTAATTGAGTAATTACTTTAAAAAAAAAGAATAAATTATCAAAAATAATTTATTAATAAACAAATTATTAATTTGCATAAATTTGTTATTTATGTATTAATAATAAATTGGGGCACCACCAGATAAACTGGAAATAGCTAATACCAAAATATCAGTCTCGTTTGTAAAAAGTTTATGTAAGTTAGTTAATATTTCTGCATAAAATATAACAATCTTAAATAAAATGGAAGGTGTGAGATCTGAGCACAGACTGTTACAAACCAGTGAATTGTCAACAATAAATACACAAGAATCACCAAGAAGCGTACAATTCAGCTAACAGGCGTTTATTATCAAAATGTACTAATTCATAAATAATTCTGAAATCATCTCATAAATCAACACATTCAAGTAGCAAACGACATCTAACACGGAGATCTAATCTATTAAACAGCAAACACTACGTACAAAGAGTGTGTGAGTGTGTGTCTGTGTGTGTGTGTGTGTGTGTGTGTATGTGTGTATGTGTGTATTGATGAGTGTGTAATGACCTCAAACGCCCAGGTGGAGGCAAACGTTGGCGGGTCAGTGTGGTGACCGTGACGACCACTAGGGGCGTGCGGCGGATGAAACAGAGGGAGAGCGCAATGGCTTGATGTGTTCACCAGGTTGATGTCAAGAGGGATTGCGATGACTCGCTCTTTCTGGGGACGCGGCGGTTGCTTAGCGGCCAGATAAACAAGACGTCCGTCGAGCGCGCATGCGCGAGGCCGGTCTCGGAGCGAGGCAGTCTACTGAGGGCGTAACGAACGGGCGGTTCCGTTGGCCTGGTTCTGTGTGCCGGAGTCCTAAGTGGAGGTCGGGACCTGCAGTTAGAACTCTTGTGATCGAGGCAGATGTGCTCTTGCAGCAGATAACAGTAGGGTTTTACATGCAGTTGTGTGTGTCTGTGTCCTTATCTGATCAGGTAAGGGGGGCTCATGGCTGCGGGGGATCACAGGCAGATCAGGATTAGTAGAAGGAGGAGGGTGAATGAGAGAGAAAGACAGAGAATTCTGGTGACGCTCGGTTCTGAACCCTGGTTCCTCCACCCAGAACTTCCAGTGGACTGGAGCTCACTTGGACCTCTGGTTCTGAGTTGGAAAACCCGATTACCAGACTTGGTTGGTGCGCATGAACGCGCGTACACAAACCTATGAGATGCTGCGGCCTTCTGAGCGGCACATTGAAACACACATCATGTTAACAGAACATCATTCTACCAATATATCTGGCCAGACAAAAGCTCTCACCGTCCATGGTGCTGTTGGTTCTGTGAGGCTGTGGTAACTGGTTGTTAACGGGTCTGAATTCAGCGTCCTGAATTCAGAGGCCTGGCTTCAGCTGCAGGAGTGGACAGCAAGGCAGATGATTTGGAGAGGAGACGCTGGCTCTGGTCTCCAGAATCCCCCCCATAAAAAGGAAAACATTGAGGAAACAGAAGATGTAGTCCAAACTGGGTCCTGCTCGTCCAGCGGGCTGCCGTTGGTGTTTCTTTTGTTCCCACTTGATGCTCTCTAATACCATCCTGAGGCAAGCAGAGACTTGTGTCTCCCTTGATGGTCAGATTGAGAAGCAGAGAGAGTTGGTAGGAAAGGTTTCACCAAGCTTGAATTTCGGACCCCTGTGGTGTTTGGGTCAGACTTGACCATCCTCATTGGTTATCAAGCTGGGGGTTCGTAAAACTTCCGGGCTCTCTGGCTCGCTCCCTGCTGTTTTATGGCCTGTTCATTGTTGCTGGTGTTTGTCTTCTGTCACAGAAAATGCTTGGAGGAGTTCAATGGAATCTTCAGCCCAACAGCATGCTTCAAATGAGACATAAAGTTGAAACTTTTCTTTGGCTGTAGATTTGGCACTTGTGAATATGATGGCAAATGTTTAACCCAGTTAACCCCTTTCCTCTGACATTTCAGGAGGTCATACATGATCTATTTCCTGAGCATTTCGCGGGTCCTCTCTACCGTTCCTTGGCTTTGGAGATGGTACAGTGAAGTCTCAAGTATTCTCACTTGCACTGATTCCATCAGCCTTCCCACTGCTCCCCTAAACTCTCCTTGATCGTGCTGAAAAACCTGGAGTGAGCCATGTTCACTGTAGATATGTTACTAAGTTGACTTTACTTTATAATGATTTCAGCCATGTGTATTGACTAAAGATCCATTCCAGTGAGGATATATTGAAATGTGACATGAACGTATTTGATCTTACTCTTTTCCATATCAAGGAGGTCAAACTGATACCGATCCTGTACTTCTTTGGCCCAGATGGGCCTCGGAATAGGCACATTTCCAAATGTGTTCTGGTAGCAGCTGGAGCCCTTCAGGGCTTTTTGAACTTTCCTTTCACTAATTCCAAAGTATTGATCATTTAAGGTCGGCACACAGTACAGGATTCTTCAAACCTTCACAGATTTAGAGACCACACACTTGAGTACTCTTGATGTTTCTCAGTACTCTTAAAGTTTTTCATAGAAACATTAATGACAGGACGAAGATATAGCAGTAAGTTAGCGCTGGCAACTTCCTCGTGTGATCCCCTCGTGTCAAAATTAAAGATGGATGAGGCAATATGATGCTGTCCGATCATCTCAGCTCAGTTTCTGTGTGTTCCCACTTTAAAATGCAGCATTGTTTGTCATGTTTTACTGTAGTTTTATTGACAAGATAAAAAAGAGCGGTCTGTCGTTCACCAGAAGCTATATTGTCTGTCAGTAGATGTCGAAAAATAAAATACAGAAGTAACAGAAGAATTGAAAGTGAATGGGGTGGAAAAAGATTAATAATGGTGAGTTATCATGGTAAGACGGTGCTACCCCCAGAAACAATAAAAAAAAACACATACAAAATAAATTAACAAACATAATAATGTAATAATGTCCAATATCTTTATGCCGACAAACTGACATTGAGCCCTGAACTGTATGTGCCTCCTTGGGGCGCTTTTACTGATTAACAATATAAGTGACTGACATAAAATTAAACCAGCATCGTTTGATGTCCGTGGTTTGGGAGGCTTTTTAAATTTAAATTGTCCATTGACAGACTTGATTGGTCATCGGCCAAAGTCAGTTCAGGTTTATTTTCGTGTTTTCCTACAAGATGTGTAATTGTGTACGTTTCAAAAAGAGAAATTTGGCTGAAAAGTTGCAGGTCAGGTTCAACTTTCTCCATTATAGTTACGGGAGACCGGGGATGGTTGTAACACTATTTGCTTCAGCACTTGTAACTCACTGAATCTTTGAACTAGAGTTCTCAAACCTTCATACAAAGTACCCACAATTGTTTACTACAAATGGCATCAATTCAAACCTCTGCAAGAATAACACAGACAGTGTGAGTTAATGTCAAATACATTGTGTTCCTTTGTTACACCCTATCCCACCACAGGGGTAGGTTGTAACACATGCTGCGGTAGGTTGTAACAATTAGACAAAAGAAGCAAAAACCGAAGACAGGCCATGTAATATGCTTCAAAAAGAGGTTTTGAAATACAAGAAGAATCTGGAACGTTACTGAACCAGTCAGGCCCTGCCATCTGCTTTTCATCTCATGTTTGTGGGTGTTTATGTTATCTATCAAAATACAAACTTTCTGACCTAAAATAAAGTGGACTAGATAACCTGAGTACAAAGACACAAACAGTTTTTCAATTTATTTTGCACCTACGCTAGTATTCAATTCTTCTCTGGTCTAACCTGTCATATTACTGACTAGCCTGGCATATGCTTTGTCCATAATCCATAAGTCCATAATAAAAGTCTGCTGCCTGAGTCAAATAGTCAGCCATTTCCTCCTGCTCCTCAGAAAACTTTGTTGCTTCTCCAGTAACCTACACTGGGAAGACCACTGGAGCCCTGGTCTCTCAGCTTCTGCAGTGTTTTGCAGTATCTGCTTAGTGTTCCATGGCAGATCCCATGTGCCTTCGCCACTGATCTTCCTGACTTGCCCTTCTTTGTGACCTCATCAGATGCTTTTTTAAAAGCATTTGCAGGCACACCTTGATCAGTCTTTCTTTTCCACTGCCTAGGCATTCTGTAAAAGTATTAAAATCAAGAAAGTGGTATTAATTCTATTTAAGAGGATGGTTGTAACACTTATTAAAGATGTGTTACAACCCACCCCACCCGCCTGCCATTGTTTAGCTCGCTGTATTAGCATCGTGGTTTGAAATCTGCAGGGAAAACATGCATCACATTTTGCCTATGAAAACTATGAGCAATAATATAGGTACTAAACAAAATATAGTCTTGGTCAAAGAAATTACTTTCATACCTCAAAATTCCTTTTTTCTCTGTAGAATCTGCATACATCTGTTTTCAGCCTTGATAATCACCATGTGGGATCAGGGAGGAAGTGGGTAAACACTGATATCATCATATGACTTCTATCTTCTCCCTTTTTGGTGGAACTGGTGGTGTTTCAACTCTCCCCATGTTAGAACCATCCCCGGTCTCCCCTACTATTAAATGCACACAAACACACATGTAGTCAGAATTTTATAGATGTGTTCTGATTTGTTAATGGTTTATAAATGTTTAGACATGCTCATATTTATTCAGGACTTAAAATCAAAGAGCTCAAAAAGGTTTATATTTTTTGAGGCACAATCCTAAATGATTTGAAAGATGGACTGATGACATGAATCATGAAAATATACCTGTGTTTGGCTTTTGTTTTCTCTAAACTGTCAGACTTACTTGTCATTTCAAGTAAACCACCCCCAAAATATATTGAATATATCATAGTAATTCAAGAACAATGAAGAGCCCAACAGAACAACTTTTCCACCAGCTGCCACTGGTAAAATCCAACAAAAACGAAAAGTAAACTTTACAAAAACATAGCCAAAATAAAGTTAAAAGTGTAAACAATAAGTTAAGTACAATCATCTCAAATATTCTGAGCATTTAACAGTTTCTTACGTGTACATTCTCACAGGCATTTCAGCCATGTTGCCATTAGTCAGTCTCTCGTAGCTGTGATAGAATTACCCACAATGCCTCGCCATATCTACACCGCGACAGAACTGCAGTTACACGTTTAGGACAGTAGGTGTCAGTGCAGCCCAACTTAAAGCGTTAGTGTGTCTGTGTTCACCAACATACACTTCAGCATGGAAGGATATAGAAGGCACTACGATCAAAGGGATCCCCATAACTCCATTATTGTGTGACACCAGACTACAGGCAGAACAGGAAATTCCACAAGGCTCAATGACAGAGAGTTTTCCGAAGTCCTGGCAGGAAATAGTTCAAATGTTTGGGGTTAAAGAAGCATCCAAAATGATGAGGTGGTGTGCCTATGGCTCAGATTTTATTCCTAATAAAAACAATGGTAGATTTAAGACATGGATCACTAAAGGTTTAACTACATATTCTTCATAAGTCCAGGAAGGAGCATTCAAGAGCTTTGAAACCCTACAACAGGATCATGGACTGGAAAGACAGGATTTTTTTTTAGATACCTGCAAGTGAGAACCTACTTTGACAAAAACCTCAAGGAAGAATTGGGGAAAAGTGAGAAATGGAAATATTTTTTATCATTAACAAAGCCCAGATTAGGTAACAAGATCATCTCCAAATTATATTAATCCATACAATTATCTAAACCGCAGAAAACAGAATACAATAACAATAAATGGGAAAAGGAAATATGGGTACCAATTCCTCAAGACAGCTGGGAGAAAATATGCCATCTACAATGGGTCACAACTAGGTCACACACGGAGGGAATTCTGCTGGAAAAACATCTCAAGATTTTTCATCACACCCATTCAGAAGAGACATCAAGGCAACGGTGATGCTTGTTGGAGGCTCTGTGGGTCTGACGGGGTCAATCATTGCCATATAATTTGGGGCTGCCAGGTAATAAGACCTTTTTGGACTGAGATCCACCAACATATTACCAATGAGTTTAATGTGAACATTCCATTAGAGTGTGTGAACATATATTTGGGATATTTGTTTGATACATGGAACACGAGGGATAAAAAGCTGTTGATAGTACTGTTGGCAGCCAGCAAGAAGGCCATCACCAGGAAATGGTTAAAAGCAGATCCTCGCACCATTGAGGAATGGATAGAAATCATCTATGGAATTTATGTGATGGAGAAGATATCCTCTTCCCTCAGAGTTGAAAAAGACAAATTTTACCAGGTCTGAAGTAAATGGACTGAGTACGTGAAACCAATCAGGTCTGATCGAACCCTAACCCCAGTTATTCTCTTTCTTATTGTGTTCACTTGTAATATTGTTTAAAATGTATAAAGAAATATAAAACAAAACACGGAAGGGCAGTATGGACAGAATCTAATTATTACCATTCTCTTCTATATTTTGGAGTCAATGTTGATGTGAATAATATTTGTGATGGAAATTTGCCTTTCTAAATAAAAAGAGAATCCCCCCCCAAAAAAAAGAAAAGAAAAAGAAAGTTTACAAAAACATAGCAAAAATAAAGTTAAAAGTGCAAACAATAAGTTCATCATCTCAAATATTCTGAGCATTTAACAGTTTCATACGTGTACATTCTCACAGGCATTTCAGCCACGTTGCCTTTAGTCAGTCTCTCTTAGCTGTGAAAGAAGTATCCACAATGCTTCGCCATATCTACACCAAGACAATACTGCAGTTACACTTTTAGGACAGTAGGTGTCAGTGTTGCATCATAGAGCTGAATTGAATCCGGCCCTTTTCAACTATGTTACATAGCCTCGTTTCCACTGCACAAAAAGTGCCGGGATGGAAGGGAGCACTACGGAGCAGTACGGCAAAGTGTAACCAAAGCCAAATCTGGTGAGCGTTTACTCTGCAGAAAATAGTTAAAATGTAGGCGGGGTTGAGAGCTCTGCAGATATGTGGCGATGCAACAGTAATCTCAGCTTGGGCGTCAGATCTGGACCATATCAATCCTCTGTTGTTGTTTACGTACTCCGCTTAGCACTAGTTGTTTTGTTAACTTTTTCTTTTTTTTGAAGCCACAGAGCTGCAGCTGCAACTTTCGTGTAGGTTCCGAGAGAGCTAACGCTGGCCGGTGTAGTTGCCAGATCTGTCCGGTTTACCAGATCTGTCCGGGGCGGGGCTTGCGCATGCGCATGCGCCTGAGCTACCAGAGCTGTCCAGGGTGGGGCTTGAACCCGCGCACGGTGATGGTATATGTCTATGCCTACAACGGCATTTGGGACTTGAGAGGAAACATATACTCACTATGTGACTAAGGTCGGCATACAGTGGCTATGTAGTAGCCTGTTCTACATTCGTACACGTCCATCATATTTAACTTTCCCTCTTTTACTTCCAATTAACGTGCGTATGCGTCTACTTCCTGCTACTATATAGCCACCGCAAGCAGGAACGGTGTGATCAGGTATCGACTAGTCACCCTGAACAGAAAGACCCGCCCACAGCCCTTGCTGGTTTGCATTGTATTGCTTTTGTCTTTTCCAGACGGCTTGACTCATCGAGTAAAATGCAATGACAAAAGCAAATGGAAAAGACAAAGACAAAACAGGAGAAGCATTGACAAAATGGAATAAGCAAAGACAAGATAGAAAAAGAACATGAGTACCTTTGTATATTTTTTGTATTATTGATTCTCTTTATATTTCCACATTTATTTCTTTTTAATTTGGCACTCCTGTAATTCCATAAAAACACAGCAAAAACAGTTTGGGGTCAAATTGACCCCAGTGGAACACCAATACGTGTAATATGTGTTCAGTAAATTGGAAAAAATGTCATCATGATAATTTTATGCTTAATTATTTATAAGTCATGAAATATGAAGCAAATAAAATATATTCAGCTATTTTATTTTCGAATTTTAATCATTTATTTTTGAATGATAAACACTGAATGTCTTCAAACTGACCCCATAGAAGGGTTTATGCTTTGAAGAATGTATATTATTATATTTTGTATATATTTCTATGTAAAGCTTTTATGTATTTCTTTTATTTCTTTGTAGAACACTGAATTACCTTGTGTTTCAATGGTGCTTTATAAATCCATTTCACTTGCCTTCCCTTATAGTCTGTTGCCAGGTTTGAGAATGATGCAATAAACCAGCGCAATAATTTCAATGCAACATCAGTGTTTTCTGCATCTTGAGACCTCAATATTTTATGACTTGACTGCTGTTTTGTTCTTAGACACTTTTCTTTTTTTTTTTTACAGTTTTTCTCAATTGATAAAACATTAAATTCCATTCACTGCACACAGCCACCAACTGACTGCACACATTTCTCAATACTGTAAGTGCTTGTGCTTTGAGTGTTGCTATCTGAGTCTTTGGAAATGGAATTGTGTTCATGTGTGCATTTTTAAAGACAATTAAAGGTCTCTCTCTTCATATCTGTCTGTCTGTCTGTCTGTCTGTCTGTCTGTCTGTCTGTCTGTCTGTCTGTCTGTCTGTCAGGCTGTCTGTCAGGCTGTCAGTCAGGCTGTCAGTCAACTGCATCCCCTCAAATGGAAAAGTCTTTTGTCATGAAGGTGTGACACAGAAAAAGTCAAAATCATAATTAATTGCAGATGTTCTTTATTGAACTGACAATTTAAACTTGGAGCAGTGTTGATTAGAATTACAACATAAGTATAGAAAGAACCTGATTTACTTAAATCATTCAGAGATGAATCATTTTGACGTGTAATGAAATCACTTGTTTTAATATTTGTCAAAAGAGAAAAATCCCAACTGATACTTGCAAACGACCATTAAGAAACACATGATTGATTAAAACCACTGAACTGTCTTAAAGAAAAAGTTCAAGAAGAAAAATCAAAATTGAAATCCAAAAGTTAACCACAGTGATTATGCATGTTGATGATCTCTAAATGATTTAAAGGAGAGCAGAATATATCTAATCTTCAGCTGTGGTAGAGCCATTATGGTCACAGTAGTTCTGCAGGTGACTGGCGTAGTGGGGCAGCAGGTTATAGTGGTGGCTCTGGAGTAGTTCTTGGAGTTGGTGGATGACCTGTTGTTCTTTCTGGAAGAGCCCCAAAAGGTTCTGTTGCCCACAGAGAGAAAGGTGGAGCTGATGCAGGAGCACCTGGTGGTTGTTTACAAGCAGGCATTGCTGGTAGTGAAGTGGAATTTGCTGGTGGTGGTCACTTGGCAGTTCTTCTTGTTGTTCCAGCAGCTTGTTTTGGTCACCAAGCAGCTTTAGATGCAGGTTGAAAAGCATCACTTGTTGTTGCTGGAGCAGCTCAAGGTTTATCTTGGCTGACAGTTGCTGTAGTTCCTGCAGCAGAGCTTTTATTTGTGCAAACAGTACAGGTGAAGGAGTGTAAACTGTTGTTGATTCAGTAACAGTAGTTGTCGGCTCAGGAGTGGTTGGAGTTGTGGTTGTGGTTGTGGTTGTAGTCGGCTCAGGAGTGGTTGTAGTTGTGGTTGCAGTCGGCTCAGGAGTGGTTGTAGTTGTGGTTGTAGTCGGCTCAGGAGTGGTTGTGGTTGTGGTTGTAGTCGGCTCAGGAGTGGTTGTGGTTGTGGTTGTGGTTGTAGTCGGCTCAGGAGTGGTTGTGGTTGTGGTTGTGGTTGTAGTCGGCTCAGGAGTGGTTGTGGTTGTGGTTGTGGTTGTGGTTGTGGTTGTAGTCGGCTCAGGAGTGGTTGTAGTTGTGGTTGTAGTCGGCTCAGGAGTGGTTGTGGTTGTGGTTGTAGTTGGCTCAGGAGTGGTTGTAGTTGTGGTTGTAGTCGGCTCAGGAGTGGTTGTGGTTGTAGTCGGCTCAGGAGTGGTTGTGGTTGTGGTTGTAGTCGGCTCAGGAGTGGTTGTAGTTGTGGTTGTAGTCGGCTCAGGAGTGGTTGTAGTTGTGGTTGTAGTTGGCTCAGGAGTGGTTGTAGTTGTGGTTGTAGTCGGCTCAGGAGTGGTTGTGGTTGTGGTTGTAGTTGGCTCAGGAGAGGTTGTGGTTGTGGTTGTGGTTGTGGTTGTGGTTGTGGTTGTGGTTGTAGTCGGCTCAGGAGTGGTTGTGGTTGTGGTTGTAGTCGGCTCAGGAGTGGTTGAGGTTGTGGTTGTAGTTGGCTCAGGAGTGGTTGTAGTTGTGGTTGTAGTCGGCTCAGGAGTGGTTGTGGTTGTGGTTGTAGTTGGCTCAGGAGAGGTTGTGGTTGTGGTTGTGGTTGTGGTTGTAGTCGGCTCAGGAGTGGTTGTGGCTGTGGTTGTAGTCGGCTCAGGAGTGGTTGTGGTTGTGGTTGTAGTTGGCTCAGGAGAGGTTGTGGTTGTGGTTGTGGTTGTGGTTGTGGTTGTGGTTGTGGTTGTAGTCGGCTCAGGAGTGGTTGTGGTTGTGGTTGTAGTCGGCTCAGGAGTGGTTGTGGTTGTAGTCGGCTCAAGAGTGGTTGTGGTTGTAGTCGGCTCAGGAGTGGTTGTAGTTGTGGTTGTAGTTGGCTCAGGAGTGGTTGTAGTTGTGGTTGTAGTCGGCTCAGGAGTGGTTGTGGTTGTGGTTGTAGTTGGCTCAGGAGAGGTTGTGGTTGTGGTTGTGGTTGTGGTTGTGGTTGTGGTTGTGGTTGTAGTCGGCTCAGGAGTGGTTGTGGTTGTGGTTGTAGTTGGCTCAGGAGTGGTTGTAGTTGGCTCAGGAGTGGTTGTGGTTGTGGTTGTAGTCGGCTCAGGAGTGGTTGTAGTTGTGGTTGTAGTCGGCTCAGGAGTGGTTGTAGTTGGCTCAGGAGTGGTTGTGGTTGGCTCAGGAGTGGTTGTAGTTGTGGTTGTAGTCGGCTCAGGAGTGGTTGTGGTTGTGGTTGTAGTTGGCTCAGGAGAGGTTGTGGTTGTTGTTGTGGTTGTGGTTGTGGTTGTGGTTGTGGTTGTAGTCGGCTCAGGAGTGGTTGTAGTTGTGGTTGTAGTCGGCTCAGGAGTGGTTGTGGTTGTGGTTGTAGTCGGCTCAGGAGTGGTTGTAGTCGGCTCAGGAGTGGTTGTGGTTGTGGTTGTAGTCGGCTCAGGAGTGGTTGTAGTTGTGGTTGTAGTCGGCTCAGGAGTGGTTGCAGTTGGCTCAGGAGTGATTGTGGTTGTGGTTGTAGTTGGCTCAGGAGTGGTTGTAGTTGTGGTTGTAGTCGGCTCAGGAGTGGTTGTGGTTGTGGTTGTAGTTGGCTCAGGAGAGGTTGTGGTTGTGGTTGTGGTTGTGGTTGTGGTTGTGGTTGTGGTTGTAGTCGGCTCAGGAGTGGTTGTGGTTGTGGTTGTAGTCGGCTCAGGAGTGGTTGTAGTTGTGGTTGTAGTCGGCTCAGGAGTGGTTGTAGTTGGCTCAGGAGTGGTTGTGGTTGTGGTTGTAGTTGGCTCAGGAGAGGTTGTGGTTGTGGTTGTGGTTGTGGTTGTGGTTGTGGTTGTGGTTGTAGTCGGCTCAGGAGTGGTTGTGGTTGTGGTTGTAGTCGGCTCAGGAGTGGTTGTAGTTGTGGTTGTAGTCGGCTCAGGAGTGGTTGTAGTTGTGGTTGTAGTCGGCTCAGGAGTGGTTGTAGTTGGCTCAGGAGTGGTTGTGGTTGTAGTTGGCTCAGGAGTGGTTGTAGTTGTGGTTGTAGTCGGCTCAGGAGTGGTTGTGGTTGTGGTTGTAGTTGGCTCAGGAGAGGTTGTGGTTGTGGTTGTGGTTGTGGTTGTGGTTGTGGTTGTAGTCGGCTCAGGAGTGGTTGTGGTTGTAGTCGGCTCAGGAGTGGTTGTAGTTGTGGTTGTAGTCGGCTCAGGAGTGGTTGTGGTTGTGGTTGTATTCGGCTCAGGAGTGGTTGTGGTTGTGGTTTTAGTCGGCTCAGGAGTGGTTGTAGTTGTGGTTGTAGTCGGCTCAGGAGTGGTTGTGGTTGTGGTTGAAGTTGGCTCAGGAGAGGTTGTGGTTGTGGTTGTGGTTGTGGTTGTGGTTGTGGTTGTGGTTGTAGTCGGTTCAGGAGTGGTTGTGGTTGTGGTTGTAGTCGGCTCAGGAGTGGTTGTAGTTGTGGTTGTAGTCGGCTCAGGAGTGGTTGTGGTTGTGGTTGTAGTCGGCTCAGGAGTGGTTGTAGTTGTGGTTGTAGTCGGCTCAGGAGTGGTTGTAGTTGGCTCAGGGGTGGTTGTGGTTGTGGTTGTAGTCGGCTCAGGAGTGGTTGTAGTCGGCTCAGGAGTGGTTGTAGTTGTGGTTGTAGTCGGCTCAGGAGTGGTTGTAGTTGTGGTTGTAGTCGGCTCAGGAGTGGTTGTGGTTGTGGTTGTAGTCGGCTCAGGAGTGGTTGTAGTTGTGGTTGTAGTCGGCTCAGGAGTGGTTGTAGTTGTGGTTGTAGTCGGCTCAGGAGTGGTTGTGGTTGTGGTTGTAGTTGGCTCAGGAGTGGTTGTAGTTGTGGTTGTAGTCGGCTCAGGAGTGGTTGTAGTTGTGGCTGTAGTCGGCTCAGGAGTGGTTGTGGTTGTGGTTATAGTCGGCTCAGGAGTGGTTGTAGTCGGCTCAGGAGTGGTTGTGGTTGTGGTTGTAGTCGGCTCAGGAGTGGTTGTAGTTGTGGTTGTAGTCGGCTCAGGAGTGGTTGTGGTTGTGGTTGTAGTCGGCTCAGGAGTGGTTGTAGTCGGCTCAGGAGTGGTTGTGGTTGTGGTTGTAGTCGGCTCAGGAGTGGTTGTAGTTGTGGTTGTAGTCGGCTCAGGAGTGGTTGTGGATGTGGTTGTAGTTGGCTCAGGAGTGGTTGTAGTTGTGGTTGTAGTCGGCTCAGGAGTGGTTGTAGTTGTGGTTGTAGTCGGCTCAGGAGTGGTTGTGGTTGTGGTTGTAGTCGGCTCAGGAGTGGTTGTGGTTGTGGTTGTAGTCGGCTCAGGAGTGGTTGTAGTTGGCTCAGGAGTGGTTGTGGTTGTGGTTGTAGTCGGCTCAGGAGTGGTTGTAGTCGGCTCAGGAGTGGTTGTGGTTGTGGTTGTAGTCGGCTCAGGAGTGGTTGTAGTCGGCTCAGGAGTGGTTGTAGTCGGCTCAGGAGTGGTTGTGGTTGTGGTTGTAGTCGGCTCAGGAGTGGTTGTAGTTGTGGTTGTAGTCGGCTCAGGAGTGGTTGTAGTTGTGGTTGGGGCAAGTGTAGTTGTTGTGGTAAAAAGGAAACAGGTTGGTGTAAAAATAACTGTTCCCACTTCTTCCATGAAAGGCAGATTTCTGATGTCAATAGCGATGTCACACACATTTGAAGTTCCACATCCAGCAACAGAGATCTGTCGGCGATCTTTCAAGACTGTGGATGAAAAGATTGAATTTGAGTCAAACAATTTCTTCATTAGTCATGAAAGACAAATATATGTCGATGATTAAAGTACAAAGAAAACAGATACACAGTCTTCTGCATGCATAGAGAAAGAAAAAGTGTATTCATGATGACTTTGAAATATATATATCAATCTTTCTCTTGTTCAAAGGCATGCAGTGATTTTAAGTCCTTACACTCATGAAACAAGTTTAAACAGAAGTAAAAATGATTCAGAGATTTTTTTTAAATGTACAATAAAAATACTCACTCTGTGACTGAAAGCAGGTGTCCTCCTCTCCTCTACAACTCACTACTGCGTCACACTGATCAGTGCTGGGATCACAACCATCGCATTGTATTCCATTTACTGCAGGAATAGCAGGGACTGAAACAAAAGAGATGAAACCACAGAGTGAATATTTAAGCCTTTTAACTTTAAAAGTATTTTGAAATATTTGTTGTTTGTTCTTTTCATCACAATTCTTCTGATCCAAATATACTTACAGCTTAGGGTCCTCAAGTTGCATTCATTCTCATCATCACAGCACTCAGCATTTGCAACTGTGTGTATCCCACCCAGGTTGGCTGCAATAGTCTGTGTGCCTGTGGTTGGACAAACAGCGGGACCTGCACAGTCCCTGTAGATTCTCTCTGTTCCATCGGTTTCTGTTGTCAAAAAAAGAGCATTGTGAATTTCATGGAACACATGTTGAATTTTTCAATAGTTCAGTGAAAAGGAAAAGATGATATGAAGAAAAGAATACCTGTGATGAAGGCATTCAAACACATTTCTCCAGCCGCACATTCAACTGTCTCTCCGAAAGCACAGCTCAGATCATTGAAATCTGTACATACGTCACACTGGATTTCTCCAGCTGTAATGGGAACAAACATAGAAAAAATATTATTTTATGAAAAGAAATGTGTGAACGGTGAAATGTCTGAAGATCCTGAATGTCTGAAGTCTTTGTCAGAATATCATTTAGATTTAACATTGAGCTTTAATCCTGGTTTATACATATGTACATAACTACTTTCACAGTTTTAGTTTAGTTTTTTATTCTTGAATTCCTATCTCCAGAGGTTTTTCCCTGTGCTGTCACATTTCAATATCTCTCATAGGAATTAATAACTAATTATGTTTCATCTATTATTTTGATCCGTCATTAATTCCAGAAATCAAAGTAAAACTTAACAGCTTCAGCAGATTTACTAATGGATACATGTTATAATATTATTATTATCATTAAACTTTCTTTTACAATTTCTAAATTGTATTTCTGTGTTAATAATAAATGAACTTGTGTTGTACCTGCATAAGTTGTATTGTAAAATAAGTTTGGTTACCTGCGCTGGAGAATGCCCACAGGAGAGCGAAAGAGAGGATCAGCTTCATCATGATGATCAGGAGTTTTCAGGAGTCTTCCTGAAGGCTGGATCTGTCTCTGCTGAGCATCACTTGCCTTTTTATATTCATTTGTTGAAATAATAGAAGAAAAATAAATGCGTAAGCACCTTAATTACTGGGTGTTTTTGTACATTGTTCGAGGATAATCGTTCAGATACTCCCCATGATTCATGGGAACAATCCCCACACCCCATTTATTTAGAAGAGATGTTCCTCTGCTCAAAACACTGAAGGCCTCTGAGTTAAAAAAATAAAGAAAATAGTTGATTGTTTTTGCGTGCACTTTGGACAATGAACTGTCCACCTCCCTTTATTTTCCATTTGACAATTGAATAGTTGTGTGTCAGCTGTGAAACCACGCACCCTGTTCTACAGTTTTACATTATATCTATGAATATTTATACGCTCCCTCAATCTTGAAATAGCATCACATATATGGCTACAAACAGATGCAGCAAGCATCAGGGTTTCACGTTATTTGTTGATGTGTTTGTTTTTTCACACATTTAAAATGAATCATTACACAACAAATCTTTTTAAATTCTCATTAAAGTGAAGGACTCCACTCAGCAGGAGTGGTCCAGATCACGTCTTTAAAACGTCATTTCCACACTTCCAGAAGACGTCTTCAGGGAGGCCAGAATGAAAGTTTGTTTGTACGTCTCTCCTGGACATTGCATTGAGGCCCTGTCTGGACGTCACATGAACGTCCAGACAGTTTGAAAGTTTGAGAACTCCAGCTCAAACATTCAGTGAGTTACAAGTGCTGAAGCAAAAAGTGTTACAACCATCCCCGGTCTCCCCTATATTCTAAACTTTAAAATATATTTGGGTTGCACCCATAGTATATGTGTCAGTGTTTTGTTGTGTTGTTCCCCACATTGCATCAGTTCAATAGCTAATCAAGAGTAATTTTTTTTACCGTAAAAGTATAATTATGTGTATAGAAAGAGATAAAGACAGAAAAACAGAAGATAAAACAGTGCTATGTGAATGTACCATACCGTCTCCACGCGATAAGACAGACCTCCAGAAATGTGGATACTTCACCGATAACAAAAGGTTCAACAGAAGAAAGGAACGATACAAATTAAGGGCATCAGTAATTTACATGTTGAAAACCGTGACGTAGTACCAACCATAGTACCAGGAGTTGTTGCTGCAATGGAAATAAAGAGCAGCAGTGTGTAGAGGAGAGGATGAGTGTGTTTTTACCAGACAGCGGATAAAAAGTTTAAATACTTTTACATACTCAAGTAAAAGTGTTTTAACTGTTACATAATATTTCTAAAATAAAAATGAAAAGGAGGCTTAAAAAAAGATTACTGGAGTAAGCGTATTTGAATTACTTAAGTGGTGAGTAATTACTGAGTAATCGTTCATTAAATTACAAAAGCTAAAATAGAGTGAAACAATACGACATGAAAGTAGAAACAAATGCATCTTAACAAAAATACATTGAAGCAACCTAAGCCAAATCTTTTTAAATCCTTTTTATATGAAGTGACAACCGTTAAAAAACGTGTTTCACATTAGTTTAAGTCCATTTGGACCTGTGCTTCTCCATTTTCTCAACCCTGTGTTTGGGTGACTTTATTTTGGTCAAAAACTCAGGAAACTGTCTTTATATTAATGTTTTATTAAAGGACATTTATTTCAATTGACCTGGTGCTTTATGAAGAATACTGCAGTACTTTGTCATGGGAGACACATCCCACAAGAAGCTGCCCTGGGCTGTTATTCTAAAAAAAAAAAAAATATTGGGCGTGCCTGGTCAGCCTCTAATTCTGTAGAACTTGACTAGAGTTCATCCTGATCCTGAATCACTTCAACTGGTTCCTTTCAATGTGGAGGAGTAACAGCTTGAGTTTGAAAACTCAGTTCAGTTGCTTGTATCCACGACCTCAGTCTTTAGGTCGTGACCCCTTCTGCGCTTATCTTTCAATTAAAACCGCTGGAATCTGTTGATCGACTTTTCTGGGGTCGGTCGGTTCAATTCTGTTCCCAATTCACGTGAATATATGAATTAGTTTCTCTATGTGTGTGTGTGTGTGTGCGTGCGTGCGTGCGTGCGTGCGTGCGTGCGTGCGTGCGTGCGTGTGTGTGTGTGTGTGTGTGTGTGTGTGTCTGTGTGTGTGTGTGTGTCTCCGCGTTGATACCTACATATGATAACAAACTGCTGCCGCAGTATTGTGAGATTTTGTGCATACATTCAATTATTCCTTTAGTCAAGGTGGTTGTAGTATTAATTTAAGCCTGGGATTTTCAAAACTTGTGTTGAGGGTCACATATAAAAGCACTCTTGAGAAAAAGTAAGTGTGAAAACCAAAAGAGGAAGTGCAAAACCAACTATCTATTCATTTACACGCACACTGAGAGAGACAGAGACAGTGTTACAGTATATTATTGCCACTTTTTTCATGTAATAAGTTTACAACTTTGTTTCTAGAAATATCCAAAATCTCAAAGTGGTGGACCTGCACTCTAACAAAACCCAGACTTATGTTTGATGTTTATTAATTCATTAATCAATTAATTAATGTTTTTATTATTTTGCTGATCTTGGAGAGAAACCGTTTCAGGCAAAGCTAAACAGACGTTAAAGAAATAGTCTTTGAATTTAAATAAAGTCTCTGTGTGTTGAGTCGACATTAATTCCATGGTTTTCCCTCAAAAAATATCCATTAAAAGCTTCAGTCTTCAGTAGAAAAACAATGCGATTAATCCAATTAATTACAGAAAATTGTGCAATTAATTAGTAAATTTTTTTAATCGATTGACAGCACTAATATATATATATATATATATGTATATATACATATACATAAATATATCTAGATAGATAGATAGATAGATAGATAGATAGATAGATAGATATAGAGAGAGAGAGAGAGAGAGAGAGAGAGAGAGAGAGAGAGAGAGAGAGATAGATAGATAGATAGATAGATAGATAGATAGATAGATAGATAGATAGATAGATAGATAGATAGATAGATAGATAGATAGATAGATAGATAGATAGATAGATATGTCGGGGGCTGTAGATCCATGAACTCCTCCAGAGCTTCAGTGAGCTGTTTCTCCAACTTGCTCCCCCGAAGGAAAACACCACAACAATGGATAGGCCATAAAACAGCAGGGGAGCGAGCCAGACCCCGGAAGTGGCCAATGAGGACGCTTGAATCCGACCCGAACACACCACAGGGGTCCAAACCCAAGTTGGTGGGACTCACGTTCTATCAAAACTCTCAGCTATTCTCAACTGACCATCCGCGGAGACACATGTCTCTGCTTGCCTCAGGATGGTAAAGAGAGCAAAAGAACAGAAGAACCACCAACGCCAGCCAGCTGGACGAGCAGAACCCAGTTTGGACTACATCTTCTGTTTTCCGCTATTTTTCCTGTTTTTGGGAGATTCTGGAGACCAGAGCCAGTGTCGTCTCCTCCCAAGATCATCCTCTCAGTTGCACTCCTGCAGCTGGAGCCAGGCCTCTGAATTTCAGGACGCTGAAATTAAGACCCGGTAACAACCAGTTACCACCGCCTCCAAGAACCAACAGCACCACGGACGGTGCTGTCCAGAACCAAAGAACTATCAGGGTGAGAGCGTTTGTCTGGGCAGAGAATAGTTAGAATGATGTTCTGTTGAAAATGCAACGTGTTTCCATGTGCCGCTCAGAAGGCAGCAGCCTTTCATGTTGTTTGTGTACGCGCATTCACGCGCCCTAAGTCCAGAACGCTGGTTTTCCACCTCAGAACCAGAGGTCCGAGTGAGCTCCAGGCCCACTGGGAACTCTGTGTGGAGGAACCAGGGTTCAGAACCGAGCCGCGCAGAATTCTCTGTCTTTCTCTTGTCTTCATCCTCTCTCATCTCTCCCCCTCTTTCACTAAGCGCAGCACCCCCCTTATCAGATCGAGATAAGGTCACACACACCACTGCATGTAACACCTACATGTCAGCTGCTGCAAGAGCAGATCTGCCGTGATCACAAGAGCCCTGACTGCCGGTCCCGACCTCCACTTAGGTGCTCAGAACCGGGCCAACGGAACCGCCCGTTCGTTACGCCCTCGGTAGACTAACTCGCTCCGAGACCGCCCTCGCGCACGCGCGCTCGACGGACGTCTTGTTTATCTGGCCGCTAAGCAACCGCCGCGTCCCCAGAAAGAGCGAGTCAAACGCCCCTAGTGGTCGCGTGGGTGATCGCAATCCCTCCTGACATCCACCGGGTGGACACATCAGGTTATTGCGCTCTCCCTCTGCGCGCCGCCGCACGCCCCTAGTGGTCGTCACAGTCACCGCATTGACCCGCCGACGTCTGCCTCCACCTGGTGGACGTTCGAGGTCATCACACCCCCTCGTCACGCACGCACGCACGCACGCACACACACACACACACACACTCTTTGTACATAGCGTTTGCTGTTTAATAGATTAGATCTCCGTGTTAGATGTCGTTTGCTATTTGAATGTGTTGATTTATGAGATGATTTCAGAATTATTTATGAATTAATACATTTTTATTAATAAACGCCTGTTAGCTGAATTGAACGCTTCTTGGTGATTATTGTGTATTTATTGTTGACAATTCACTGGTTTGTAACAGTCTGTGCTCGGATCTCACACCTTCCAATCTATTTAAGATGGTTAAATTTTATGCAGAAATATTAGCTAACTTAAATAAACTTTTTACAAACGAGACTGATATTTTGGTATTAGCTATTTCCAGTTTATCTGGTGGTGCCCCGATTTATTATTAATACATGAATAAGAAATTTATGCAAATTAATAATAAAAAAAAATTATTAAAAATTATTTTCGATAATTTTTCATTTTTTTGTTTTTAAAGTAATTATTCAATTACTTTAGGAGTTGTTAATGAGTAAATGACCGTTTACTTCCATTAACAATTTAAATTTTTCATAAATTACTTCCAGTGATTTATTACTTTTAGTAATCTATTACTTACAGTAATTATATGCTAATAACCAACCATAAACCCCAACTGATAGATAGATAGATAGATAGATAGATAGATAGATAGATAGATAGATAGATAGATAGATAGATAGATAGATAGATACATACACATATACTGTACATCCCACATCCCACAGCAAAATACATAAATTAATATACCAAATTCTCCCGATTCACCACATTCCTGACAGATTACTAATAGAAAGTGACAATACGCAAGGCGCACAACATTCCGCCGTAGGGCGTAATTTTGCGCATTACTTTGCAACACCGCAGAACAATAATGGTGACGTGTGTAATGACTCGTGATGATCCGCCACCGTTTCGTGCTCTTACTTGTAACACATGAGTAAAGGTCGCGACTGTCCGTGACGGCACGAGACTCCTCGACCCTGAATCATATAATTCAGGTCAATATCGTGATCCACAGTCAGGAATTGAGATTCTCTTGTTTGCTTGTTTGTGTGTATTTTTTTTTTTCCTCTAGATGTTTCTTTAAGTTGGAGTCTTGTGATTTTTACAGCCAATAGCTTGCCTTGCACTGTGATGAGCCCATTTACAAATTAGAACTTGATGTTGGTTTGTTATCCAGTGGTGAAGGTGTTAGCACCCAGCCATTGATCGAGGCTCCACAGGTTTTTCAATCATGTTCCTTATCAAGAATCTTTGTTTTGAGTTTGTGTCGTCAAGTCTTGCACTGCTTGCACACTGGCTTCATCTGAATCTATCAATTTGAATACAAAAATGAAACCTTGCTAATTAAGGCTTGTTTTCTAAAGATAATAGTAACTGAATCATACCTTTTTTTTTTCTGTGAGGTAATGGATTACATTTGTTTGTTTGTTTGTTATCTGAATTGTGTAACACAGCATATAATCCCTTCCTCCCTAAGCCTAGAAAGCCACCACCTCAGTTTTTTGTAGAAGAGAAGTTTTTACTGTCTCCGATATTAAAAACATCTAATCATAAAGATAAATGAACCCAATATTGAATTGTTTTATCTGTATCCATCAGTAATTCGGTTGACCTATTTCAATGAAACCAATATGAGACCGTGGAATTCTAAAATGTATATATGTACGTACGTATGTATGTTTTAAAGGAAAAGGAAAGAAAAAAAAAAAGGAACTCTCAAATGTAGCTCGGTGTCATGGTGGTGATAAAACTGTAGTTTTTCCATCTTAAAAGTCAGACCAAATCTGTTGTATATTTATTTTTTTAAAAGAACCTTTATGAAACATTATAGGAAACAAGTCAAAATCCTCTCAATTAGCAAATTGTGAATTGTCAAATTTTTGGTTAATTGACTAAACTTTGACCAAGACTACATTCAAATGAATGTGATATTTTGGAGGTTTTCAGGCCATGGGTCAACCCAGGACTCGCTGGAGAGATTGGTCAGGGAGCGACCTGGGGTACCCTCAGAAGAGCTGGAGGAAGTTGAAGGGGGTCTATACACTGAACAGGAAAGAAGATGGATGGTTGGATGTTAAATGTTAAAATAAAAAGCTGATTAATTGAACCGACCAAACTTTTCTGCTTTCACTAAAAGATAAATCAAACAAGTTGAAGGTTTTGATTACGAACACCCCTTCACCCTTGTAGGGTAGTTTCTTCACCATCCTCAAACTGTGGTCCTCTACCTCTGCTAGACTCTTGGGAGTTCCTCATTTTTAGAGAGATGTTCCACCAGGTACTCTGTCGCAGCCACTTGGTTGTGTCTCTCCATTTATGCTGATCCTGCTTGCATATTCCTTATATCCTATTTAGGGTTTCAGGGTAGGGAGGTGCTGAAGCCAGTCCCAGCTACCTAAGAGTACACCTTGGACAGGTCGCCGGGACCTTTAGTCATCATTCTAATATTTCTAACCCCCTACAATGACTGTATTCCACCATAAGGGCCACAGATACAATGCTGTGTCTAGATGACTTTCAACATTCACACACTCTTTCTTTAGAAACTACCATTCTAGTTGATATCTGTAATACAAAGATAGCTTGATGAGATATGAATGTAATTTCTCTCCATTATTTTTGAGCAGCTCTGGAGTTGAATGCAGCATTCTTCTATGGACGGCGAGCAGGTGTACCTCAGACCAGGTGAAGAGTGATGACAGCTGTCTCAGTGACAGTTGGGACAGTGAAGTGGAATATCTTAGTTCCTTGCAAAAGAAGTTCCAGATTGGCAAGATGCTCTTCCTGATGGTGATTCAATAAGACTGCCCATTCAGTATTTCAGAGACTTTTTTTGGTGCTGAACCTTTGTACAAGATTGTGGCACAAGGCAATCTGTACTGCAACAAACTGTAGTGTACATCTTACATTCGCCCGGGTCAAAGTCCAGTGCATGCCGAGTACAGCAGGTGGCAGAAGTAAGGAAAGAAAATCAAACATGTCATTTTACTGCACGGACTACATGGCACCCAACAATAATGACAGGCTTTTCAAAATTAGGCTACTTATTGACTCACTTCTACCCAAATTTCCCACTTTTTACTGAACACAAATTGTTGTACGTAATGAGCAAATGGTTCCATTCAAAGGCAGATCAACTCTGAAGCAGCGCATTCAGAAAAAGCCATTCAAATAGGGGCTCAAAATTGTTGTGCTTTGTGACATTAAAAATCTGCGGCCTCCATGAACTATTTTCACCGGGACAATTGATCCTGCATCAGGCCAAGCAGACATTGGAGACAGTGGTAACATTGTGCTAAAGGTGGTACAAGTTATCCATGATAATGTCAACCACCTGCTGTACTTTGATTCCTCCTGAATCTGTTTTTTTGCTCTTACAAACAAGGGGATCCAAGGGGATAGACTGACTTGAAAAATGTTTTAGGAATTTCTGGCACTGAACTGGTTTTATTCTTACTTTCAAGATAGGGACTATTCTGTGTCAATAAGTAATTCTGAATCTGAGCATATGAAAATCACTTTTGGGGTTCTTCAAGGCTCCATCCTAGGGTCCCTCTGGCTCAGATCATGGAACATTACACCATCTTCTACTATAATTGTGCAGATGACACACAGCTCTAACCCAGAAAGAACAGAGTTCCTTGTTTCTGGCCCCAAATAAGAAAGGTTATAAAGGTGCTACTCATCCAGAATGCCGCAGCCAGAGTCCTCACCAACACAGAGACGGTGCAGCACAGACAAGCTTCAATCTGCACTGACTGATGTGTCAAAGGATTGAAGTATTAAACGTACTTCTTGTCGATAAAACTTTTAACGGTCCTGGGTCTAAATACATCTCAGATTTACTTGAAGAATATGAAACATCCAGAGCCCTGAGATCTTCAGAAAAAGCTTTACAAAGAGTTTGAAGAGTCAGAAGAAACAAGGTGAAGCAGTGTTCAGTTCCTACACTCATCACACGTGGAACAAATTTCCTGAACTCGCTCACTTCTTTCAAATCAGGCCTTAAAACATTATTATTTGATCAGCCTTTCAGTTAAGCAATTGATTGTAATTATGTTATGAGTACATTTCTCTTTATAGAACTTTTATTTTATTTATTCTCCTTTTTATGGCTTTCTTAATCAGCTTCTTTCAATGTATTCCCTTTCTTTTCTTGTGTCTGAATCCTGTGATAAATAAAATTGCTTTGTCTTACCAAAAAACACAATCCCCTTGAATATAAAACTGAGCGAAAATGGTAAAAATCCAAGGTAAAAATCCTAATCACTTACAAATGTAGTTTTATTGAGCTGAAAATTAAAACTTGGAGAAGCAGTGGATAAAATTAAAAGTCAAGTATAGGATGAAATCAAATTACATACAAAGCATTTTGACTTAGATTATAATCCATCCATCCATTTTCTTCAGCTTATCCATTTCCAGGTCACGGGGGTGGCAGTCTGAGGACCGTCACCCAGATCACATTGCACCAATTAAGAAGCTTCCTGCAGGTGGTGAGCCCACGGGAAGGTGGCACCCGGCGTGAGACAAAAACCCACTACTCTGAGATTGTGAGTCTCATGCTCTACCAATTGAGCTAGCCGGGGGAGTAGATTAAAATCCTTTCCTTTTAATTTACCAAAAGAGATAAAAGTCACAATTAAAAGATGTAAGTGAACCACAGTGATTGTTGCAAAAGTGAGTAAGGACATACCTTTATTGATTATTTGAGAAGCATAACTTTAATAAAAGAGAAAATGAAACGAAAAAACATAAAAAAAAAATCAAAAAACTTGATTGACTAAAATCGCTAAACTGTCTTGAAGGACAATCATTTCATAATTCTACCAAAGAGAAAAATCTAAATTCAAATCCAAAAGTTAATTACATAAGATGAATAAATTATTGAACAGAGAGGGACTGATATCTAATTTTCAGCTGTGGTAGAGCCCTTATGGTCACAGTAGTTCTGCAGGTGACTGGCGTAGTGGGGCAGCAGGTTATAGTGGTGGCTCTGGAGTAGTTCTTGGAGTTGGTGGATGACCTGTTGTTCTTTCTGGAAGAGCCCCAAAAGGTTCTGTTGCCCACAGAGAGAAAGGTGGAGCTGATGCAGGAGCACCTGGTGGTTGTTTACAAGCAGGCATTGCTGGTAGTGAAGTGGAAGTTGCTGGTGGTGGTCACTTGGCAGTTCTTCTTGTTGTTCCAGCAGCTTGTTTTGGTCACCAAGCAGCTTTAGATGCAGGTTGAAAAGCACCACTTGTTGTTGCTGGAGCAGCTCAAGGTTTATCTTGGCTGACAGTTGCTGTAGTTCCTGCAGCAGAGCTTTGATTTGTGCTAACAGTTCAGGTGACGGAGTGTAAACTGTTGTTGATTCAGTAACAGTAGTTGTCGGCTCAGGAGTGGTTGTAGTTGTGGTTGTAGTCGGCTCAGGAGTGGTTGTAGTTGTGGTTGTAGTTGGCTCAGGAGTGGTTGTGGTTGTGGTTGTAGTCGGCTCAGGAGTGGTTGTAGTTGTGGTTGTAGTCGGTTCAGGAGTGGTTGTGGTTGTGGTTGTAGTCGGCTCAGGAGTGGTTGTGGTTGTGGTTGTAGTTGGCTCAGGAGTGGTTGTAGTTGTGGTTGTGGTTGGGGCAGGTGTAGTTGTTGTGGTAAAAAGGAAACAGGTTGGTGTAAAAATAACTGTTCCCACTTCTTCCATGAAAGGCAGATTTCTGATGTCATTAGCGATGTCACACACATTTGAAGTTCCACATCCAGCAACAGAGATCTGTTGGCGATCTATCAAGACTGTGGATGAAAAGATTGAATTTGAGTCAAACAATTTCTTCATTTGTCATGACAGACAAATATATGTCGATGATTAAAGTACGAAGAAAACAGATTCAGAGTCTTCTGTATGTATAGAGAAAGAAAAAGTGTATTCATGATAACTTTGAAATATATATATCAATCTTTCTCTTGTTCAAAGGCATGCAGTGATTTTAAGTCCTTACACTCATGAAACAAGTTTAAACAAAATAAATAAAATAAAAATACTCACTATCTGACTGAAAGCAGGTGTCCTCCTCTCCTCTACAACTCACTACAGCGTCACACTGATCAGTGCTGAGATCACAACCATCGCATTGTATTCCATTTACTGCAGGAATAGCAGGGACTGAAACAAACGAGATGAAACCACAGAGTGAATATTTAAGCCTTTTAACTTTAAAAGTATTTTGAAATATTTGTTGTTTGTTCTTTTCATCACAATTCTTCTGATCCAAATATACTTACAGCTTAGGGTCCTCAAGTTGCATCTATTATCGTCATCACAGCACTCAGCATTTGCAACTGTGTGTATCCCACCCAGGTTGGCTGCAATAGTCTGTGTGCCTGTGGTTGGACAAACAGCGGGACCTGCACAGTCCCTGTAGATTCTCTCTGTTCCATCGGTTTCTGTTGTCAAAAAAAGAGCATTGTGAATTTCATGGAACACATGTTGAATTTTTCAATAGTTCAGTGAAAAGGAAAAGATGATATGAAGAAAAGAATACCTGTGATGAAGGCATTCAAACACATTTCTCCAGGCGCACATTCAACTGTCTCTCCGAAAGCACAGCTCAGATCATTGACATCTGTACATACGTCACACTCGATTGCTCCAGCTGTAATGGGAACCAACATAGAAAAAATATTATTTTATGAAAAGAAATGTGTGAACGGTGAAATGTCTGAAGATCCTGAATGTCACATTAGCTTGTCCTATATGGGATAAATCTTGTGCCAGTAGGAAGTGAATTTTAATTCTTTAAATCTGAATCAGAATGGTCCAATATGAATGCAGTTTATCTGCATTTGTATCTCAATGCATCTGCATTCGACTCGTCTTGCCTGACCAGGTCCTGGATGTGTGGCACAAAATATTTATGGAAAAAAGGGAATCTTACTTGAGGGAAGTGAAAGTCAAAAGTGAGAATGAATTAGGGAACAGAATTTTTCAACTGACTGAAATACAATTTAAATTTTTATCATGACACACATTCAAACCAAGTTATTCAATATTTATCCCACAGTCTTGTACCTGCATAAGTTGTATTGTAAAATAAGTTTGGTTACCTGTTCTGGAGAATGCCCAGATGAGAGTGAGAGAGAGGATCAGCTTCATCATGATGATCAGGAGTTTACAGCGGAGTCTTCCTGATGGCTGTATCTGTCTCTACTGAGCATCACTTGTCTTTTTATATTCATGTGCTGAAATAATTGAAGAAAAATAAATGCGTAAGCACCTTAATTACTGGGTGTTTATGTACATTGTTCGAGGATAATCGTTCAGATACTCCCCATGATTCATGGGAACAATCCCCACACCCCATTTATTTAGAAGAGATGTTCCTCTGCTGAAAACACTGAAGGCCTCTGAGTTAAAAAAATGTAAAAATAGTTGATTTTCTTTGCGTGCACTTTGGACAATGAACTGTCCGCCTCCCTTCATATTTTATTTGACAATTGAATGGTCGTGTGTCATTACCTTTTTAAGCTTGTCATATATAAGTGACATGCTTCCAAATTTATTGTCAGAGTCAATGTGATTTAGAGTGTGTCGTTGGTTTTGTGTATCAGACCCATACCTGTCATGAAAGAGGTTTGGGTTCGATTCAAGGTGGTGTCATATTTTAGTTATTTATTTCATTGCGTCACGTCATCCAGGGGTCTTGTCTGGACGTTCATATGACGTCCAGACAGGACCTCCATGGAATCTCCAGGAAAGACGTACAAACAAACTTTCATTCTGGCCTCCCTGAAGACGCCTTCTGGAGGTATGGAAATGACGTCTTAAAGACGTGATCTGGGCCACTGTTGCTCGCTGGGACACGCCCTGTTTTGTTCTCTTTTGTTACAACACCTATCATTTCACTACACCCTAACAATCTTGAAAACTGAAATGTACGTCAGCTGACAACAATGAATAGCTGTCTCTCTGAAAAAGCTGGCGTTCTTGCATGTATTATGGAAAATGCATTTATGTGAAATTTGTATTACCTATTAGCATTATGGTTGTTTTCTCACTAATCAAATAAAATGTCTATATTCTAAACTTTAAAATATATTTGGGTTGCACCCACAGTATATGTGTCAGTGTTTTGTTGTGTTGTTCCCCACATTGCATCAGTTCAATAGCTAATCAAGAGTAATTTTTTTTACCGTAAAAGTGTAATTATGTGTATAGAAAGAGATAAAGACAGAAAAACAGAAGATAAAACAGTGCTATGTGAATGTACCATACCGTCTCCACGCGATAAAACAGACCTCCAGAAATGTGGATACTTCACCGATAACAAAAGGTTCAACAGAAGAAAGGAACGATACAAATTAAGGGCATCAGTAATTTACATGTTGAAAACCGTGACGTAGTACCAACCATAGTACCAGGAGTTGTTGCTGCAATGGAAATAAAGAGCAGCAGTGTGTAGAGGAGAGGATGAGTGTGTTTTTACCAGAGAGCGGATAAAAAGTTTAAATACTTTTACATACTCAAGTAAAAGTGTTTTAACTGTTACATAATATTTCTAAAATAAAAATAAAAAGGAGGCTTACAAAAAGATTACTGGAGTAAGCGTATTTGAATTACTTAAGTGGTGAGTAATTACTGAGTAATCGTTCATTAAATTACAAAAGCTAAAATAGAGTGAAACAATACGACATGAAAGTAGAAACAAATGTGTTAGAGTAATTTTATACATAGTTGCCATATCCGTGCTTAATTATATTCATGTTCAAGTTCAGTTATATTCCTTGTGTTCTTTCTTAAACAGCGCCTCTGAGGCGCTGCTCACTAATCATATTTTCTGAGCAGGTCAACCTGACCAAGGCTGATAAGCAGGATGAGCCGCGCTATCCACACAGCCGCCTTCTCGAGGTCCCATGCGCAGGGGATGGCCTTTGATTGTACTCATAGTCGCTACAACTGTTAAAGCTCACAGAATGTTTGTTTCTATGATATGTATCCTGTAAACCCTCCCCTTTGTTGAATGGAATAAAAACGCAGGAGAAATGGCCTGGGAGCAGAGTGGATAGGAGGTGTATTTGGGCACACTCCTAGCCATTTCTCCTCGAGTAATCAAAAGCTCATTCTTGTTGTCTTCTTCTTTCTTGCAGATTTGATAAATGTCCGTAGCCTAAACCAAAAATATTGGGCGTGCCTGGTCAGCCTCTAATACTGTAGAACTTGACTAGAGTTCATCCTGATCAGATTCCTGAATCACGTCAACTGGTTCCTTTCAATGTGGAGGAGTAACAGCTTGAGTTTGAAAACTCAGTTCAGTTGCTTGTATCCACGACCTTAGTCGTGGATACAAATTCATGACCATAGGTGAGGGTGGGGATGTAGACTGACTGGTAAACAGAGAGTTTTGCTTTACAGCTCAGCTCCGTCTTCACTAAAACAGTCTGTAACAGTGACTGCAATACTGAAGCTGCCTGTCTGCAGCCGTTCTCACAATCACTCTACTCTTCACTTGTGAAAAAGAACCCAAGGCCTCTCCCCCTACATGGACAGCGCATGCCATTCTTTTCTGTGAGAGAGCCATGAACTCAGACTTGGCAGTGAAGAGTGTATCCGCAAAACTTTCTTCGCTTTTGGGGGGTCTGTTTACACAACACCGGTGTCGATCCACTGTATTCGCTAAGTTTTTAAACCGACTCCCAAGGTGGAAATATTTTGTCACATTCGCGATCCCTCCCTCCTGTAGAGACTGCTGGAGCGCTGTTACTGTGCATGAGCATCTCTCCCCTCCTCCCC
The DNA here is from genome assembly GCF_963383615.2 of Lipophrys pholis. Taxonomy (NCBI): domain Eukaryota; kingdom Metazoa; phylum Chordata; class Actinopteri; order Blenniiformes; family Blenniidae; genus Lipophrys; species Lipophrys pholis. The sequence goes on along the minus strand of NC_137640.1, from coordinate 24,571,055 downwards.
GATGACAATAGTTCCTTCTGCTCATGCGCCTGTAAACAAACATGGCGGACCCGTACTGGTATGACTCGTATTCTAGTTTCATCGTCCATATCAGTAGTTTAATAGTTGAGACTCACCCCTGATAGCATACGATTTGTCATCAGTCCATACGATTGTCAGGTACTCTCCATTTTGTTCATGTTTATAGTGTATTGTTCTCTGCACGTAAGAAAAAGCGCCTTCCCATGGCCCGGCATACTAACTACATCGTTGTCAGTGTGTCCACTGCTGCAGTGTGAACGCACTCATGTGAAACGTTGTTGTGTAAACGCAGCCTCAATCAGCCAAAAAGACCTTCCTTCCCTCCTCCACACGATGCCGTCTTTGCCTCGGCTGTGCCTCAACACCCTATCTATGTAAGTCATAAACTGAACGGGTGACAAGATTCAACCTTAGCAGAGTCAAGCAGCCCCCATAAACAAGTGTGACTTAATGCTGACTTGCCAAGTATACAGACGCAGCTCTCACACTGGAAGAACAAAGACTTGCTAGCACACATCAATTTGATATTTTATACTCCCTAAACACCTTTCCCAGTCCCAAAGCACTCGATGGATGAATTCCTATGTCCCATCGATAAGCTGTGAGAGAGTGAAGAGCTGGTCCCTTGTTCCAAGGACTGGGTAGAATCTGAAATATTCCTCCTTTATTTGAGATGTAAGCTCGAGACAAAAGTTAGTTGCACTTGGTATGCAAATATTATAATGCAAAGCATTATAAAATAAAATAAAAAAAACACCAAAACAAATATGTGACAGAAATACAATTTTTAATCTGTCAATGAACAATTGTATGGTGTTGTTTTCCAAAAATGTTATGATGAAAATATGAAATAATAAACAATAGAAAATGTAATGTTCATCCATCCATCCATCTTCTATAACGCTTATCCTGTTCAGGGTCACGGGGGATCCCAGCCTACTGTGGGTCAGGGCAGAGTACACCTGGACAGGCCGCCAGTCCCTCACAGGACAAACAAATAAGAGACAGACAACAACTGTCACGACGAGTGAACACTGTTTATTTACAATATATACAGTATTAAAGGAAAAAAGGGCTTTGGTGGTCATGGAGTCTGAACACAGGCAGGCAGGCAGGAAGGCAGGCAGGCAGGCAGGCAGGCAGGCAGGCAGGCAGGCAGGCAGGCAGAAGGAAACAGTCAGCAGCTGCTCTCAGTAGTTTTCAGTGGCCTTCATTAACTTCCACACAGCTGAATCCACTTGGCCTTTACCAGCCAGCCTGAGAGAGGCACAGGGCAGGTCCAAGCCATGGGTCTGACCTGCAAACGCAGCAGGAGAGGGAGGAGCTACTGCAGGTACACACAAACCCAACGTTCCCAACCAGGCACGCAGGCCTGGAGAGCCAGGGCTGTGATATAACACACTCACATTCACACCTACAGACAATTTATTGTCACCAACTAACTGGACAGGTATGTTTTTGGCCAGTATTTGAACCTGAACCTTATTGGTGTGAGGTGAGATCATTTACCACTGCACCAGTTTGATGTATCATGAAATACATTTTGACCTTTTTCTATACACAATGATTTGTTTACTTTTTTTTCAAATAAAAATCAAAAATACCCAAATGGACGAGCATTAAATGTCACATGTTGCTGTTGCTCATAGTAGTGGGTGAGAGCAGTACATGCAAGATGATCTGGACTTTGCTAAGTTGAGTGGGGTAAATGTTGTAGCCACTCACAAGGGTGTATATGGTGTTCTTCCATGTTAAAAAAAAAAAAAAAAAGAAAAGACAAACAGTCCAGAAATTACTCTGTCTTCGTGTACCCCTCCTTGCAACTACAAACACTACACTGCTATGCCAACATAGCAATGGTACAATGCAGGGCTCTACATCAGAATGAACTTTTTGAATCACCTGACATTGTGGCTGATAGATTTTAAAAGTAACAAGGCACTTGTAATTTCCACCAGCCACTCTTCACTCTTTCTCCTCTCTTTCTTTCGCTTTTTGACTTTCCTCTTATGAGTATTTCGGAAAGCGTCTTTGCTGCAGTCTCTTCCTCCCATGCAGTGGCCCCTGCTTTCTCCTGTTGGGCCTTGGTGGTCTCCATAAGGGTGTTTAACCTTATGACCTCCTCGTTCTTCTGCCTCACTTATGTGAAGGTTGGAAAACCGCTCTATGAGGTCGTTGATGGTGACGCAAGATGTTTCAACGTCGTCCTGGCGAGACCGGATGCTGCTTCTCAGGTGCTGCAGCTCCTCCTGGGTCTCTGTCAGCTCTGCCTTGGTGGTCTCCATCAGGGTGTTGAACTTTTTCACCTCCTCGCTTGTGGCTCAATTCAACTCTGAGGTTTTCACAATCAATGTGATTAAAGTGTAGAGCTTCTGCCAGGTTGAAAAACTGCTCCTTAAGGTTCTTGAAGTTGATGCGAGCTTCTTCAGCTTCATCCTGGTGGGACGGCAGACTTTTTCTCAGGTGCTGGACCTCCTCCTGCATCCCTCTCAGGAGTTGGTCCTTCTCCTGGAGCTCGGAGTCCTTCTGCTGCAGTTCACACTCTGAAGCTGTGACCCGGCTCCTCCAGACCTCTTTTTCCTCCTGCAGTTTCTTGTTCTCATCCTCCAAGCTGCTGAAGCGATGCTGCAACTTGCTGTCGTCTGCAACCATTTCCACACTGAAGTTGCGGTAGAAGAACAAGGCAACAATTGCTTAGGGCTATGGCTATACATTGCATTTGACAATTATTATTGTATAATTGTGCTACTACAGTATTAATGTTATTGCTATTCTTAGAATTATTATATTCTCAAATTATTATTCTATTTTATATTTACTGGTATTCTCATTGTACGATTATTATTGGTATATTATTATATTATATTACCTTCTTAGAATTATCTAATGCTGTTTATCATTATTATAGTTTTTATCATTGGATTATAGTTACTGGATTCTTATATTATGATTGATATTATTATTATAACCATTACTACGGCTGAGTATAGCCAGTAAACTATTTGCCAACGATAACAGTATTATCACAATACAGCGATTCTGCTCGGTATGTCATTGGAAATTTCATCCACGATACATTACGATATCTGTCTCGCTCAAGAAATTCAGAAATTATTGACTGCACTCATTTCACATGATTTACAAAACATTGTCAATCAATTTCACATGAATGACAGCCCAGTAAAACAAAGTGTGTACCGCACATTAACACACACTAAACAAAGTGTATACTGCACATCAATGCATACAAACAAAGTGTATACTGCACATCATGCACACAAACGAAGTGTATACTGCACATCAATGCATACAAAGTGTATACTGCACATTAACACACACTAAACAAAGTAGCTACATGTATGACGTTTTAAAAAAATCAAACAGTTTAGAAATCGTTTTAAAATTCAACTGATAATTCTACTTAAAGATTGAGGAGTATATCTTCCCATCATCGATGTTCATTCCCCCTGCCACCACCACCGGTCCAAGATGGCGGTGCTGTTGCTGTGTCCCTCCTCAGTTATGAGGCGTCTAATCTTTATTATGTCTATGGCCACACTGACATGATCGCCTTTCACTAACTACTTTAGGAAGCCCTCTAACACCTTTCCTTAACCCCGTGACGTCATCCACGGGTTTAAGGTAAAGTCGATAGATAAGGCGTTAGGAGGGACAATCCGGACTCCGACAAACCCGGAAATATAAATACGACGAGTGGACACGACCACATTACACCAAAAACCAACATAGCCAGCGGATTTCCTAATCAAACTAAATACTTTTGTTACCGAAACAAAGAAATGACATTTACATTATTGTACAAGAAATAAGAAACGTGTTAAAGGAAAAATAAATTAAATACTTCAAACTTATACTTAATGCAACATTGCCATCTATTGGCATGAACAAAATTTGCTCAACATGACGTCTTTCAAGCAGGAATGGTGTGATCAGGTATCGACTAGTCACGCTGAACAGAAAGACCCGCGAACAGCCCTTGCTGATTTGCATTGTATTGCTTTTGTCTTTTCCAGACGGCTTGACTCATCGAGTAAATGCAATGACAAAAAGCAAATGGAAAAGACAAAGACAAAACAGGAGAAGCATTGACAAAATGGAATAAGCAAAGACAAGATAGAAAAAAAAAACATGACTGCCTTTGTATATGTTTTGTATTGTTGATTGTCTTTATATTTCCACATTTATTTCCTTTTAATTTTGGCACTCCTGTGATTCCATAGCTGGCGACAGATCAATGTGATGCTATTTCAAGATTCAGGGAGCGTTTAAATATTCATCGACATAATGGAAACTCTTCATTTCCATAACTTGAGAACAGTGTGCATGGTTTCACAGCTGACACACAACAATTCAATTGTCCAAAAAAAAATATAAAGGGAGTTTGACAGTTCATTGTCCAAAGTGCACACAAAGCCAACCAACTAATTTCAACAGAGAGGCATGCCGTCAGTGTTTCCAGCTGAGAAACATTTCAAATAAATAAAAAGGGTATGGTGATTGTTCACAAGCATCAAATCGGGAGTGTCTTAAAGATCATCCTGTAAGAATGGACAACACACCCAGTTATTAAGGTTGTCACGCACACATTTTTCATCAAGTACTTGAACACCTGAACAATATAAAAAGGCAAGTGATGCTCAGCAGAGACAGATCCAGCCTTCAGGAAGACTCCTGAAAACTCCTGATCATCATGATGAAGCTGATCCTCTCTTTCACTCTCCTGTGGGCATTCTCCACCAAACATATTTTACAATACAACTTATGCAGGTACAACACAAGTTCATTTATTATTAACACGGAAATACAATTTAGAAATTGTAAAAGAAAGTTTAATGATAATAATAATATTATAACATGTATCCATTAGTAAATCTGCTGAAGCTGTTAAGTTTTACTTTGATTTCTGGAATGAATGACGGATCAAAATAATAGATGAAACATAATTAGTTATTAATTCCTCTGAGAGATATTGAAATGTGACAGCACAGGGAAAAACCTCTGGAGATAGGAATTCAAGAACAAAAAACTAAACTAAAACTGTGAAAGTAGTTATGTACATATGTATAAACCAGGATTAAAGCTCAATGTTAAATCTAAATGATATTCTGACAAAGACTTCAGACATTCAAGATCTTCAGACATTTCACCGTTCACACATTTCTTTTCATAAAATATTATTTTTCTTTGTTTGTTCCCATTACAGCTGGAGAAATCGAGTGTGACGTATGTACAGATGTCAATGATCTGAGCTGTGCTTTCGGAGAGACAGTTGAAAGAGAAAGGAGAAAGATTGATATATATATTTCAAAGTTATCATGAATACACTTTTTCTTTCTCTATACATACAGAAGACTCTGAATCTGTTTTCTTCGTACTTTAATCATCGACATAAATTTGTCTGTCATGACTAATGAAGAAATTGTTTGACTCAAATTCAATCTTTTCATCCACAGTCTTGAAAGATGGCCAACAGATCCGTGTTAATGGATGTGGAACTTCAAATGTGTGTGACATCGCTAATGACATCAGAAATCTGCCTTTCCTGGAAGAAGTGGGAACAGTTATTTTTACAGCAACCTGTTTCCTTTTTACCACAACAACTACACCTGCCCCAACCACAACTACAACCACTCCCGAGCCCACTACAACCACTCCTGAGCCGACTACAACCACAACCACAACCACTCCTGAGCCGACAACTACTGTTACTGAGGCAACAACAGTTTACACTCCGTCACCTGAACTGTTAGCACAAATCAAAGCTCTGCTACAGGAACTACAGCAACTGTCAGCCAAGATAAACCTTGAGCTGCTCCAGCAACAACAACTAGTGCTTTTCAACCTGCATCTAAAGCTGCTTGGTGACCAAAACAAGCTGCTGGAACAACAAGAAGAACTGCCAAGTGACTACCACCAGCAAATTCCACTTCACTACCAGCAATACCTGCTTGTAAACAACCACAAGGTGCTCCTGCATCAGCTCCACCTTTCTCTTTGTGGGCAACAGAACCTTTTGGGGCTCTTCCAGAAAGAACAACAGGTCATCCACCAACTCCAAGAACTACTCCAGAGCCACCACTATAACCTGCTGCCCCACTACGCCAGTCACCTGCAGAACTACTGTGACCATAAGGGCTCTACCACAGCTGAAAATTAGATATATTCTGCTCTCCTTTAAATCATTTAGAGATCATCAACATGCATAATGACTGTGGTGAACTTTTGGATTTCAATTTTGATTTTTCTTCTAGAACTTTTTCTTTAAGACAGTTCAGTGGTTTTAATCAATCATGTGTTTCTTAATGGTCGTTACATAGAAATATACGAAATATAATAATATACATTCATCAAAGCTTTAACCCTTCGATGGGGTCCATTTGAAGACATTCAGTTTTTATCATTCACAAATAAATGATTAAAATTCCAAAATAAAATAGCTGAATTTATTTTATTTGCTTCATATTTCATGACTTTTAACTGATTAAGCATAAAATTATCATGATGACATTTCTTCCAATTCACTGAACACATATTACACGTATTGGTGTTCCACTGGGGTCAATTTGACCCCAAACTGTTTTTGCTGTGTAAAGCTTGTTGGTCTGTCTGTGTGACCGAACATTCCCACACCTGCAGGTGCAGAGCTGATACTTTTGATACAGGGTGAGGTATTCCCGCAACAACATTGGTAGTTCATGCAAAATAAGGGCGGTGCAAACACATCAAAGCTTGCCTGACAGCTCTCTATTCAAATCCTTCCTCATTGTGATCTGTGTGTGCTGCAATCTGCACTGCTTTCTCTCTCTCACCTGAAAATGTCCATTGGGAAAAGGTTTACTGTCCACAAGGATTTGGAACAGCTCTTTGGCTGTGAAAGTGACATAGAGGAGAAAATGTCTGACACAGAAGATTGTGTTGAGGAGGATCCTTCACATCTGATGAGAATAGGCGTGTTGACCCTCCCGTTGTCTCTCAACCACTAGCAAACACCATTCCTTCCAAGAATGTAGAGATAATATGCTCCCTTTCCCCATTTCAACAGCAGGGTAGAATATAGCCATGGTCCCACGCCAGAGCGGGGCGAGGCGGGAGGGTACAGTACGGCAAAGCGCACAAAAGCCCGACTCTGTTTGCGCGGTCCCACCGCACACGTACGGTAACATTTAGGCGGGGTTGTGAACAATGCGGGTATGTGTCGGGCAAACAACAGGTCAGACGGCCATCTGAGTGAAGCCTTGAAGGCCCCTGCATACTCCCTTTTTGAACCCATAAGAACAAGAAGAAAATTCGTCAGTGACGTCAGCCAGCTGCTGAAAAAAAAGCTTTTTCGGCAGGACTGTTCATACTCCGATAAGAAGCTGCCGAACTCGCAGGCCACGCCCCCTCACAGCAGCCACACGTCTGTGATGCAGCGTTTAAACTTTTCAACTGCAGTTTATTTCTGGCCTCCAGTGCTTTCACAAATACATTTCTCTGAACTTTTTCAGTAATAAAAGAAAGTTTTTGTCCGAGCGCGATGTTGGTCTGGTATTAACTACAGGAGATGACAACTGTTCGTGATGCGTTCAGGTGCATCATGTAAAAGCCTTGACATTTTAACGAGCTGCGGCGCTCGTACAGTAGCGATGTTGCAAGCTAAATATGATTAAAATATGACTGATAGTCATGAGCAAACTGGAACACGCATGCGCAGTGCAGAAGTTTCAGCTTTAGACTCAATTAGACATTGACAAGTAGTGATGGCCATTATACACATTTTTTAGGCGGTTTTTAACAACACATCCACACATTTTTGACGGCTGGACGGCTCACTCCCTAAAACCATGATCACAACTGGTCTTTCATGTTTCTTGTATTTCCTCATATGCTAGATACAAAGACATGCTGAAAGAGGACTGAAAACAAAACAATTAAAGCATTATTCAACAGAAATATCTGACCATCAAAGTAGACACTGTGTTTGTCTCACTGAAACTGCTAACTGGTTTGACATGAGAGGAGCCTGATAACTAAAAGCACCGCCTCTTCATCAACTTTTAGAAAACCTCGGAACCTTTTTCGGAACCAAAAAATAACCTAGCAGAGCTGAAAGTGATCTGGGTAATATGGGACTAAGTAATAGCTCTTTAAGATGTGTTGGAGCTTGGTTGTTGAAAACTAAGTTAAAAGTATATATACTTTTGAAATTTGAAATTTCTTTCCAGATTTCAGAGGAAGCCAATGAAAAGAAGTTAATATTGGAGTCATGTGATTTCTCCTGCTGGTTTCCGACAGTACTCTCACAACAATATTTTGAATCAATCAAAGACTTCATAAGCAGGTGCTGCTATCACGGTGACACAAACAACAGCAGCACAACAATCCTGCTCCACGGCAATGAGGGACAAAAGGAGGGAGTGCAAATTGTGAGTGATTCATATTTTGCTTCAATAGTCTTTTGGAATGTGAAGCTCGTTTAACTTGCAGCACTGAGAAATGAAAGCATGAAACCCAAGTCATTCTTGTTATTGCACATAGACACACACGCAGTATTTCGTCTCTACTCTGTTGTGACTGTTTTTGTTTTTGTTGTTGCTGTTCTTGTTCAACTTCTTAAACGTGTAAACTTGTATTTTTGCTTCACCTCCAAGGGCAAAATCAGGTAATAAACTAGTAAAAGGTACAACTTTGAAGGGTAATAGCATTAATGAGAAAGAATATCAACTTTATGTGAACTAGATGTGATATTCTTTACAACGCAAACAATAGTGCAAACAAACTATTATTAATAGCAAGCTTGTCGAATTTCAATGCAACTTGGTATTCAATTGGATTGACCTTCAAATTTATTTGGTAGATCTTGACAAGTCCTTATTAATTGTGAATTTGTGGCATACTGATTATACCAATGCCTCGGATGCAACAGGAAACATATATGGACATATATATAAGCAGAATTGACAAGTGATGAAGGACTCTTGTATCAATGATCTTATCGTTACTCAGCTGGGCTCCAAACACTGCATCTTGTATCTACGATGAGGGAGTAGCCAGGGACCACTGAGGTGAGGATGGTCCCCCTCGCCGATTCACATGCTGTTCAACTCTTCAACAGAAAGAACACTGATCATATCACTGATATGGGGGAGGCACATATCAGCCTCCCCCATGGATACCAAAGCAAAATCAACAAATGTTGACCAGTTTGATAATAGAACGTGTTAGGTTGATGTGATGCACCACTTTTTAAGTTTATGAGCACTGGAATATACAGTATGTTAATGAAAACCTGGCAAAGCAAAAGCAGGATGAACAAGAAATGAATGCTCATTGAGGAGTTGCAAGTGTTCAAGAAGATAAAGAAAAGACGAGAACAAGACAGCGTTGTTGTAGTATGGAGTTCAAGAGTAGTGTAAAGTAGTATGCATTGTGCAGGAAGATTTTGCCTGGCCCGAGAACAGACCTCCTCTCTGGCATTATGGAAAATCAAAAGCAGAAAACTTCTGAATCACATTAGTTTTTACAGAAGCCATTTTATTTAATGACCAGGCAAACTTTAAACCGGATTACACACGTCTTACACAAAAAACTAACCCAATCAACTAAATATATGAAACTGATTTGTCTTCACCATGAGGTAAATTATATTGATATAAAACAATTGGTTGAAGAGAGAAAAATCACCCAATTAAAGCTGAAAATAAATGCAAAGAGAACCACCATCCTAATCTAAGTGCCAATATTTCAAAGAAAGCTAATTTAGTTGCAGTAGTTGTGTGGAAGTGAGACGTTCTGGTTGATTGTGCCTGTGGGGATGTTGACAGCTGATTTTCAGGTGATGGTGGTGGTTGTACAACAGCACTTGTACCTGGTGGAGAACCAGTTTTTGTTGTTTGAAGAGCTGCAGCCGGTGCGATTGCCCGCAGAGAGAAAGATGGAGCCGATGGAGCAGCAGCTGGTGGTTGCTTCCCAGCAAGCATTGCTGGTAGTACAATGGCAGTTGGTGGTGGTGGTGGTCAATAGGTAGGTCTTCCTGTTGCAGCACCAGTTGTTGGTGGAAGTCAAGCAGATGTAGATGCAGTTGGAAAACCAACCAATGTTGCTGATGGAGCATCTCTTGTTGTATCTGGGCTGACAGCCATTGTAGTTGACGCAACAAGTTTTTTATTGGGATTAACAGATTATGTGGTGGTGCCGAACTTGTTGTCATCTCAGCAGTAGTTGGGGCAGGTATGGTTTTTGTGGTAAAAGGATAGCAGGTTGGTGTACTAAGAACTGCACTCACTTCTCCCAGGAAAGGCAGAACCACAGTTACAGTATGACCTTAGATACACTCCCCATCTCTTTTGAGTCTGGGACCACAACCTTTGTATCTCTAATTGTATATGACGGCAGGAGACACCAAATGCGTGCCACTGTGTTACTGTTAGGTGGTATACTTTGTGCCCAATAGGGACAATCAGTTCTGAACTTGTCGGCACATACCGTTCAACAATTAATTTACCTTCCTGATAGTGTGTCTTCAATTGCAAGCTTGTGCTATGATGTTGGGTAAGAGAAACATCTCAAATAGTTACCTGCACCCTTGAATTATCAGTATCTGCTTGATTCAGAGTACTTGCCATCAATGCATTAACTCTGAGACATGATTATTTAACTTGTTTGATTCAATGTAGTTATAGTAACACAAATCCTTTCTACCCACTTCCCAGGCTCTTTGTGTCAAATTGGGTACAGCGCGTTGACGTGTGGTGACGTAAAATTACTTAAATTGGCCAATAAGTTGCCGGTTGAAAAGTGGAAAATCAAGGCAAAAAAAAAGGTTTATGAAGTTTATCATTACCCCTTGTGATATTTTGTAATTTCAGTCATCCTTTTATAAAAAAGAAGGAATGCATTCCATTTTTTTTTTGTTTTTTTTGAAAAGCAACACGAGAACTGTGTGTTCAGCCCTGGTCACTACAGTGAGGAAGAGGAAGAGAGTTATCCACCTCTGAGTCTGGCTCGACAGAAAGTCAATTAAACATTGTTGCCCAGTTTTATTTTTGACTCTTGCCACACCTGTTCTTGTCACGATAACTATAATTTTCTATTATTATATGCAATTAGTTGGCCCTGCTGAGGGAAATGGCAACTAAAACGGTCTCTTTTGATCCGAAACCGGGATCTTGATGATCAGTCACTTTGATCGTCTGTGGTACGGATCCGAGATCTGCTTCCCTCGCTTCGTACAGCGTGAGTGCATTGCGGCCTGACAGCTCGGTGTTTGACAGCGTGGGAACTTTTTGAAATCGCCACCAAGACGAGTTCTGACAACCCGGAGTGGCTCGCTTTTTGCCTGGATCCGGGTGTCAGCGGTGAAGACAGCAAAATGCCCCCGAGGAAAGCACCGTCAATGGAGGAAGTTGAGGAGATAAAACAGGCTCTCAACTTCATCACGGAGGAACTTTCTGCTGTTAGGAAACAGCAGAAGAGCATCATGGATCTGGTCGGAGAAGTAATGCAACTTCGAATACAGAATGCTGAGAAGGATAAACGCATTCAGCATCTGGAAAGCAGAGTCGCGGACCTGGAACAGTACACCATGGTGAATGACGTGATCGTCACCGGGCTCAAAATCAAACCCCGGTCATACGCGCGGGCGGTGACCCCGGAGAGCGAGGGGGGGGGAGCCCGGTGAGCTGGATGTTAGCTCCACGGAGAAGCAAGTGGCTGGGTTTCTACGGTCCAAGGGGATCGAGTTGGACTGTAATAACATCGAGGCCTGCCACCCTCTGACCAGGAGAAACGCCAGTGAGAATCCAGCGGTAATACTCTGGTTCACAAACAGAAAATACAAAATGGCCCTGCTGAAACAAGGAAGGAAGTTGAAGGGAACCAATGTTTTCATGAATGAGCACCTCTCCAAACATAATTCTGATATAGCCTGGAAAGCACGACAACTCAAAAAACAGAGAAAAATACAAAACACATGGACTTCAAATTGCAAAATATTCATAAAACTGAACGGGACCCCCGAGGAAGCCAGAGTGATCTGCATACGCAGCGTCACTGAACTAGACAAATACCAATGAATGTCTCTGGATTATACTGCATCATCATGGCATGGACTGGATTAAGACTGGATTGGACATGGAGGTAACAAACAAAACTCAAACATGGCTTCACGCACTGACAGAACTAACTGTACACCTGGGGACATGAACCACATCGCACAGAGGATACGTGACTACCAAGAACTGGAGCTGAAAACTTTTGAGTACACCGATTACAACATTCTGGACGTGGAACAGGATCTAGACCCGGACAATAACTTTTTCTCCACCATTAACAATAATTGCTGCTACTATACAGAAGATCAATACAACCAGGATGTCAAATCTATGGGTAAATTATCAATTATTCATTTTAACAGTAGAAGCTTATATGCAAATTTCAAAAAAATTAAGGACTATCTGAATACTTTTTCACAACCTTTCAATAGCATTGCAATATCAGAAACATGGATGAATATTGAAAGAGGAATAAACTTTGAAATGGAGGGTTATGAATTCGTATATAAAAACAGAGAAAACAAAGGTGGTGGAGGAGTGGCTTTATATATAGATAAAACATTAGATTTCAAGGTTCTAGAGGGAATGACAACTGTGGTGGATAATGTTCTGGAATGCTTGTCAATTGAAATTTGCAAGAAAAATACGAAAAATATTATTGTGAGCTGTATATATAGAACACCAGATTCTAGCATCGGAACCTTCAGTGAATGGATGGAAAGTATGTTTTCAAATATCGATAGCAAAACAGTTTTTATATGTGCAGATTGGAACATTGACCTTTTAAATGCCAGCAACCATAAACCTACAAATGACTTTATCGATACGATGTACAGTATGAGCTATTTTCCGAGAATCACCAGACCCAGTAGGATTACATCTAGTTCTGCTACTCTCATTGATAACATATTCACAAATGACATTGATAATAAGGCAATTAGTGGATTACTGATTAATGACATTAGTGACCATCTCCCAGTATTTACAGTTAATAATACAAACCTTGGAAAACAAATAGACAAAAAAACAGAATACAGACGAGCAAAGACAGAGGAATCCATAAACGCACTAAGAAATGGACTGTTGGAACAGAGTTGGGATGCAATATATAATGATAACAATGTTGACCATATATATAATGAATTCTTAAAAATATTTACCTTATTATATGATAAACACTGCCCAATTAAGAAATACAACAAAAAACTAGCATCTAATAGTAATCCGTGGATATCAACAGGATTACAAAATGCATGTAAAAAGAAGAATACACTTTACAGAGATTTCATTAGACAGAGAACTATAGAGGCAGAACAAAAAATATAAAAAATATAAAAATAAGTTAACTAATATTATAAGAGTGAGTAAGAAAGATTATTATAAAAGAATATTAGAGGATAATAAAAACAACATTAAAGGAACGTGGAAGATACTAAATAATATTATAAGAAACAGTAATACACACAATAGTCTACCTAAGTATTTTATTGATAAGAATGTGGAAAATTATGACATGAATGAAGTAGTTGACAGATTTAATGAATTCTTTGTAAACGTTGGACCTGAACTAGCAGAACAGATCCCTGATACTGGGAGTTATGGAGAGCATATACCAGAAAGAAATCCTTGTTCTTTGTTTCTTAAAGCTGTGACAGAACAGGAAATATTGGATATTGTCACTAAAAGCAAGAATAAAAAATCTACAGATTGTAATGATATTGATATGTCACTAGTGAAAAGGGTAATAGAAGGCATCTCCAAACCATTAACATACATATGTAATGTTTCATTTCAAACTGGTTCATTTCCAAATAAAATGAAAATAGCCAAGGTCATACCTCTATATAAAACTGGGAACAAGCATCATTTCACTAACTATAGACCGGTCTCATTATTACCACAATTCTCAAAAATACTGGAAAAACTCTTTAACAACAGATTGGACTCATTCTTAGAAAAACACAACATACTTGCAGAGAATCAGTATGGATTTAGATCAAATAGATCAACAACACTGGCAATAACTGAAGCAATAGAACTAATCACCAATGCTATAGACCACAAGAAATATGCTGCAGGGGTGTTCATAGACCTGAAGAAAGCATTTGACACAATCAACCACAACATATTAATCAATAAGCTGGAAAGACATGGTGTCCGGGGAATAGTGCTTGATTGGGTCAAAAGTTATTTAAGTGGGAGACAGCAGTTTGTAAAGGTGGGTGACTATTCCTCATCATGTCTAGAGATTGTTTGTGGCGTCCCCCAGGGGTCAGTATTGGGTCCCAAACTTTTTATTTTGTATATTAATGATATGTATAAGGTTTCTAAGGGGTTACGGGGTTAAGGTAAAGTCGATAGATAAGGCGTTAGGAGGGACAATCCGGACTCCGACAAACCCGGAAATATAAATACGACGAGTGGACACGCCCACATTACACCAAAAACCAACATAGCCAGTGGATTTCCTAATCAAACTAAATACTTTTGTTACCGAAACAAAGAAATGACATTTACAATATTGTACAAGAAATAAGAAATGTGTTAAAGGAAAAATAAATTAAATACTTCAAACTTATACTTAATGCAACAGTGCCATCTATTGGCATGAACAAAATTTGCTCAACATGACGTCTTTCAAGCAGGAATGGTGTGATCAGGTATCGACTAGTCACGCTGAACAGAAAGACCCGCGAACAGCCCTTGCTGATTTGCATTGTATTGCTTTTGTCTTTTCCAGACGGCTTGACTCATCGAGTAAATGCAATGACAAAAAGCAAATGGAAAAGACAAAGACAAAACAGGAGAAGCATTGACAAAATGGAATAAGCAAAGACAAGATAGAAAAAGAACATGACTGCCTTTGTATATGTTTTGTATTGTTGATTGTCTTTATATTTCCACATTTATTTCCTTTTAATTTTGGCACTCCTGTGATTCCATAGCTGGCGACAGATCAATGTGATGCTATTTCAAGATTCAGGGAGCATTTAAATATTCATCGACATAATGGAAACTCTTCATTTCCATAACTGGAGAACAGTGTGCATGGTTTCACAACTGACACACAACAATTCAATTGTCCAAAAGAAAATATAAAGGGAGTTTGACAGTTCATTGTCCAAAGTGCACACAAAGCCAACCAACTAATTTCAACAGAGAGGCATGCCGTCAGTGTTTCCAGCTGAGAAACATTTCAAATAAATAAAAAGGGTATGGTGATTGTTCACAAGAATCAAATCAGGAATGTCTTAAAGATCATCCTGTAAGAATGGACAACACACCCAGTAATTAAGGTTGTTACGCACACATTTTTCATCAAGTACTTGAACACCTGAACAATATAAAAAGGCAAGTGATGCTCAGCAGAGACAGATCCAGCCTTCAGGAAGACTCCTGAAAACTCCTGATCATCATGATGAAGCTGATCCTCTCTTTCGCTCTCCTGTGGGCATTCTCCACCAAACTTATTTTACAATACAACTTATGCAGGTACAACACAAGTTCATTTATTATTAACACGGAAATACAATTTAGAAATTGTAAAAGAACGTTTAATGATAATAATAATATTATAACATGTATCCATTAGTAAATCTGCTGAAGCTGTTAAGTTTTACTTTGATTTCTGGAATGAATGACGGATCAAAATAATAGATGAAACATAATTAGTTATTAATTCCTCTGAGAGATATTGAAATGTGACAGCACAGGGAAAAACCTCTGGAGATAGGAATTCAAGAACAAAAAACTAAACTAAAACTGTTGAAGTAGTTATGTACATATGTATAAACCAGGATTAAAGCTCAATGTTAAATCTAAATGATATTCTGACAAAGGCTTCAGACATTCAGGATCTTCAGACATTTCACCGTTCACACATTTCTTTTCATAAAATATTATTTTTCTTTGTTTGTTCCCATTACAGATGGAGAAATCCAGTGTCACGTATGCACAGATGTCAATGATCTGAGCTGTGCTTTCGGAGAGACAGTTGAATGTGCGCCTGGAGAAATGTGTTTGAATGCCTTCATCACAGGTATTCTTTTCTTCATATCATCTTTTCCTTTTCACTGAACTATTGAAAAATTCAACATGTGTTCCATGAAATTCACAATGCTCTTTTTTTGACAACAGAAACCGATGGAACAGAGAGAATCTACAGGGACTGTGCAGGTCCCGCTGTTTGTCCAACCACAGGCACACAGACTATTGCAGCCAACCTGGGTGGGATACACACAGTTGCAAATGCTGATTGCTGTGATGATGAGAATGAATGCAACTTGAGGACCCTAAGCTGTAAGTATATTTGGATCAGAAGAATTGTGATGAAAAGAACAAACAACAAATATTTCAAAATACTTTTAAAGTTATAAGGGTTAAATATTCACTCTGTGGTTTCATCTCTTTTGTTTCAGTCCCTGCTATTCCTGCAGTAAATGGAATACAATGCAATGGTTGTGATCCCAGCACTGATCAGTGTGACGCAGTAGTGAGTTGTAGAGGAGAGGAGGACACCTGCTTTCAGTCACAGAGTGAGTATTTTTATTGTACATTTAAAAAAAAATCTCTGAATCATTTTTACTTCTGTTTAAACTTGTTTCATGAGTGTAAGGACTTAAAATCACTGCATGCCTTTGAACAGGAAAAAGATTGATATATATATTTCAAAGTCATCATGAATACACTTTTTCTTTCTCTATACATACAGAAGACTCTGTATCTGTTTTCTTCGTACTTTAATCATCGACATATATTTGTCTGGCATGACTAATGAAGAAATTGTTTGACTCAAATTCAATCTTTTCATCCACAGTCTTGAAAGATCGCCGACAGATCTCTGTTGCTGGATGTGGAACTTCAAATGTGTGTGACATCGCTAATGACATCAGAAATCTGCCTTTCATGGAAGAAGTGGGAACAGTTATTTTTACACCAACCTGTTGGTTTACCACAACAACTACACCTGCCCCAACCACAACCACAACCACAACTACTCCTGAGCCGACGATTACTGTTACTGAATCAACAACAGTTTACACTCCGTCACCTGAACTGTTAGCACAAATAAAAGCTCTGCTGCAGGAACTACAGCAACTGTCAGCCAAGATAAACCTTGAGCCGCTCCAGCAACATCAACTGGTGCTTTTCAACCTGCATCTACAGCTGCTTGAGTACCACCAACAACTGGTGCTCCAACAGGAAGAACTGCCAATCGACCACCATGACCAACTGTCTATGTTCTACCAGCAATGCATGCTGGTAAACCACCAGCAGCAGCTGCTCCATCAGATCCACCCTTCTCTCTGTGGGCAACAGCACCTCCTGCAGCTCTTCAAACAACAACAACTGATTTTCCACCAACTACAAGGACTGCTGCATGGCCACCACCATCATCTGCTGCCCCACTACTACAGTTACCTGCTGCACCACCCCGCCACATCTGTACAGTAGACATCCTTATGGAGTTTTACAGAAACTTGCCGTGTGTAATTAGTCTCACTTTTCCATTTTAATCAATTTTCTTTTACTGTTCTGTCTTTAATATATGTGCTGTATATATCTTGACAGGCAGCTAAACTCTTTTCTAACTCCAAGACTCTGAAGACGTTGTCCGCTTGTCCACAGGTTTATTGAAGTTGCAGAAAAGTGTGAAACTAAAACACACAAAAAACATAATCAGCCTTGTGCAGTATTTATATGTCCATATACACAATGTAAATATACACATTCACATGAAATAAATCCGTTTTTATCCTTACTGTATTTATTGTATTCTAACCTCAAATTAACAGTTTTTTAACCTTATCAAAGAGCAAAAGTATATATTTGTATTTAAGCCTGTGCACTTCTGAAAGATTGCTACATTACTAGGCTGAACACATTTCCATCAATCACACAATTAAAGCTCACAAAATGAAACATTCATTCTAAAAGAGAATCATCTAAGAATAAACATACGAACTACACAATCAATACATACCCAAGATGCTATCAAAGGCTTGAGACGTATTGCAGATGCCACTGATTCGAACCACATTACACTACAAGCCATGCTGCTATTTTCTCTGAATACAAGTCACGTGACACCACTAGGGAACACTCCCTTCCTGTTCTTTCTTAAAGGGACCACAGCACAATAAGAGAATCACTTCCTAATAGACTTATTAACAGAAATACACTTTAAACAGATGAACTGTGTAACAGCACATTTACTATCTGATTTCTCTTCTCCCCCCCAAAAAATCGAATCATTACCAATTACGTCAAATGGGTACAAATCAAGTTCAATCGTCTTTTCTTAATGTTTTGATTTAGTCATCTATATGCTGCTGTCATTTCCTCAATCAATCAATAAAGCTACTTTTGCAATTTCATATGATTTCCCCTTTTTCTGTTTCTCACTTTCAAAAAGGCATGATCAAGGCCTTTTCTCGATAAGGACACAATGGAATATAGGTTGCAACAAATTTTAGACCAAGATCTAATGTCGAATTGAAGCTTCTTGATTTGAATTGTGGTTTGCTACCAGCGAATTTCTAATATAGTGAAAGATTGGAGAGCAGAAAACTATTATAATATTTTCGTGAGCCAACGTTGCTCAGCATATCCCGCCTGTCTTTTTACCTACACCTTCAAGATTAGTTATGTAGTTGTTGATGAAGGGAGTAGGCCAACTCATTCGCTAAGAGCATGTCGCTGTGCATTACTGTTACTGAGGTCACTGCAAGAGTTTTTGAGTTTTCTGAAAGTGCCTTCAAAGGGTTTCTGTGTTATGCTGGTGCTGATAACATTAAGGAACCTAACTAGAATTAATGTGTAATTCGGACTTGTACGTCTCTCTCTCTGCATGACCGTTCCCCTACAGATGATGAGGACTAGATATAATGTGTTTGAAGTCTCGCTGTCTTGCCAGCTTTGAGGATTCTGCATTAGAAAACTGTGGGCCACTGTCACTCACCGTCTTATTCAGTATGAAAAACCTCGCAGATGTCGCATGGTGGAGGGGTGGCTTTGTTGTCTGTGAATGATTTCATGAGCATTTTTATCCACGTCTTATTTCATTATATGTCTTGGTGGTTCTCGTTGGTTTTAACTTGAAATGGTGAGTTTTATTATTTCACTTCCTGTTGAAGCATCTGTGATTGTGCCAATAACTGGCACCTGTCAAACACTCTCCTGACACACTGACCGATAGTGCTGAAGAACAAGTCATGTTGTGGTTCCCCATGAAGTATTAGGGAGTAAGTTATTCTTTACTTGTGGACCTGGAATAAAGCGGCCAACTGTGAACATGTACTATGGGGTGTTTAATGTGAAATAAGAACACTACGATTGGCGAGGAGGATTCAAAACAGAACGCGCAGTTAAATCTGACGAAAGGGGGAGAACGAAAAGAAGACGATGACTGCCCGGAACATAGAGATGCAGCTTTGGATCTCCTATCTGCTCGCTGCTCACCTCCATCACAAGTGATGCTGGACACCTTGGACCTCTGGAGCCGATATGTACAGAAGTACCTTCACCTTGATCAGCTTCTCGTCTTCTTTTCACCCCGGCTACTACAATAGTTGGGGACTCCATCATTCCTGCAGCCTCCCTGGAGCCACATTCCTAGTAATCTTGGAGAAACTTCTTTCTGAGCTCATTCTCATCCTCTATTAAGAGGCTGATGCTCCATGTGGGTTTGAATTACTCTTCTCCAGGACAGTCTGAGCTGACCAAAAGGGATTTTAACAAGGTTTTTATCCTTTTAAATGGCTGCGGATGATTTGTGTTTATCTCTAGACCCTTTCTATCACTGAATGCCATGTCCCCCAGTCTCATCCATACCTCTAGCTCCCCCTACTGTCTACATTATATACTTTGACATGACTACTGTGATCACCAACGGACCTCAGATCAGACAAACTACAAACATGGCTGGGCATGGAGTCCCCACCAAATTTTATCTCCATATTTTCTATTAGGAAGGGTAGGAAAGGTGGTTGTACTGCATCAATTTAGTCTGCTTTATTTTGCAGTTGCTCAATTGTGGAAACACTCCACAGTCATTCCCATACACAGGAAAAGTACAAACAAAGTACTCAGTGACTTCAGACCTGTGGCTCTCACCTCCCTCATGATGAAGGCTTTTGAGACAATTATTAAACAACACATCATCGGAGAAAATAACTCACAGATTGACCGTCTCTAGTTTGTTCAAGCACAGGCGTTGATGATACCAATTCACTCTGGACATTTTACACAATCACCTGGAATGTCCTCACACTTCAGCTTGACTCCTGTTTGCCGTTTTCTCCTTGGCATTCAATGGCCTCCAGCCTCACATCCTGGCTAATAAACGCTCCTTGTACTCCCACCTGGATGATCAACTCATCCTGTGGCGATACTGGACTTATTAACTCACAGATCACAGAGAGTGCGGGTCAACATCACCTTCTCTGATCTACAACACACCTTCACTAACACCCCAGAGGATAGTGTCCTCTCCCCACTGCTCTTCATTCTCTACACAGATGACTGCAGATCCACACAGCCCAACACAGACCTCATGTATTTACTGCCTTAGCCTTCTCAACCCCATGGCTCAGTTCTCCAGGATTTTGTGGTTTGTAGAGTGGTGTGACAACTGTTGTCTGGAGCAGAATGTAAAAAACAAACAAGGAGATGGTAGCAATCTTTTCTAACCAGCAGATGGCACTGTCTACAGCTGTCCCCACCACAAACCATGGAATGCCTCTTGAGCGTTGAGCTTGTGGAGGAGAAAAATTATCTGGGTACAATCTTTGACAATCGGCTGAAATTTTCTTCTAACACCAGAAAATGTCAAAGGCAGTATCTCCTTAGAAAGCTCAGCTCTATTGAAGGAAGGATATTCTCTCCAAAGCCTGTCTGCAGTATATGGACATTTAACATGTAGGTTGGAAAACTGGATAATCCACAACCCCAAGAAAAGAAGAACATTAGGCAGAATGTAAAAAAGAAACTGTAGGATGGCTCACAAGAACAAAAAAGACCAAGCTGAGCAAGCAAACTCAAAATCAGCGATCACGGACCACTGCCATGGATCACCATGTAACGTTTTCTTCCATAGTTTTGTTGGGATTTATGGTTGGTTATTAGCATTAAATTACTATAAGTAATAGATTATTGAAAGTAATAAATCACTGGAATTAATTTATGAAAAATTGAAATTATTCATGGAAGTAAACGGTCATTTACTCATTAACAACTCCTAAAGTAATTGAGTAATTACTTTAAAAAAAAAGAATAAATTATTAAAAATAATTTATTGATAAACAAATTATTAATTTGCATAAATTTGTTATTTATGTATTAATAATAAATTGGAGCACAGACTGTTACAAACCAGTGAATTGTCAACAATAAATACACAAGAATCACCAAGAAGCGTTCAATTCAGCTAACAGGCGTTTATTATCAAAATGTACTAATTCATAAATAATTCTGAAATCATTTCATAAATCAACACATTAAAGTAGCAAACGACATCTAACACGGAGATCTAATTTATTAAACAGCAAACACAACGTACAAAGAGTGTGTGAGTGTGTGTGTGTGTGTGTGTGTGTGTGTATGTGTGTATTGATGAGTGTGTAATGACCTCGAACGCCCAGGTGGAGGCAAACGTTGGCGGGTCAGTGTGGTGACCGTGACGACCACTAGGGGCGTGCGGCGGATGAAACAGAGGGAGAGCGCAATGACTTGATGTGTCCACCAGGTTGATGTCAAGAGGGATTGCGATGACTCGCTCTTTCTGGGGACGCGGCGGTTGCTTAGCGGCCAGATAAACAAGACGTCCGTCGAGCGCGCATGCGCGAGGCCGGTCTCGGAGCGAGGCAGTCTACTGAGGGCGTAACGAACGGGCGGTTCCGTTGGCCTGGTTCTGTGTGCCGGAGTCCTAATTGGAGGTCGGGACCTGCAGTTAGAACTCTTGTGATCGAGGCAGATGTGCTCTTGCAGCAGATAACAGTTGGGTTTTACATGCAGTTGTGTGTGTCTGTGTCCTAATCTGATCAGGTAAGGGGGGCTCATGGCTGCGGGGGATCACAGGCAGATCAGGATTAGTAGAAGGAGGAGGGTGAATGAGAGAGAAAGACAGAGAATTCTGGTGACGCTCGGTTCTGAACCCTGGTTCCTCCACCCAGAACTTCCAGTGGACTGGAGCTCACTTGGACCTCTGGTTCTGAGTTGGAAAACCCGATTCCCGGACTTGGTTGGTGTGCGTGAACGCGCGTACACAAACCTATGAGATGCTGCGGCCTTCTGAGCGGCACATTGAAACACACATCATGTTAACAGAACATCATTCTACCAATATATCTGCCCAGACAAAAGCTCTCACCGTCCATGGTGCTGTTGGTTCTGTGAGGCTGTGGTAACTGGTTGTTAACGGGTCTGAATTCAGCGTCCTGAATTCAGAGGCCTGGCTTCAGCTGCAGGAGTGGACAGCAAGGCAGATGATTTGGAGAGGAGACGCTGGCTCTGGTCTCCAGAATCCCCCCCATAAAAAGGAAAACATTGAGGAAACAGAAGACGTAGTCCAAACTGGGTCCTGCTCGTCCAGCGGGCTGCCGTTGGTGTTTCTTTTGTTCCCACTTGATGCTCTCTAATACCATCCTGAGGCAAGCAGAGACTTGTGTCTCCCTTGATGGTCAGATTGAGAAGCAGAGAGAGTTGGTAGGAAAAGTTTCACCAAGCTTGAATTTCGGACCCCTGTGGTGTTTGGGTCAGACTCGACCATCCTCATTGGTTATCAAGCTGGGGGTTCGTAAAACTTCCGGGCTCTCTGGCTCGCTCCCTGCTGTTTTATGGCCTGTTCATTGTTGCTGGTGTTTGTCTTCTGTCACAGAAAATGCTTGGAGGAGTTCAATGGAATCTTCAGCCCAACAGCATGCTTCAAATGAGACATAAAGTTGAAATTTTTCTTTGGCTGTAGATTTGGCACTTGTGAATATGATGGCAAATGTTTAACCCAGTTAACCCCTTTCCTCTGACATTTCAGGAGGTCATACATGATCTATTTCCTGAGCATTTTGCGGGTCCTCTCTACCGTTCCTTGGCTTTGGAGATGGTACAGTGAAGTCTCAAGTATTCTCACTTGCACTGATTCCATCAGCCTTCCCACTGCTCCCCTAAACTCTCCTTGATCGTGCTGAAAAACCTGGAGTGAGCCATGTTCACTGTAGATATGTTACTAAGTTGACTTTACTTTATAATGATTTCAGCCATGTGTATTGACTAAAGATCCATTCCAGTGAGGATATATTGAAATGTGACATGAACGTATTTGATCTTACTCTTTTCCATATCAAGGAGGTCAAACTGATACCGATCCTGTACTTCTTTGGCCCAGATGGGCCTCGGAATAGGCACATTTCCAAATGTATTCTGGTAGCAGCTGGAGCCCTTCAGGGCTTTTTGAACTTTCCTTTCACTAATGCCAAAGTATTGATCATTTAAGGTCGGCACACAGTACAGGATTCTTCAAACCTTCACAGATTTAGAGACCACACACTTGAGTACTCTTGATGTTTCTCAGTACTCTTAAAGTTTTTCATAGCTGCTCCGTGAAACATTAATGACAGGACGAAGATATAGAAGTAAGTTAGCGCTGGCAACTTCCTTGTGTGATCCCCTCGTGTCAAAATTAAAGATGGATGAGGCTGTCCGATCATCTCAGCTCAGTTTCCGTGTGTTCCCACTTTAAAATGCAGCATTGTTTGTCATGTTTTACTGTAGTTTTATAGACAAGATAAAAAAGAGCGGTCTGTCGTTCACCAGAAGCTATATTGTCTGTCAGTAGATGTCGAAAAATAAAATACAGAAGTAACAGAAGAATTGAAAGTGAATGGGGTGGAAAAAGATTAATAATGGTGAGTTATCATGGTAAGATGGTGCTACCCCCAGAAACAATAAAAAAAAAAACACACACAAAAGAAATTAACAAACATAATAATGTAATAATGTCCAATAGCTTTATGCCGACAAACTGACATTGAGCCCTGAACTGTATGTGCCTCCTTGGGGCGCTTTTACTGATTAACAATATAAGTGACTGACATAAAATTAAACCAGCATCATTTGATGTCCGTGGTTTGGGAGGCTTTTTAAATTTAAATTGTCCATTGACAGACTTGCTTGGTCATCGGCTAAAGTCAGTTCAGGTTTGTTTTCGTGTTTTCCTACAAGATGTGTAATTGTGTACGTTTCAAAAAGAGAAATTTGGCTGAAAAGTTGCAGGTCAGGTTCAACTTTCTCCATTATAGTTACGGGAGACCGGGGATGGTTGTAACACTATTTGCTTCAGCACTTGTAACTCACTGAATCTTTGAACTAGAGTTCTCAAACCTTCATAAAAAGTACCCACAATTGTTTACTACAAATGGCATCAATTCAAACCTCTGCAAGAATAACACAGACAGCGTGAGTTAATGTCAAATACATGGTGTTCCTTTGTTACACCCTATCCCACTACAGGGGTAGGTTGTAACACATGCTGCGGTAGGTTGTAACAATTAGACAAAAGAAGCAAAAACCGAAGACAGGCCATGTAATATGCTTCAAAAAGAGGTTTTGAAATACAAGAAGAATCTGGAACGTTACTGAACCAGTCAGGCCCTGCCATCTGCTTTTCATCTCATGTTTGTGGGTGTTTATGTTATCTATCAAAATACAAACTTTCTGACCTAAAATAAAGTGGACTAGATAACCTGAGTACAAAGACACAAACAGTTTTTCAATTTATTCTGCACCTACGCTAGTATTCAATTCTTCTCTGGTCTAACCTGTCATATTACTGACTAGCCTGGCATATGCTTTGTCCATAATCCATAAGTCCATAATAAAAGTCTGCTGCCTGAGTCAAATAGTCAGCCATTTCCTCCTGCTCCTCAGAAAACTTTGTTGCTTCTCCAGTAACCTACACTGGGAAGACCACTGGAGCCCTGGTCTCTCAGCTTCTGCAGTGTTTTGCAGTATCTGCTTAGTGTTCCATGGCAGATCCCATGTGCCTTCACCACTGATCTTCCTGACTTGCCCTTCTTTGTGACCTCATCAGATGCTTTTTTAAAAGCATTTGCAGGCACACCTTGATCAGCCTTTCTTTTCCACTGCCTAGGCATTCTGTAAAAGTATTAAAATCAAGAAAGTGGTATTAATTCTATGTAAGAGGATGATTGTAACACTTATTAAATATGTGTTACAACCCACCCCACCCGCCTGCCATTGTTTAGCTCGCTGTATTAGCATAGTGGTTTGAAATCTGCAGGGGAAACATGCATCACATTTTGCCTATGAAAACTATGTGCAATAATAAAGGTACTAAACAAAATATAGTCTTGGTCAAAGAAATTACTTTCATACCTCAAAATTCCTTTTTCCTCTGTAGAATCTGCATACATCTGTTTTCAGCCTTGATAATCACCATGTGGGATCAGGGAGGAAGTGGGTAAACACTGATATCATCATATGACTTCTATCTTCTCCCTTTTTGGTGGAACTGGTGGTGTTACAACTCTCCCCATGTTAGAACCATCCCCGGTCTCCCCTACTATTAAATGCACACAAACACACACGAAGTCAGAATTTTATAGATGTGTTCTGATTTGTTAATGGTTTATAAATGTTTAGACATGCTCATATTTATTCAGGACTTAAAATCAAAGAGCTCAAAAAAGTTTATCTTTTATTTTAGTCTTTTTTGAGGCACAATCCTAAATGATTTGAAAGATGGACTGATGACATGAATCATGAAAATATACCTGTGTTTGGCTTTTGTTTTCTCTAAACTGTCAGACTTACTTGTCATATCAAGTAAACCACCCCCAAAATATATTGAATATATCATAGTAATTTCAAGAACAATGAAGAGCCCTACAGAACAACTTTTCCACCAGCTGCCACTGGTAAAATCCAACAAAAACGAAAAGTAAACTTTACAAAAACATAGCCAAAATAAAGTTAAAAGTGTAAAACAATAAGTTAAGTACAATCATCTCAAATATTCTGAGCATTTAACAGTTTCTTACGTGTACATTCTCACAGGCATTTCAGCCACGTTGCCTTTAGTCAGTCTCTCGTAGCTGTGATAGAATTACCCACAATGCCTCGCCATATCTACACCGCGACAGAACTGCAGTTACACTTTTAGGACAGTAGGTGTCAGTGCAGCCCAACTTAAAGCGTTAGTGTGTCTGTGTTGACCAACATACACTTCAGCATGGAAGGATATAGAAGGCACTACGATCAAAGGGATCCCCATAACTCCATTATTGTGTGACACCAGACTACAGGCAGAACAGGAAATCCCACAAGGCTCAATAACAGAGAGTTTTCCGAAGTCCTGGCAGGAAATAGTTCAAATGTTTGGGATTAAAGAAGCATCCAAAATGATGAGGTGGTGTGCCTATGGCTCAGATTTTATTCCTAATAAAAACAATGGTAGATTTAAGACATGGATCACTAAAGGTTTAACTACATATTCTTCATTAGTCCAGGAAGGAACATTCAAGAGCTTTGAAACCCTACAACAGGAACATGGACTGGAAAGACAGGGTTTTTTTTTAGATACCTGCAAGTGAGAACCTCAAGGAAGAATTGGGGAAAAGTGAGAAATGGAACAATTTTTTATCATTAACAAAGCCCAGATTAGGTAACAAGATCATCTCCAAATTATATTAATCCATATAATTATCTAAACCGCAGAAAACAGAATACATTAACAATAAATGGGAAAAGGAAATATGGGTACCAATTCCTCAAGACAGCTGGAAGAAAATATGCCATCTACAATGGGTCACAACTGGGTCACACACGGAGGGAATTCTGCTGGAAAAACATCTCAAGATTTTTCATCACACCCATTCAGAAGAGACATCAAGGCAACGGTGATGCTTGTTGGAGGCTCTGTGGGTCTGACGGGGTCAATCATTGCCATATAATTTGGGGCTGCCAGGTAATAAGACCTTTTTGGACTGAGATCCACCAACATATTACCAATGAGTTTAATGTGAACATTCCATTAGAGTGTGTGAACATATATTTGGGATGTTTGTTTGATACATGGAACACGAGGGATAAAAAGCTGTTGATAGTACTGTTGGCAGCCAGCAAGAAAGCCATCACCAGGAAATGGTTAAAAGCAGATCCTCGCACCATTGAGGAATGGATAGAAATCATCTATGGAATTTTTGTGATGGAGAAGATATCCTCTTCCCTCAGAGTTGAAAAAGACAAATTTTACCAGGTCTGAAGTAAATGGACTGAGTACGTGAAACCAATCAGGTCTGATCGAACCCTAACCCCAGTTATTCTCTTTCTTATTGTGTTCACTTGTAATATTGTTTAAAATGTATAAAGAAATATAAAACAAAACACGGAAGGGCAGTATGGACAGAATCTAATTATTACCATTCTCTTCTATATTTTGGAGTCAATGTTGACGTGAATAATATTTGTGATGGAAATTTCCCTTTCTAAATAAAAAGAGAATTCCCCCCCCCCAAAAAAAGAAAAGAAAAAGAAAGTTTACAAAAACGTAGCAAAAATAAAGTTAAAAGTGCAAACAATAAGTTCATCATCTCAAATATTCTGAGCATTTAACAGTTTCATACGTGTACATTCTCACAGGCATTTCAGCCACGTTGCCTTTAGTCAGTCTCTCTTAGCTGTGAAAGAAGTATCCACAATGCTTTGCCATATCTACACCAAGACAGAACTGCAGTTACACCTTTAGGACAGTAGGTGTCAGTGTTGCATCATAGAGCTGAATTGAATCCGGCCCTTTTCAACTATGTTACATAGCCTCGTTTCCACTGCACAAAAAGTGCAGGGATGGAAGGGAGCACTACGGAGCAGTAGGGCAAAGTATAACCAAAGCCAAATCTGGTGAGCGTTTACTCTGCAGAAAATAGTTAAAATGTAGGCGGGGTTGAGAGCTCTGCAGATATGTGGCGATGCAACAGTAATCTCAGCTTGGGCGTCAGATCTGGACCTTATCAATCCTCTGTTGTTGTTTACGTACTCCGTGTGTGTGTGTGTGTGTGTGTGTGTGTGTGTGTGTGTGTGTGTGTGTGTGTGTGTGTGTGTGTGTGTGTGTGTGTGTGTCCGCGTTGATACCTACATATGATAACAAACTGCTGCCGCAGTATTGTGAGATGTTGTGCATACATTCAATTATTCCTTTAGTCAAGGTGGTTGTAGTATTAATTTAAGCCTGGGATTTTCAAAACTTGTGTTGAGGGTCACATATAAAAGCACTCTTGAGAAAAAGTAAGTGTGAAAACCAAAAGAGGAAGTGCAAAACCAACTATCTATTCATTTACACGCACACTGAGAGAGACAGAGACAGTGTTACAGTATATTATTGCCACTTTTTTCATGTAATAAGTTTACAACTTTGTTTCTAGAAATATCCAAAATCTCAAAGTGGTGGACCTGCACTCTAACAAAACCCAGACTTATGTTTGATGTTTATTAATTAATTAATCAATTAATTAATGTTTTTATTATTTTGCTGATCTTGGAGAGAAACCGTTTCAGGCAAAGCTAAACAGACGTTATAGAAATAGTCTTTGAATTTAAATAAAGTCTCTGTGTGTTGAGTCGACATTAATTCCATGGTTTCCCCTCAAAAAATATCCATTAAAAGCTTCAGTCTTCAGTAGAAAAACAATGCGATTAATTCCAATTAATTACAGAAAATTGTGCAATTAATTAGTAAATTTTTTTAATCGATTGACAGCACTAATATATATATATATATGTATATATACATATACATAAATATATCTAGATAGATAGATAGATAGAGAGAGAGAGAGAGAGAGAGAGAGAGAGAGAGATAGAGAGATAGATAGATAGATAGATAGATAGATAGATAGATAGATAGATAGATAGATAGATAGACATATACTGTACATCCCACATCCCACAGCAAAATACATAAATTAATATACCAAATTCTCCCGATTCACCACATTCCTGACAGATTACTAATAGAAAGTAACAATACGCAAGGCGCACAACATTCCGCCGTAGGGCGTAATTTTGCGCATTACTTTGCAACACCGCAGAACAATAATGGTGACGTGTGTAATGACTCGTGATGATCCGCCACCGTTTCGTGCTCTTACTTGTAACACATGAGTAAAGGTCGCGACTGTCCGTGACGGCACGAGACTCCTCGACCCTGAATCATATAATTCAGGTCAATATCGTGATCCACAGTCAGGAATTGAGATTCTCTTGTTTGCTTGTTTGTGTGTATTTTTTTTTTCCTCTAGATGTTTCTTTAAGTTGGAGTCTTGTGATTTTTACAGCCAATAGCTTGCCTTGCACTGTGATGAGCCCATTTACAAATTAGAACTTGATGTTGGTTTGTTATCCAGTGGTGAAGGTGTTAGCACCCAGCCATTGATCGAGGCTCCACAGGTTTTTCAATCATGTTCCTTATCAAGAATCTTTGTTTTGAGTTTGTGTCGTCAAGTCTTGCACTGCTTGCACACTGGCTTCATCTGAATCTATCAATTTGAATACAAAAATGAAACCTTGCTAATTAAGGCTTGTTTTCTAAAGATAATAGTAACTGAATCATACCTTTTTGTTTTTCTGTGAGGTAATGGATTACATTTGTTTGTTTGTTTGTTATCTGAATTGTGTAACACAGCATATAATCCCTTCCTCCCTAAGCCTAGAAAGCCACCACCTCAGTTTGTTGTAGAAGAGAAGTTTTTACTGTCTCCGATATTAAAAACATCTAATCATAAAGATAAATGAACCCAATATTGAATTGTTTTATCTTTGTCCATCAGTAATTCGGTTGACCTATTTCAATGAAACCAATATGAGACCTTGGAATTCT
Source organism: Lipophrys pholis (assembly GCF_963383615.2). NCBI lineage: Eukaryota > Metazoa > Chordata > Actinopteri > Blenniiformes > Blenniidae > Lipophrys > Lipophrys pholis. The sequence continues at coordinate 24,541,094 of NC_137640.1, read as the reverse complement.
AAAATGTATATATGTACGTACGTATGTATGTTTTAAAGGAAAAGGAAAGAAAAAAAAAAGGAACTCTCAAATGTAGCTCGGTGTCATGGTGGTGATAAAACTGTAGTTTTTCCATCTTAAAAGTCAGACCAAATCTGTTGTATATTTATTTTTTTAAAAGAACCTTTATGAAACATTATAGGAAACAAGTCAAAATCCTCTCAATTAGCAAATTGTGAATTGTCAAATTTTTGGTTAATTGACTAAACTTTGACCAAGACTACATTCAAATGAATGTGATATTTTGGAGGTTTTCAGGCCATGGGTCAACCCAGGACTCGCTGGAGAGATTGGTCAGGGAGCGACCTGGGGTACCCTCAGAAGAGCTGGAGGAAGTTGAAGGGGGTCTATACACTGAACAGGAAAGAAGATGGATGGTTGGATGTTAAATGTTAAAATAAAAAGCTGATTAATTGAACCGACCAAACTTTTCTGCTTTCACTAAAAGATAAATCAAACAAGTTGAAGGTTTTGATTACGAACACCCCTTCACCCTTGTAGGGTAGTTTCTTCACCATCCTCAAACTGTGGTCCTCTACCTCTGCTAGACTCTTGGGAGTTCCTCATTTTTAGAGAGATGTTCCACCAGGTACTCTGTCGCAGCCACTTGGTTGTGTCTCTCCATTTATGCTGATCCTGCTTGCATATTCCTTATATCCTATTTGGGGTTTCAGGGTAGGGAGGTGCTGAAGCCAGTCCCAGCTACCTAAGAGTACACCTTGGACAGGTCGCCGGGACCTTTAGTCATCATTCTAATATTTCTAACCCCCTACAATGACTGTATTCCACCATAAGGGCCACAGATACAATGCTGTGTCTAGATGACTTTCAACATTCACACACTCTTTCTTTAGAAACTACCATTCTAGTTAATATCTGTAATACAAAGATAGCTTGGTGAGATATGAATGTAATTTCTCTCCATTATTTTTGAGCAGCTCTAGAGTTGAATGCAGCATTCTTCTATGGACGGCGAGCAGGTGTACCTCAGACCAGGTGAAGAGTGATGACAGCTGTCTCAGTGACAGTTGGGACAGTGAAGTGGAATATCTTAGTTACTTGCAAAAGAAGTTCCAGATTGGCAAGATGCTCTTCCTGATGGTGATTCAATAAGACTGCCCATTCAGTATTTCAGAGACTTTTTTTGGTGCTGAACCTTTGTACAAGATTGTGGCACAAGGCAATCTGTACTGCAACAAACTGTAGTGTACATCTTGCATTCGCCCCGGTCAAAGTCCAGTGCATGCCGAGTACAGCAGGTGGCAGAAGTAAGGAAAGAAAATCAAACATGTCATTTTACTGCACGGACTACATGGCACCCAACAATAATGACAGGCTTTTCAAAATTAGGCTACTTATTGACTCACTTCTACCCAAATTTCCCACTTTTTACTGAACACAAATTGTTGTACGGTAATGAGCAAATGGTTCCATTCAAAGGCAGATCAACTCTGAAGCAGCGCATTCAGAAAAAGCCATTCAAATAGGGGCTCAAAATTGTTGTGCTTTGTGACATTAAAGATCTGCGGCCTCCATGAACTATTTTCACCGGGACAATTGATCCTGCATCAGGCCAAGCAGACATTGGAGACAGTGGTAACATTGTGCTAAAGGTGGTACAAGTTATCCATGATAATGTCAACCACCTGCTGTACTTTGATTCCTCCTGAATCTGTTTTTTTGCTCTTACAAACAAAGGGATCCAAGGGGATAGACTGACTTGAAAAATGTTTTAGGAATTTCTGGCACTGAACTGGTTTTATTCTTACTTTCAAGATAGGGACTATTCTGTGTCAATAAGTAATTCTGAATCTGAGCATATGAAAATCACTTTTGGGGTTCTTCAAGGCTCCATCCTAGGGTCCCTCTGGCTCAGATCATGGAACATTACACCATCTTCTACTATAATTGTGCAGATGACACACAGCTCTAACCCAGAAAGAACAGAGTTCCTTGTTTCTGGCCCCAAATAAGAAAGGTTATAAAGGTGCTACTCATCCAGAATGCCGCAGCCAGAGTCCTCACCAACACAGAGACGGTGCAGCACAACAAGCTTCAATCTGCACTGACTGATGTGTCAAAGGATTGAAGTATTAAACGTACTTCTTGTCGATAAAACTTTTAACGGTCCTGGGTCTAAATACATCTCAGATTTACTTGAAGAATATGAAACATCCAGACCCCTGAGATCTTCAGAAAAAGCTTTACAAAGAGTTTGAAGAGTCAGAAGAAACAAGGTGAAGCAGTGTTCAGTTCCTACACTCATCACACGTGGAACAAATTTCCTGAACTCGCTCACTTCTTTCAAATCAGGCCTTAAAACATTATTATTTGATCAGCCTTTCAGTTAAGCAATTGATTGTAATTATGTTATGAGTACATTTCTCTTTATAGAACTTTTATTTTATTTATTCTCCTTTTTATGGCTTTCTTAATCAGCTTCTTTCAATGTATTCCCTTTCTTTTCTTGTGTCTGAATCCTGTGATAAATAAAATGGCTTTGTCTTACCAAAAAACACAATCCCCTTGAATATAAAACTGAGCAAAAATGGTAAAAATCCAAGGTAAAAATCCTAATCACTTACAAATGTAGTTTTATTGAGCTGAAAATTAAAACTTGGAGAAGCAGTGGATAAAATTAAAAGTCAAGTATAGGATGAAATCAAATTACATACAAAGCATTTTGACTTAGATTATAATCCATCCATCCATTTTCTTCAGCTTATCCATTTCCAGGTCACGGGGGTGGCAGTCTGAGGACCGTCACCCAGATCACATTGCAAAAATTAAGAACCTTCCTGCAGGTGGTGAGCCCACGGGAAGGTGGCACCCGGCGTGAGACAAAAACCCACTACTCTGAGATTGTGAGTCTCATGCTCTACCAATTGAGCTAGCCGGGGGAGTAGATTAAAATCCTTTCCTTTTAATTTACCAAAAGAGATAAAAGTCACAATTAAAAGATGTAAGTGAACCACAGTGATTGTTGCAAAAGTGAGTAAGGACATACCTTTATTGATTATTTGAGAAGCATAACTTTAATAAAAGAGAAAATGAAACGAAAAAACATAAAAAAAAAAATCAAAAAACTTGATTGACTAAAATCGCTAAACTGTCTTGAAGGACAATCATTTCATAATTCTACCAAAGAGAAAAATCTAAATTCAAATCCAAAAGTTAATTACATAAGATGAATAAATTATTGAACAGAGAGGGACTGATATCTAATTTTCAGCTGTGGTAGAGCCCTTATGGTCACAGTAGTTCTGCAGGTGACTGGCGTAGTGGGGCAGCAGGTTATAGTGGTGGCTCTGGAGTAGTTCTTGGAGTTGGTGGATGACCTGTTGTTCTTTCTGGAAGAGCCCCAAAAGGTTCTGTTGCCCACAGAGAGAAAGGTGGAGCTGATGCAGGAGCACCTGGTGGTTGTTTACAAGCAGGCATTGCTGGTAGTGAAGTGGAAGTTGCTGGTGGTGGTCACTTGGCAGTTCTTCTTGTTGTTCCAGCAGCTTGTTTTGGTCACCAAGCAGCTTTAGATGCAGGTTGAAAAGCACCAGTTGTTGTTGCTGGAGCAGCTCAAGGTTTATCTTGGCTGACAGTTGCTGTAGTTCCTGTAGCAGAGCTTTGATTTGTGCTAACAGTTCAGGTGACGGAGTGTAAACTGTTGTTGATTCAGTAACAGTAGTTGTCGGCTCAGGAGTGGTTGTAGTTGTGGTTGTAGTCGGCTCAGGAGTGGTTGTGGTTGTGGTTGTAGTCGGCTCAGGAGTGGTTGTAGTTGTGGTTGTAGTCGGCTCAGGAGTGGTTGTGGTTGTGGTTGTGGTTGTAGTCGGCTCAGGAGTGGTTGTAGTTGTGGTTGGGGCAGGTGTAGTTGTTGTGGTAAAAAGGAAACAGGTTGGTGTAAAAATAACTGTTCCCACTTCTTCCATGAAAGGCAGATTTCTGATGTCATTAGCGATGTCACACACATTTGAAGTTCCACATCCAGCAACAGAGATCTGTTGGCGATCTATCAAGACTGTGGATGAAAAGATTGAATTTGAGTCAAACAATTTCTTCATTAGTCATGCCAGACAAATATATGTCGATGATTAAAGTACGAAGAAAACAGATTCAGAGTCTTCTGTATGTATAGAGAAAGAAAAAGTGTATTCATGATGACTTTGAAATATATATATCAATCTTTCTCTTGTTCAAAGGCATGCAGTGATTTTGAGTCCTTACACTCGTGAAACAAGTTTAAACAAAATAAATAAAATAAAAATACTCACTCTGTGACTGAAAGCAGGTGTCCTCCTCTCCTCTACAACTCACTACAGCGTCACACTGATCAGTGCTGGGATCACAACCATTGCATTGTATTCCATTTACTGCAGGAATAGCAGGGACTGAAACAAACGAGATGAAACCACAGAGTGAATATTTAAGCCTTTTAACTTTAAAAGTATTTTGAAATATTTGTTGTTTGTTCTTTTCATCACAATTCTTCTGATCCAAATATACTTACAGCTTAGGGTCCTCAAGTTGCATTCATTCTCATCATCACAGCACTCAGCATTTGCAACTGTGTGTATCCCACCCAGGTTGGCTGCAATAGTCTGTGTGCCTGTGGTTGGACAAACAGCGGGACCTGCACAGTCCCTGTAGATTCTCTCTGTTCCATCGGTTTCTGTTGTCAAAAAAAGAGCATTGTGAATTTCATGGAACACATGTTGAATTTTTCAATAGTTCAGTGAAAAGGAAAAGATGATATGAAGAAAAGAATACCTGTGATGAAGGCATTCAAACACATTTCTCCAGGCGCACATTCAACTGTCTCTCCGAAAGCACAGCTCAGATCATTGACATCTGTACATACGTCACACTCGATTGCTCCAGCTGTAATGGGAACCAACATAGAAAAAATATTATTTTATGAAAAGAAATGTGTGAACGGTGAAATGTCGGAAGATCCTGAATGTCACATTAGCTTGTCCTATATGGGATAAATCTTGTGCCAGTAGGAAGTGAATTTTAATTCTTTAAATCTGAATCAGAATGGTCCAACATGAATGCAATTTATCTGCATTTGTATCTCAATGCATCTGCATTCGACTCGTCTTGCCTGACCAGGTCCTGGATGTGTGGCACAGAATATTTATGGAAAAAAGTGAATCTTACTTGAGGGAAGTGAAAGTCAAAAGTGAGAATGAATTAGGGAACAGAATTTTTCAACTGACTGAAATACAATTTAAATTTTTATCATGACACACATTCAAACCAAGTTATTCAATATTTATCCCACAGTCTTGTACCTGCATAAGTTGTATTGTAAAATAAGTTTGGTTACCTGTTCTGGAGAATGCCCAGATGAGAGTGAGAGAGAGGATCAGCTTCATCATGATGATCAGGAGTTTTCAGGAGTCTTCCTGATGGCTGTATCTGTCTCTACTGAGCATCACTTGTCTTTTTATATTCATGTGCTGAAATAATTGAAGAAAAATAAATGCGTAAGCACCTTAATTACTGGGTGTTTATGTACATTGTTCGAGGATAATCGTTCAGATACTCCCCATGATTCATGGGAACAATCCCCACACCCCATTTATTTAGAAGAGATGTTCCTCTGCTGAAAACACTGAAGGCCTCTGAGTTAAAAAAAAATGTAAAATTAGTTGATTTTCTTTGCGTGCACTTTGGACAATGAACTGTCCGCCTCCCTTCATATTTTATTTGACAATTGAATGGTCGTGTGTCATTACCTTTTTAAGCTTGTCATATATAAGTGACATGCTTCCAAATTTATTGTCAGAGTCAATGTGATTTAGAGTGTGTCGTTGGTTTTGTGTATCAGACCCATACCTGTCATGAAAGAGGTTTGGGTTCGATTCAAGGTGGTGTCATATTTTAGTTATTTATTTCATTGCGTCACGTCATCCAGGGGTCTTGTCTGGACGTTCATATGACGTCCAGACAGGACCTCCATGGAATCTCCAGGAAAGACGTACAAACAAACTTTCATTCTGGCCTCCCTGAAGACGCCTTCTGGAGGTATGGAAATGACGTCTTAAAGACGTGATCTGGGCCACTGTTGCTCGCTGGGACACGCCCTGTTTTGTTCTCTTTTGTTACAACACCTATCATTTCACTACACCCTAACAATCTTGAAAACTGAAATGTACGTCAGCTGACAACAATGAATAGCTGTCTCTCTGAAAAAGCTGGCGTTCTTGCATGTATTATGGAAAATGCATTTATGTGAAATTTGTATTACCTATTAGCATTATGGCTGTTTTCTCACTAATCAAATAAAATGTCTATATTCTAAACTTTAAAATATATTTGGGTTGCACCCACAGTATATGTGTCAGTGTTTTGTTGTGTTGTTCCCCACATTGCATCAGTTCAATAGCTAATCAAGAGTAATTTTTTTTACCGTAAAAGTGTAATTATGTGTATAGAAAGAGATAAAGACAGAAAAACAGAAGATAAAACAGTGCTATGTGAATGTACCATACCGTCTCCACGCGATAAGACAGACCTCCAGAAATGTGGATACTTCACCGATAACAAAAGGTTCAACAGAAGAAAGGAACGATACAAATTAAGGGCATCAGTAATTTACATGTTGAAAACCGTGACGTAGTACCAACCATAGTACCAGGAGTTGTTGCTGCAATGGAAATAAAGAGCAGCAGTGTGTAGAGGAGAGGATGAGTGTGTTTTTACCAGAGAGCGGATAAAAAGTTTAAATACTTTTACATACTCAAGTAAAAGTGTTTTAACTGTTACATAATATTTCTAAAATAAAAATAAAAAGGAGGCTTACAAAAAGATTACTGGAGTAAGCGTATTTGAATTACTGAAGTGGTGAGTAATTACTGAGTAATCGTTCATTAAATTACAAAAGCTAAAATAGAGTGAAACAATACGACATGAAAGTAGAATCAAATGCATCTTAACAAAAATACATTGAAGCAACCTAAGCCAAATCTTTTTAAATCCTTTTTATATGAAGTGATAACCGTTAAAAAACGTGTTTCACATTAGTTTAAGTCCATTTGGACCTGTGCTTCTCCATTTTCTCAACCCTGTGTTTGGGTGACTTTATTTTGGTCAAAAACTCAGGAAACTGTCTTTATATTAATGTTTTATTAAAGGACATTTATTTCAATTGACCTGGTGCTTTATGAAGAATACTGCAGTACTTTTTCATGTGAGACACATCCCACAAGAAGCTGCCCTGGGCTGTTATTCTAGAAAAACCAAAAATATTGGGCGTGCCTGGTCAGCCTCTAATTCTGTAGAACTTGACTAGAGTTCATCCTGATCAGATTCCTGAATCACTTCAACTGGTTCCTTTCAATGTGGAGGAGTAACAGCTTGAGTTTGAAAACTCAGTTCAGTTGCTTGTATCCACGACCTTAGTCGTGGATACAAATTCATGACCATAGGTGAGGGTGGGGATGTAGACTGACTGGTAAACAGAGAGTTTTGCTTTACAGTTCAGCTCCGTCTTCACTAAAACAGTCTGTAACAGTGACTGCATTACTGAAGCTGCCTGTCTGCAGCCGTTCTCACAATCACTCTACTCTTCACTTGTGAAAAAGAACCCAAGGCCTCTCCCCCTACATGGACAGCGCATGCCATTCTTTTCTGTGAGAGAGCCATGAACTCAGACTTGGCAGTGAAGAGTGTATCCGCAAAACTTTCTTCGCTTTTGGGGGGTCTGTTTACACAACACCGGTGTCGATCCACTGTATTCGCTAAGTTTTTAAACCGACTCCCAAGGTGGAAATATTTTGTCACATTCGCGATCCCTCCCTCCTGTAGAGACTGCTGGAGCGCTGTTACTGTGCATGAGCATCTCTCCCCTCCTCCCCGATGACAATAGTTCCTTCTGCTCATGCGCCTGTAAACAAACATGGCGGACCCGTACTGGTATGACTCGTATTCTAGTTTCATCGTCCATATCAGTAGTTTAATAGTTGAGACTCACCCCTGATAGCATACGATTTGTCATCAGTCCATACGATTGTCAGGTACTCTCCATTTTGTTCATGTTTATAGTGTATTGTTCTCTGCACGTAAGAAAAAGCGCCTTCCCATGGCCCGGCATACTAACTACATCGTTGTCAGTGTGTCCACTGCTGCAGTGTGAACGCACTCATGTGAAACGTTGTTGTGTAAACGCAGCCTCAATCAGCCAAAAAGACCTTCCTTCCCTCCTCCACACGATGCCGTCTTTGCCTCGGCTGTGCCTCAACACCCTATCTATGTAAGTCATAAACTGAACGGGTGACAAGATTCAACCTTAGCAGAGTCAAGCAGCCCCCATAAACAAGTGTGACTTAATGCTGACTTGCCAAGTATACAGACGCAGCTCTCACACTGGAAGAACAAAGACTTGCTAGCACACATCAATTTGATATTTTATACTCCCTAAACACCTTTCCCAGTCCCAAAGCACTCGATGGATGAATTCCTATGTCCCATCGATAAGCTGTGAGAGAGTGAAGAGCTGGTCCCTTGTTCCAAGGACTGGGTAGAATCTGAAATATTCCTCCTTTATTTGAGATGTAAGCTCGAGACAAAAGTTAGTTGCACTTGGTATGCAAATATTATAATGCAAAGCATTATAAAATAAAATAAAAAAAACACCAAAACAAATATGTGACAGAAATACAATTTTTAATCTGTCAATGAACAATTGTATGGTGTTGTTTTCCAAAAATGTTATGATGAAAATATGAAATAATAAACAATAGAAAATGTAATGTTCATCCATCCATCCATCTTCTATAACGCTTATCCTGTTCAGGGTCACGGGGGATCCCAGCCTACTGTGGGTCAGGGCAGAGTACACCTGGACAGGCCGCCAGTCCCTCACAGGACAAACAAATAAGAGACAGACAACAACTGTCACGACGAGTGAACACTGTTTATTTACAATATATACAGTATTAAAGGAAAAAAGGGCTTTGGTGGTCATGGAGTCTGAACACAGGCAGGCAAGCAGGCAGGCAGGCAGGCAGAAGGAAACAGTCAGCAGCTGCTCTCAGTAGTTTTCAGTGGCCTTCATTAACTTCCACACAGCTGAATCCACTTGGCCTTTACCAACCAGCCTGAGAGAGGCACGGGGCAGGTCCAAGCCATGGGTCTGACCTGCAAACGCAGCAGGAGAGGGAGGAGCTACTGCAGGTACACACAAACCCAACGTTCCCAACCAGGCACGCAGGCCTGGAGAGCCAGGGCTGTGATATAACACACTCACATTCACACCTACAGACAATTTATTGTCACCAACTAACTGGACAGGTATGTTTTTGGCCAGTATTTGAACCTGAACCTTATTGGTGTGAGGTGAGATCATTTACCACTGCACCAGTTTGATGTATCATGAAATACATTTTGACCTTTTTCTATACACAATGATTTTTTTACTTTTTTTTCAAATAAAAATCAAAAATACCCAAATGGACGAGCATTAAATGTCACATGTTGCTGTTGCTCATAGTAGTGGGTGAGAGCAGTACATGCAAGATGATCTGGACTTTGCTAAGTTGAGTGGGGTACATGTTGTAGCCACTCACAAGGGTGTATATGGTGTTCTTCCATGTTAAAAAAAAAAAAAAAGACAAACAGTCCAGAAATTACTCTGTCTCCGTGTACCCCTCCTTGTAACTACAAACACTACACTGCTATGCCAACATAGCAATGGTACAATGCAGGGCTCTACATCAGAATGAACTTTTTGAATCACCTGACATTGTGGCTGATAGATTTTAAAAGTAACAAGGCACTTGTAATTTCCACCAGCCACTCTTCACTCTTTCTCCTCTCTTTCTTTCGCTTTTTGACTTTCCTCTTATGAGTATTTCGGAAAGCGTCTTTGCTGCAGTCTCTTCCTCCCATGCAGTGGCCCCTGCTTTCTCCTGTTGGGCCTTGGTGGTCTCCATAAGGGTGTTTAACCTTATGACCTCCTCGTTCTTCTGCCTCACTTATGTGAAGGTTGGAAAACCGCTCTATGAGGTCGTTGATGGTGACGCAAGATGTTTCAACGTCGTCCTGGCGAGACCGGATGCTGCTTCTCAGGTGCTGCAGCTCCTCCTGGGTCTCTGTCAGCTCTGCCTTGGTGGTCTCCATCAGGGTGTTGAACTTTTTCACCTCCTCGCTTGTGGCTCAATTCAACTCTGAGGTTTTCACAATCAATGTGATTAAAGTGTAGAGCTTCTGCCAGGTTGAAAAACTGCTCCTTAAGGTTCTTGAAGTTGATGCGAGCTTCTTCAGCTTCATCCTGGTGGGACGGCAGACTTTTTCTCAGGTGCTGGACCTCCTCCTGCATCCCTCTCAGGAGTTGTTCCTTCTCCTGGAGCTCGGAGTCCTTCTGCTGCAGTTCACACTCTGAAGCTGTGACCCGGCTCCTCCAGACCTCTTTTTCCTCCTGCAGTTTCTTGTTCTCATCCTCCAAGCTGCTGAAGCGATGCTGCAACTTGCTGTCGTCTGCAACCATTTCCACACTGAAGTTGCGGTAGAAGAACAAGGCAACAATTGCTTAGGGCTATGGCTATACATTGCATTTGACAATTATTATTGTATAATTGTGCTACTACAGTATTAATGTTATTGCTATTCTTAGAATTATTATATTCTGAAATTATTATTTTATTTTATATTTACTGGTATTCTCATTGTACGATTATTATTGGTATATTATTATATTATATTACCTTCTTAGAATTATCGAATGCTGTTTATCATTATTATAGTTTTTATTATTGGATTATAGTTACTGGATTCTTATATTATGATTGATATTATGATTAGAACCATTACTACGGCTGAGTATAGCCAGTAAACTATTTGCCAACGATAACAGTATTATCACAATACAGCGATTCTGCTCGGTATGTCATTGGAAATTTCATCCACGATACATTACGATATCTGTCTCGCTCAAGAAATTCAGAAATTATTGACTGCACTCATTTCACATGATTTACAAAACATTGTCAATCAATTTCACATGAATGACAGCCCAGTAAAACAAAGTGTGTACCCCACATTAACACACACAAACAAAGTGTATACTGCACATCAATGCATACAAAGTGTATACTGCACATTAACACACACTAAACAAAGTAGCTACATGTATGACGTTTTAAAAAAATCAAAACAGTTTAGAAATCGTTTTAAAATTCAACTGATAATTCTACTTAAAGATTGAGGAGTATATCTTCCCATCATCGATGTTCATTCCCCTGCCACCACCACCGGTCCAAGATGGCGGTGCTGTTGCTGTGTCCCTCCTCAGTTATGAGGCGTCTAATCTTTATTATGTCTATGGCCACACTGACATGATCGCCTTTCACTAACTACTTTAGGAAGCCCTCTAACACCTTTCCTTAACCCCGTGACGTCATCCACGGGGTTAAGGTAAAGTCGATAGATAAGGCGTTAGGAGGGACAATCCGGACTCCGACAAACCCGGAAATATAAATACGATGAGTGGACACGCCCACATTACACCAAAAACCAACATAGCCAGTGGATTTCCTAATCAAACTAAATACTTTTGTTACCGAAACAAAGAAATGACATTTACAATATTGTACAAGAAATAAGAAATGTGTTAAAGGAAAAATAAATTAAATACTTCAAACTTATACTTAATGCAACAGTGCCATCTATTGGCATGAACAAAATTTGCTCAACATGACGTCTTTCAAGCAGGAATGGTGTGATCAGGTATAGACTAGTCACGCTGAACAGAAAGACCCGCGAACAGCCCTTGCTGATTTGCATTGCATTGCTTTTGTCTTTTCCAGACGGCTTGACTCATCGAGTAAATGCAATGACAAAAAGCAAATGGAAAAGACAAAGACAAAACAGGAGAAGCATTGACAAAATGGAATAAGCAAAGACAAGATAGAAAAAGAACATGACTGCCTTTGTATATGTTTTGTATTGTTGATTGTCTTTATATTTCCACATTTATTTCCTTTTAATTTTGGCACTCCTGTGATTCCATAGCTGGCGACAGATCAATGTGATGCTATTTCAAGATTCAGGGAGCGTTTAAATATTCATCGACATAATGGAAACTCTTCATTTCCATAACTTGAGAACAGTGTGCATGGTTTCACAGCTGACACACAACAATTCAATTGTCCAAAAAAAAATATAAAGGGAGTTTGACAGTTCATTGTCCAAAGTGCACACAAAGCCAACCAACTAATTTCAACAGAGAGGCATGCCGTCAGTGTTTCCAGCTGAGAAACATTTCAAATAAATAAAAAGGGTGTGGTGATTGTTCACAAGAATCAAATCAGGAGTGTCTTAAAGATCATCCTGTAAGAATGGACAACACACCCAGTTATTAAGGTTGTTACGCACACATTTTTCATCAAGTACTTGAACACCTGAACAATATAAAAAGGCAAGTGATGCTCAGCAGAGACAGATCCAGCCTTCAGGAAGACTCCTGAAAACTCCTGATCATCATGATGAAGCTGATCCTCTCTTTCGCTCTCCTGTGGGCATTCTCCAGCGCAGGTAACCAAACTTATTTTACAATACAACTTATGCAGGTACAACACAAGTTCATTTATTATTAACACGGAAATACAATTTAGAAATTGTAAAAGAAAGTTTAATGATAATAATAATATTATAACATGTATCCATTAGTAAATCTGCTGAAGCTGTTAAGTTTTACTTTGATTTCTGGAATTAATGACGGATCAAAATAATAGATGAAACATAATTAGTTATTAATTCCTCTGAGAGATATTGAAATGTGACAGCACAGGGAAAAACCTCTGGAGATAGGAATTCAAGAACAAAAAGCTAAACTAAAACTGTGAAAGTAGTTATGTACATATGTATAAACCAGGATTAAAGCTCAATGTTAAATCTAAATGATATTCTGACAAAGGCTTCAGACATTCAGGATCTTCAGACATTTCACCGTTCACACATTTCTTTTCATAAAATAATATTTTTTCTATGTTTGTTCCCATTACAGCTGGAGCAATCGAGTGTCACGTATGTACAGATGTCAATGATCTGAGCTGTGCTTTCGGAGAGACAGTTGAATGTGCGCCTGGAGAAATGTGTTTGAATGCCTTCATCACAGGTATTCTTTTCTTCATATCATCTTTTCCTTTTCACTGAACTATTGAAAAATTCAACATGTGTTCCATGAAATTCACAATACTCTTTTTTTGACAACAGAAACCGATGGAACAGAGAGAATCTACAGGGACTGTGCAGGTCCCGCTGTTTGTCCAACCACAGGCACACAGACTATTGCAGCCAACCTGGGTGGGATACACACAGTTGCAAATGCTGAGTGCTGTGATGACGTGAATGAATGCAACTTGAGGACCCTAAGCTGTAAGTATATTTGGATCAGAAGAATTGTGATGAAAAGAACAAACAACAAATATTTCAAAATACTTTTAAAGTTAAAAGGCTTAAATATTCACTCTGTGGTTTCATCTCTTTTGTTTCAGTCCCTGCTATTCCTGCAGTAAATGGAATACAATGCAGTGGTTGTGATCCCAGCACTGATCAGTGTGACGCTGTAGTGAGTTGTAGAGGAGAGGAGGACACCTGCTTTCAGTCAGATAGTGAGTATTTTTATTGTACATTTAAAAAAAAATCTCTGAATCATTTTTACTTCTGTTTAAACTTGTTTCATGAGTGTAAGGACTTAAAATCACTGCATGCCTTTGAACAGGAAAAAGATCGATATACATATTTCAAAGTTATCATGAATACACTTTTTCTTTCTCTATACATACAGAAGACTCTGAATCTGTTTTCTTCGTACTTTAATCATCGACATATATTTGTCTGGCATGACTAATGAAGAAATTGTTTGACTCAAATTCAATCTTTTCATCCACAGTCTTGATAGATCGCCAACAGATCCGTGTCAATGGATGTGGAACTTCAAATGTGTGTGACATCGCTATTGACATCAGAAATCTGCCTTTCATGGAAGAAGTGGGAACAGTTATTTTTACACCAACCTGTTTCCTTTTTACCACAACAACTACACCTGCCCCAACCACAACTACAACCACTCCTGAGCCAACTACAACCACAACTACAACCACTCCTGAGCCAACTACAACCACAACTACAACCACTCCTGAGCCAACTACAACCACAACCACAACCACTCCTGAGCCAACTACAACTACAACTACAACCACTCCTGAGCCGACAACTACTGTTACTGAGGCAACAACAGTTTACACTCCGTCACCTGAACTGTTAGCACAAATCAAAGCTCTGCTACAGGAACTACAGCAACTGTCAGCCAAGATAAACCTTGAGCTGCTCCAGCAACAACAACTGGTGCTTTTCAACCTGCATCTAAAGCTGCTTGGTGACCAAAACAAGCTGCTGGAACAACAAGAAGAACTGCCAAGTGACCACCACCAGCAACTTCCACTTCACTACCAGCAATGCCTGCTTGTAAACAACCACAAGGTGCTCCTGCATCAGCTCCACCTTTCTCTCTGTGGGCAACAGAACCTTTTGGGGCTCTTCCAGAAAGAACAACAGGTCCTCCACCAACTCCAAGAACTACTCCAGAGCCACCACTATAACCTGCTGCCCCACTACGCCAGTCACCTGCAGAACTACTGTGACCATAAGGGCTCTACCACAGCTGAAGATTAGATATATTCTGCCCTCCTTTAAATCATTTAGAGATCATCAACATGCATAATCACTGTGGTTAACTTTTGGATTTCAATTTCAATTTTTCTTCTAGAACTTTTTCTTTAAGACAGTTCAGTGGTTTTAATCAATCATGTGTTTCTTAATGGTTGTTTGCAAGTATCAGATGGGATTTTTCTCTTTTGACAAATATCAAAACAAGTGATTTCATTACACCTCAAAATGAATCATCTTTGAATGATTTAAGTAAATCAGGTTCTTTCTATGCTTATGTTGTAAGTCTATTCAATACTGCTCCAAGTTTAAATTGTCAGTTCAATAAAGAACATCTGCAAGTAATTATGATTTTGACTTTTTTGTTTCACACCTTCATGACAAAAGACTTTTCTATTTGAGGGGATGCAGTTGACAGATAGACAGACAGACAGACAGACAGACAGACAGACAGACAGACAGATATGAAGAGAGAGACCTTTAATTGTCTTTAAAAATGCACACATGAACACAATTCCATTTCCATTGGCTCAGATAGCAACACTCAAAGCACAAGCACTTACAGTATTGAGAAATGTGTGCAGTCAGTTGGTGGCTGTGTGCAGTGAATGGAATTTAATGTCTTATCAATTGAGAAAAACTGTAAAAAAAATTAAAAAAATTAATAAAAAGTGTCTAAGAACAAAACAGCAGTCAAGTAATAAAATATTGAGGTCTCAAGATGCATAAAACACTGATGTTGCATTGAAATTATTGCGCTGGTTTATTGCATCATTCTCAAACCTGGCAACAGACTATAAGGGAAGGCAAGAGAAATAGATTTATAAAGCACCATTGAAACACAAGGTAATTCAGTGTTCTACAAAGAAATAAAAGAAATATATAAACATTTTACATAGAAATATACGAAATATAATAATATACATTCATCAAAGCTTAAACCCTTCTATGGGGTCCATTTGAAGACATTCAGTTTTTATCATTCACAAATAAATGATTAAAATTCGAAAATAAAATAGCTGAATTTATTTTATTTGCTTCATATTTCATGACTTTTAACTGATTAAGCATAAAATTATCATGATGACATTTCTTCCAATTCACTGAACACATATTACACGTATTGGTGTTCCACTGGGGTCAATTTGACCCCAAACTGTTTTTGCTGTGTAAAGCTTGTTGGTCTGTCTGTGTGACCGAACATTCCCACACCTGCAGGTGCAGAGCTGATACTTTTGATACAGGGTGAGGTATTCCCGCAACAACATTGGTAGTTCATGCAAAATAAGGGCGGTGCAAACACATCAAAGCTTGCCTGACAGCTCTCTATTCAAATCCTTCCTCATTGTGATCTGTGTGTGCTGCAATCTGCACTGCTTTCTCTCTCTCACCTGAAAATGTCCATTGGGAAAAGGTTTACTGTCCACAAGGATTTGGAACAGCTCTTTGGCTGTGAAAGTGACATAGAGGAGAAAATGTCTGACACAGAAGATTGTGTTGAGGAGGATCCTTCACATCTGATGAGAATAGGCGTGTTGACCCTCCCGTTGTCTCTCAACCACTAGCAAACACCATTCCTTCCAAGAATGTAGAGATAATATGCTCCCTTTCCCCATTTCAACAGCAGGGTAGAATATAGCCATGGTCCCACGCCAGAGCGGGGCGAGGCGGGAGGGTACAGTACGGCAAAGCGCACAAAAGCCCGACTCTGTTTGCGCGGTCCCACCGCACACGTACGGTAACATTTAGGCGCCCCCTCACAGCAGCCACAGGTCTGTGATGCAGCGTTTAAACTTTTCAACTGCAGTTTATTTCTGGCCTCCAGTGCTTTCACAAATACATTTCTCTGAACTTTTTCAGTAATAAAAGAAAGTTTTTGTCCGAGCGCGATGTTGGTCTGGTATTAACTACAGGAGATGACAGCTGTTCGTGATGCGTTCAGGTGCATCATGTAAAAGCCTTGACATTTTAACGAGCTGCGGCGCTCGTACAGTAGCGATGTTACAAGCTAAATATGATTAAAAAATGACTGATAGTCATGAGCAAACTGGAACACGCATGCGCAGTGCAGAAGTTTCGGCAGTGCGGCACCCACATAGTTCGGCCAGGGTGGTTGGCACAGCCGAAACAAATGTCTTTGGCCAGAGGCAGCTCATTTTGTTCTGCAGGACCCCGCACTGCCGAACTTTCATCTTGTTCTTATGGAGTATGAAGAGGACTTGAGCCTCCTTTTGCTGTGACACAGCTTAATGTGTCTCATTGCAAACAGCAGTGTCCAGCTCCCACTGAATCTCTCTTCTCCCTCTGATACTGGGATGGGGTGCGGTCTTGCTCTCCTTCACTGTAATAATCTCAAAGTCACTGCTGTCACTGTCCCCCAATACTTCTCTTTTGAATGTTTAGCTGTAAAACTCACAGACCGTCTTTGTAAACCTGAGAACTAGCAATAATACCCTCACTTAACCCAAACTCTCCTGGTTATTGTTACTGCCTACTTCAACATCCTTCTCTTAGCAGAGTCGGGCCGTAACAATGTTCATCAGTATTCATGTCATGTGGATCGGTGTCATAGCCACCAGCTTGTAGCCTTTAAAGCATATCATTGCAGCATGCTTGTTGACTGGCACTATGCTGAACGTCCCACCCATCCATTTTCTCCCGCTTATCCATTTCCGGGTCAGCAGTCTGCAGTCCGAGCACTGTCACCCAGATCACATTGCACCCATTAAGAACCTTCCCTGTGAGTAGTGAGCCCATGGGAAGGTGGCACCCGGCGTGGGACACAAACCCACGACCTTGAGATTGTGAGTCTCATGCTCTACCAACTGAGCTAGCCAGGGGCTATGCTGAATGTCTTTAGACAATAAAACACAATGTAATGTGACAGGGAGTGGTTTAAAAAGCAGAAAGTTTCCCTACCTAGTCCTTAAGGACAAAACCAGAAACACTGTCAGATCCAGTCACTTTGAGAATGTTGATGCTTTTTAGAGTGTGAGAATGTCAGTCAATAGGATAAGGAGTCTGACTGCTGGTGGGAGGTGCTGATCTGATGGTAGGCACCATTTATGATTTCTGCTCCTCACATGCCAGAAGAAGTGGTTAAACTTCTCTGCCAAGTGAGGGATTGCCATTGCTGGGGGTTATTCCCCTGGCCGATTACATGGTGTATGTTCTGCCGAGCACAGCAAGGCTCTAAGTTGGAACATGGCTCTCAGTTTTCTGTTTATGGGCAGCATTGGCATGTCTGATGACCTGTTTGAGGATTGACCTGGCTGTACTGTACTGTACAGTGTCACCAGATTAAAAGGTCTTCACCAGTTCCTGGACATCCTTGGTCATCTATGGTCTGTTTTTAGAGAAGTTATAGACTTTTCTTATCGTGAACATATTGCACCACAAAAAGTTTCAAGTGTAACACAACGATGGTGAGAGGTGGGGGTCACTTCATTACATGTGCTTGTTTATGCCCTCTGTTGGCACATTGCTTCTATCTGCACCCCTAAACTGAACTGTGCACCTATAGACTTTGAACGCTGAAGAAGTTTCTATTATCCTCTTATTAGTTTTTAATTGAACATTAAATGCTTATTTGTTATCTGCATGTCATCTGGCGCTAGGTCCCAAAGTCTTAATATGTCACAGTCACACATACTTAAATTGGTGATGGAACAAGCGTGATTGTCAATATTGATATCAGAATCAACAACATTTTCACAGCAAAGAATATTTTATTCTTCAATGAAAAACATGTATGATGTGCAGATATCCAAGTATGTGTCACCATTTTGGAAATGAAAAATTAGATGGCTCATAGGTCCCGAGAATTAATACCATCTGTGTAGATTTTGTATATATAATTCCAATGCATCTGCAAAAGGAAATTCACTTGTTACTGGACATAATGCAAAGCAGGAAATCGGTTGCTTGTTGTGTACTCGAGCTGATAACTCGCTATATTTTGTCTGAAAAAGATGGCTTTGGACTCAATTAGACATTGACAAGTAGTGATGGCCATTATACACATTTTTTAGGCGGTTTTGAACAACACATCCGCTAATTTTTGACGGCTGGACGGCTCACTCCCTAAAACCATGATCACAACTGATCTTTCATGTTTCTTGTATTTCCTCATATGCTAGTTAAAAGTATATATACTTTTGAAATTTGAAATTTCTTTCCAGATTTCAGAGGAAGCCAATGAAAAGAAGTTAATATTGGAGTCATGTGATTTCTCCTGCTGGTTTCCGACAGTACTCTCACAACAATATTTTGAATCAATCAAAGACTTCATAAGCAGGTGCTGCTATCACGGTGACACAAACAACAGCAGCACAACAATCCTGCTCCACGGCAATGAGGGACAAAAGGAGGGAGTGCAAATTGTGAGTGATTCATATTTTGCTTCAATAGTCTTTTGGAATGTGAAGCTCGTTTAACTTGCAGCACTGAGAAATGAAAGCATGAAACCCAAGTCATTCTTGTTATTGCACATAGACACACACGCAGTATTTCGTCTCTACTCTGTTGTGACTGTTTTTGTTTTTGTTGTTGCTGTTCTTGTTCAACTTCTTAAACGTGTAAACTTGTATTTTTGCTTCACCTCCAAGGGCAAAATCAGGTAATAAACTAGTAAAAGGTACAACTTTGAAGGGTAATAGCATTAATGAGAAAGAATATCAACTTTATGTGAACTAGATGTGATATTCTTTACAACGCAAACAATAGTGCAAACAAACTATTATTAATAGCAAGCTTGTCGAATTTCAATGCAACTTGGTATTCAATTGGATTGACCTTCAAATTTATTTGGTAGATCTTGACAAGTCCTTATTAATTGTGAATTTGTGGCATACTGATTATACCAATGCCTCGGATGCAACAGGAAACATATATGGACATATATATAAGCAGAATTGACAAGTGATGAAGGACTCTTGTATCAATGATCTTATCGTTACTCAGCTGGGTTCCAAACACTGCATCTTGTATCTACGATGAGGGAGTAGCCAGGGACCACTGAGGTGAGGATGGTCCCCCTCGCCGATTCACATGCTGTTCAACTCTTCAACAGAAAGAACACTGATCATATCACTGATATGGGGGAGGCACATATCAGCCTCCCCCATGGATACCAAAGCAAAATCAACAAATGTTGACCAGTTTGATAATAGAACGTGTTAGGTTGATGTGATGCACCACTTTTTAAGTTTATGAGCACTGGAATATACAGTATGTTAATGAAAACCTGGCAAAGCAAAAGCAGGATGAACAAGAAATGAATGCTCATTGAGGAGTTGCAAGTGTTCAAGAAGATAAAGAAAAGACGAGAACAAGACAGCGTTGTTGTAGTATGGAGTTCAAGAGTAGTGTAAAGTAGTATGCATTGTGCAGGAAGATTTTGCCTGGCCCGAGAACAGACCTCCTCTCTGGCATTATGGAAAATCAAAAGCAGAAAACTTCTGAATCACATTAGTTTTTACAGAAGCCATTTTATTTAATGACCAGGCAAACTTTAAACCGGATTACACACGTCTTACACAAAAAACTAACCCAATCAACTAAATATATGAAACTGATTTGTCTTCACCATGAGGTAAATTATATTGATATAAAACAATTGGTTGAAGAGAGAAAAATCACCCAATTAAAGCTGAAAATAAATGCAAAGAGAACCACCATCCTAATCTAAGTGCCAATATTTCAAAGAAAGCTAATTTAGTTGCAGTAGTTGTGTGGAAGTGAGACGTTCTGGTTGATTGTGCCTGTGGGGATGTTGACAGCTGATTTTCAGGTGATGGTGGTGGTTGTACAACAGCACTTGTACCTGGTGGAGAACCAGTTTTTGTTGTTTGAAGAGCTGCAGCCGGTGCGATTGCCCGCAGAGAGAAAGATGGAGCCGATGGAGCAGCAGCTGGTGGTTGCTTCCCAGCAAGCATTGCTGGTAGTACAATGGCAGTTGGTGGTGGTGGTGGTCAATAGGTAGGTCTTCCTGTTGCAGCACCAGTTGTTGGTGGAAGTCAAGCAGATGTAGATGCAGTTGGAAAACCAACCAATGTTGCTGATGGAGCATCTCTTGTTGTATCTGGGCTGACAGCCATTGTAGTTGACGCAACAAGTTTTTTATTGGGATTAACAGATTATGTGGTGGTGCCGAACTTGTTGTCATCTCAGCAGTAGTTGGGGCAGGTATGGTTTTTGTGGTAAAAGGATAGCAGGTTGGTGTACTAAGAACTGCACTCACTTCTCCCAGGAAAGGCAGAACCACAGTTACAGTATGACCTTAGATACACTCCCCATCTCTTTTGAGTCTGGGACCACAACCTTTGTATCTCTAATTGTATATGACGGCAGGAGACACCAAATGCGTGCCACTGTGTTACTGTTAGGTGGTATACTTTGTGCCCAATAGGGACAATCAGTTCTGAACTTGTCGGCACATACCGTTCAACAATTAATTTACCTTCCTGATAGTGTGTCTTCAATTGCAAGCTTGTGCTATGATGTTGGGTAAGAGAAACATCTCAAATAGTTACCTGCACCCTTGAATTATCAGTATCTGCTTGATTCAGAGTACTTGCCATCAATGCATTAACTCTGAGACATGATTATTTAACTTGTTTGATTCAATGTAGTTATAGTAACACAAATCCTTTCTACCCACTTCCCAGGCTCTTTGTGTCAAATTGGGTACAGCGCGTTGACGTGTGGTGACGTAAAATCACTTAAATTGGCCTATAAGTTGCCGGATGAAAAGTGGAAAATCAAGGCAAAAAAAAAAGTTTATGAAGTTTATCATTACCCCTTGTGATATTTTGTAATTTCAGTCATCCTTTTATAAAAAAGAAGGAATGCATTCCGTTTTTTTGGTTTTTTTTTTGAAAAGCAACACGAGAACTGTGTGTTCAGCCCTGGTCACTACAGTGAGGAAGAGGAAGAGAGTTATCCACCTCTGAGTCTGGCTCGACAGAAAGTCAATTAAACATTGTTGCCCAGTTTTATTTTGGACTCTTGCCACACCTGTTCTTGTCATGATAACTATAATTTTCTATTATTATATGCAATTATACTCATCTAAAGTTATAGTCTTTTGCTTTGTCTCTATGGATTCACTGAGGCACACCCGTTCTGCCAAGCACAGCAAGGCTCTAAGTTGGAACAAGGCTCTCAGTTTTCTGTTTATGGGCAGCATTGGCATGCCTGATGACCTGTTTGAGGATTGACCTGGCTGTACTGTACTGTCCAGTGTCACCAGATTAAAAGGTCTTCACCAGTTCCTGGACATCCTTGGTCATCTATGGTCTGTTTTTAGAGAAGTTATAGACTTTTCTTATAGTGATCATATTGCACCACAAAAAGTTTCAAGTGTAACGCAACGATGGTGAGAGGTGGGGGTCACTTCATTACATGTGCTTGTTTATGCCCTCTGTTGGCACATTGCTTCTATCTGCACCCCTAAACTGAACTGTGCACCTATAGACTTTGAACGCTGAAGAAGTTTCTATTATCCTCTTATTAGTTTTTAATTGAACATTAAATGCTTATTTGTTATCTGCATGTCATCTGGCGCTAGGTCCCAAGGTCTTAATATGTCACAGTCACAACTATTTAAATTGGTGATGGAACAAGCGTGATTGTCAATATTGATATCAGAATCAACAACATTTTCACAGCAAAGAATATTTTATTCTTCAATGAAAAACATGAATGATGTGTAGATATCCTAATATATGTCACCATTTTTTAAATGAAAAATTAGATGGCTCATAGGTCCCGAGAATTAATACCATCTGTGTAGATTTTGTATATATAATTCCAATGCATCTGCAAAAGGAAATTTGCTTGTTACTGGACATAATGCAAAGCAGGAAATCGGTTGCTTGTTGAGTACTCGAGCCGATAACTTGCTATATTTTGTCTGAAAAAGATGGCTTTAGACTAGATTAGACATTGACAAGTAGTGATGGCCATTATATGGTCATCTTACGGTCATTATACGCCTGATTCTTATATTATTATTGATATTATTATTAGAACCATTACTACGGCTGAGTATAGCCAGTAAACTATTTGCCAACGATAACAGTATTATCACAATACAGCGATTCTGCTCGGTATGTCACTGGAAATTTCATCCACGATACATTACGATATCTTTCTCGCTCAAGAAATTCAGAAATTATTGACTGCACTCACTTCACATGATTTACAAAACATTGTCAATCAATTTCCCATGAATGACAGCCCAGTAAAACAAAGTGTGTACCGCACATTAACACACACTAAACAAAGTGTATACTGCACATCAATGCATACAAACAAAGTGTATACTGCACATTAACACACACTAAACAAAGTAGCTACATGTATGACGTTTTAAAAAAATCTAACAGTTTAGAAATCGTTTTAAAATTCAACTGATAATTCTACTTAAAGATTGAGGAGTATATCTTCCCATCATCGATGTTCATTCCCCCTGCCACCACCACCGGTCCAAGATGGCGGTGCTGTTGCTGTGTCCCTCCTCAGTTATGAGGCGTCTAATCTTTATTATGTCTATGGCCACACTGACATGATCGCCTTTCACTAACTACTTTAGGAAGCCCTCTAACACCTTTCCTTAACCCCGTGACGTCATCCACGGGGTTAAGGTAAAGTCGATAGATAAGGCGTTAGGAGGGACAATCCGGACTCCGACAAACCCGGAAATATAAATACGACGAGTGGACACGCCCACATTACACCAAAAACCAACATAGCCAGTGAATTTCCTAATCAAACTAAATACTTTTGTTACCGAAACAAAGAAATGACATTTACAATATTGTACAAGAAATAAGAAATGTGTTAAAGGAAATATAAATTAAATACTTCAAACTTATACTTAATGCAACAGTGCCATCTATTGGCATGAACAAAATTTGCTCAACATGACGTCTTTCAAGCAGGAATGGTGTGATCAGGTATTGACTAGTCACGCTGAACAGAAAGACCCGCGAACAGCCCTTGCTGATTTGCATTGTATTGCTTTTGTCTTTTCCAGACGGCTTGACTCATCGAGTAAATGCAATGACAAAAAGCAAATGGAAAAGACAAAGACAAAACAGGAGAAGCATTGACAAAATGGAATAAGCAAAGACAAGATAGAAAAAGAACATGACTGCCTTTGTATATGTTTTGTATTGTTGATTGTCTTTATATTTCCACATTTATTTCCTTTTAATTTTGGCACTCCTGTGATTCCATAGCTGGCGACAGATCAATGTGATGCTATTTCAAGATTCAGGGAGCGTTTAAATATTCATCGACATAATGGAAACTCTTCATTTCCATAACTGGAGAACAGTGTGCATGGTTTCACAGCTGACACACAACAATTCAATTGTCCAAAAAAAAATATAAAGGGAGGTGGACAGTTCATTGTCCAAAGTGCATACAAAGCCAACCAACTAATTTCAACAGAGAGGCATGCCTTCAGTGTTTCCAGCTGAGAAACATTTCAAATAAATAAAAAGGGTGTGGTGATTGTTCACAAGAATCAAATCAGGAGTGTCTTAAAGATCATCCTGTAAGAATGGACAACACACCCAGTTATTAAGGTTGTTACGCACACATTTTTCATCAAGTACTTGAACACCTGAACAATATAAAAAGGCAAGTGATGCTCAGCAGAGACAGATCCAGCCTTCAGGAAGACTCCTGAAAACTCCTGATCATCATGATGAAGCTGATCCTCTCTTTCGCTCTCCTGTGGGCATTCTCCAGCGCAGGTAACCAAACTTATTTTACAATACAACTTATGCAGGTACAACACAAGTTCATTTATTATTAACACAGAAATACAATTTAGAAATTGTAAAAGAAAGTTTAATGATAATAATAATATTATAACATGTATCCATTAGTAAATCTGCTGAAGCTGTTAAGTTTTACTTTGATTTCTGGAATGAATGACGGATCAAAATAATAGATGAAACATAATTAGTTATTAATTCCTATGAGAGATATTGAAATGTGACAGCACAGGGAAAAACCTCTGGAGATAGGAATTCAAGAACAAAAAGCTAAACTAAAACTGTGAAAGTAGTTATGTACATATGTATAAACCAGGATTAAAGCTCAATGTTAAATCTAAATGATATTCTGACAAAGGCTTCAGACATTCAGGATCTTCAGACATTTCACCGTTCACACATTTCTTTTCATAAAATTATATTTTTCTTTGTTTGTTCCCATTGCAGATGGAGAAATCCAGTGTCACGTATGTACAGATTTCAATGATCTGAGCTGTGCTTTCGGAGTGACAGTTGAATGTGCGCCTGGAGAAATGTGTTTGAATGCCTTCATCAACAGAAACCGATGGAACAGAGAGAATCTACAGGGACTGTGCAGGTCCCGCTGTTTGTCCAACCACAGGCACACAGACTATTGCAGCCAACCTGGGTGGGATACACACAGTTGCAAATGCTGATTGCTGTGATGATGAGAATGAATGCAACTTGAGGACCCTAAGCTGTAAGTATATTTGGATCAGAAGAATTGTGATGAAAAGAATTAACAACAAATATTTCAAAATACTTTTAAAGTTAAAAGGCTTAAATATTCACTCTGTGGTTTCATCTCTTTTGTTTCAGTCCCTGCTATTCCTGCAGTAAATGGAATAGAATGCAGTGGTTGTGATCCCAGCACTGATCAGTGTGATGCAGTAGTGAGTTGTAGAGGAGAGGAGGACACCTGCTTTCAGTCACAGAGTGAGTATTTTTATTGTACATTTAAAAAAAATCTCTGAATCATTTTTACTTCTGTTTAAACTTGTTTCATGAGTGTAAGGACTTAAAATCACTGCATGCCTTTGAACAAGAGAAAGATTGATATATATATTTCAAAGTCATCATGAATACACTTTTTCTTTCTCTATACATACAGAAGACTCTGAATCTGTTTTCTTCGTACTTTAATCATCGACATATTTGTCTGTCATGACTAATGAAGAAATTGTTTGACTCAAATTCAATCTTTTCATCCACAGTCTTGAAAGATCGCCAACAGATCTCTGTTGCTGGATGTGGAACTTCAAATGTGTGTGACATCGCTAATGACATCAGAAATCTGCCTTTCATGGAAGAAGTGGGAACAGTTATTTTTACACCAACCTATTGGTTTACCACAACAACTACACCTGCCCCAACCACAACCACAACCAAAACTACTCCTGAGCCGACGACGACTGTTACTGAATCAACAACAGTTTACACTCCGTCACCTGAACTGTTAGCACAAATAAAAGCTCTGCTGCAGGAACTACAGCAACTGTCAGCCAAGATAAACCTTGAGCCGCTCCAGCAACATCAACTGGTGCTTTTCAACCTGCATCTACAGCTGCTTGAGTACCACCAACAACTGGTGCTCCAACAGGAAGAACTGCCAATCGACCACCATGACCAACTGTCTATGTTCTACCAGCAATGCATGCTGGTAAACCACCAGCAGCAGCTGCTCCATCAGATCCACCCTTCTCTCTGTGGGCAACAGCACCTCCTGCAGCTCTTCAAACAACAACAACTGATTTTCCACCAACTACAAGGACTGCTGCATGGCCACCACCATCATCTGCTGCCCCACTACTACAGTTACCTGCTGCACCACCCCGCCACATCTGTACAGTAGACATCCTTATGGCGTTTTACAGAAACTTGCCTTGTGTAATTAGTCTCACTTTTCCATTTTAATCAATTTTCTTTTACTGTTCTGTCTTTAATATATGTGCTGTATATATCTTGACAGGCAGCTAAACTCTTTTCTAACTCCAAGACTCTGAAGACGTTGTCCGCTTGTCCACAGGTTTATTGAAGTTTCAGAAAAGTGTGAAACTAAAACACACAAAAAACATAATCAGCCTTATGCAGTATTTATATGTCCATATACACAATGTAAATATACACATTCACATGAAATAAATCCGTTTTTATCCTTACTGTATTTATTGTATTCTAACCTCAAATTAACAGTTTTTTAACCTTATCAAAGAGCGAAAGTATATATTTGTATTTAAGCCTGTGCACTTCTGAAAGATTGCTACATTACTAGGCTGAACACATTTCCATCAATCACACAATTAAAGCTCACAAAATGAAACATTCATTCTAAAAGAGAATCATCTAAGAATAAACATACGAACTACACAATCAATACATACCCAAGATGCTATCAAAGGCTTGAGACGTATTGCAGATGCCACTGATTCGAACCACGTTACACTACAAGCCATGCTGCTATTTTCTCTGAATACAAGTCAGTGACACCACTAGGGAACACTCCCTTCCTGTTCTTTCTTAAAGGGACCACAGCACAATAAGAGAATCACTTCCTAATAGACTTATTAACAGAAATACACTTTAAACAGATGAACTGTGTAACAGCACATTTACTATCTGATTTCTCTTCTCCCCCCCAAAAAATCGAATCATTACCAATTACGTCAAATGGGTACAAATCAAGTTCAATCGTCTTTTCTTAATGTTTTGATTTAGTCATCTATATGCTGCTGTCATTTCCTCAATCAATCAATAAAGCTACTTTTGCAATTTCATATGATTTCCCCTTTTTCTGTTTCTCACTTTCAAAAAGGCATGATCAAGGCCTTTTCTCGATAAGGACACAATGGAATATAGGTTGCAACAAATTTTAGACCAAGATCTAATGTCGAATTGAAGCTTCTTGATTTGAATTGTGGTTTGCTACCAGCAAATTTCTAATATAGTGAAAGATTGGAAAGCAGAAAACTATTATAATATTTCCGTGAGCCAACATTGCTCAACATATCCCGCCTGTCTTTTTACCTACACCTTCAAGATTAGTGATGTAGTTGTTGATGAAGGGAGTAGGCCAACTCATTCGCTAAGAGCATGTCGCTGTGCATTACTGTTACTGAGGTCACTGCAAGAGTTTTTGAGTTTTCTGAAAGTGCCTTCAAAGGGTTTCTGTGTTATGCTGGTGCTGATAACATTAAGGAACCTAACTAGAATTAATGTGTAATTCGGACTTGTACGTCTCTCTCTCTGCATGACCGTTCCCCTACAGATGATGAGGACTAGATATAATGTGTTTGAAGTCTCGCTGTCTTGCCAGCTTTGAGGATTCTGCATTAGAAAACTGTGGGCCACTGTCACTCACCGTCTTATTCAGTATGAAAAACCTCACAGATGTCGCATGGTGGAGGGGTGGCTTTGTTGTCTGTGAATGATTTCATGAGCATTTTTATCCACGTCTTATTTCATTATATGTCTTGGTGGTTCTCGTTGGTTTTAACTTGAAATGGTGAGTTTTATTGTTTCACTTCCTGTTGAAGCATCTGTGATTGTGCCAATAACTGGCACCTGTCAAACACTCTCCTGACACACTGACCGATAGTGCTGAAGAACAAGTCATGTTGTGGTTCCCCCGGAAGTATTAGGGAGTAAGTTATTCTTAACTTGTGGACCTGGAATAAAGCGGCCAACTGTGAACATGTACTATGGGGTGTTTAACGTGAAATAAGAACACTACGATTGGCGAGGAGGATTCAAAACAGAACGCGCAGTTAAATCTGACGAAAGGGGGAGAACGAAAAGAAGACGATGACTGCCCGGAACATAGAGATGCAGCTTTGGATCTCCTATCTGCTCGCTGCTCACCTCCATCACAAGTGATGCTGGACACCTTGGACCTCTGGAGCCGATATGTACAGAAGTACCTTCACCTTGATCAGCTTCTCGTCTTCTTTTCACCCCGGCTACTACAATAGTTGGGGACTCCATCATTCCTGCAGCCTCCCTGGAGCCACATTCCTAGTAATCTTGGAGAAACTTCTTTCTGAGCTCATTCTCATCCTCTATTAAGAGGCTGATGCTCCATGTGGGTTTGAATTACTCTTCTCCTGGACAGTCTGAGCTGACCAAAAGGGATTTTAACAAGGTTTTTATCCTTTTAAATGGCTGCGGATGATTTGTGTTTATCTCTAGACCCTTTCTATCACTGAATGCCATGTCCCCCAGTCTCATCCATACCTCTAGCTCCCCCTACTGTCTACATTATATACTTTGACATTACTACTGTGATCACCAACGGACCTCAGATCAGACAAACTACAAACATGGCTGGGCATGGAGTCCCCACCAAATTTTATCTCCATATTTTCTATTAGGAAGGGTAGGGAAGGTGGTTGTACTGCATCAATTTAGTCTGCTTTATTTTGCAGTTGCTCACTTGTGGAAACACTCCACAGTCATTCCCATACACAGGAAAAGTACAAACAAAGTACTCAGTGACTTCAGACCTGTGGCTCTCACCTCCCTCATGATGAAGGCTTTTGAGACAATTATCAAACAACACATCATCGGAGAAAATAACTCACAGATTGACCGTCTCTAGTTTGTTCAAGCACAGGCGTTGATGATACCAATTCACTCTGGACATTTTACACAATCACCTGGAATGTCCTCACACTTCAGCTTGACTCCTGTTTGCCATTTTCTCCTTGGCATTCAATGGCCTCCAGCCTCACATCCTGGCTAATAAACGCTCCTTGTACTCCCACCTGGATGATCAACTCATCCTGTGGCTATACTGGACTTATTAACTCACAGATCACAGAGAGTGCGGGTCAACATCACCTTCTCTGATCTACAACACACCTTCAATATCACCCCAGAGGATAGTGTCCTCTCCCCACTGCTCTTCATTCTCTACACAGATGACTGCAGATCCACACAGCCCAACACAGACCTCATGTATTTACTGCCTTAGCCTTCTCAACCCCATGGCTCAATTCTCCAGGATTTTGTGGTTTGTAGAGTGGTGTGACAACTGTTGTCTGGAGCAGAATGTAAAAAACAAACAAGGAAATGGTAGCAATCTTTTCTAACCAGCAGATGGCACTGTCTACAGCTGTCCCCACCACAAACCATGGAATGCCTCTTGAGCTTTGAGCTTGTGGAGGAGAAAAATTATCTGGGTACAATCTTTGACAATCGGCTGAAATATTCTTCTAACACCAGAAAATGTCAAAGGCAGTATCTCCTTAGAAAGCTCAGCTCTATTGAAGGAAGGACATTCTCTCCAAAGCCTGTCTGCAGTATACGGACATTTAACATGTAGGTTGGAAAACTGGATAATCCACAACCCCAAGAAAAGAAGAACATTAGGCAGAATGTAAAAAAGAAACTGTAGGATGGCTCTCAAGACCAAGCTGAGCAAGCAAACTCAAAATCAGCGATCACGGACCACTACCATGGATCACCATGTAACGTTTTCTTCCATAGCTTTGTTGGGATTTATGGTTGGTTATTAGCATTAAATTACTGTAAGTAATAGATTATTGAAAGTAATAAATCACTGGAATTAATTTATGAAAAATTGAAATTATTCATGGAAGTAAACGGTCATTTACTCATTAACAACTCCTAAAGTAATTGAGTAATTACTTAAAAAAAAAAGAATAAATTATCAAAAATAATTTATTAATAAACAAATTATTAATTTGCATAAATTTGTTATTTATGTATTAATAATAAATTGGGGCACCACCAGATAAACTGGAAATAGCTAATACCAAAATATCAGTCTCGTTTGTAAAAAGTTTATGTAAGTTAGTTAATATTTCTGCATAAAATATAACAATCTTAAATAAAATGGAAGGTGTGAGATCTGAGCACAGACTGTTACAAACCAGTGAATTGTCAACAATAAATACACAAGAATCACCAAGAAGCGTACAATTCAGCTAACAGGCGTTTATTATCAAAATGTACTAATTCATAAATAATTCTGAAATCATCTCATAAATCAACACATTCAAGTAGCAAACGACATCTAACACGGAGATCTAATCTATTAAACAGCAAACACTACGTACAAAGAGTGTGTGAGTGTGTGTCTGTGTGTGTGTGTGTGTGTGTGTGTGTATGTGTGTATGTGTGTATTGATGAGTGTGTAATGACCTCAAACGCCCAGGTGGAGGCAAACGTTGGCGGGTCAGTGTGGTGACCGTGACGACCACTAGGGGCGTGCGGCGGATGAAACAGAGGGAGAGCGCAATGGCTTGATGTGTTCACCAGGTTGATGTCAAGAGGGATTGCGATGACTCGCTCTTTCTGGGGACGCGGCGGTTGCTTAGTGGCCAGATAAACAAGACGTCCGTCGAGCGCGCATGCGCGAGGCCGGTCTCGGAGCGAGGCAGTCTACTGAGGGCGTAACGAACGGGCGGTTCCGTTGGCCTGGTTCTGTGTGCCGGAGTCCTAAGTGGAGGTCGGGACCTGCAGTTAGAACTCTTGTGATCGAGGCAGATGTGCTCTTGCAGCAGATAACAGTTGGGTTTTACATGCAGTTGTGTGTGTCTGTGTCCTTATCTGATCAGGTAAGGGGGGCTCATGGCTGCGGGGGATCACAGGCAGATCAGGATTAGTAGAAGGAGGAGGGTGAATGAGAGAGAAAGACAGAGAATTCTGGTGACGCTCGGTTCTGAACCTTGGTTCCTCCACCCAGAACTTCCAGTGGACTGGAGCTCACTTGGACCTCTGGTTCTGAGTTGGAAAACCCGATTACCAGACTTGGTTGGTGCGCATGAACGCGCGTACACAAACCTATGAGATGCTGCGGCCTTCTGAGCGGCACATTGAAACACACATCATGTTAACAGAACATCATTCTACCAATATATCTGGCCAGACAAAAGCTCTCACCGTCCATGGTGCTGTTGGTTCTGTGAGGCTGTGGTAACTGGTTGTTAACGGGTCTGAATTCAGCGTCCTGAATTCAGAGGCCTGGCTTCAGCTGCAGGAGTGGACAGCAAGGCAGATGATTTGGAGAGGAGACGCTGGCTCTGGTCTCCAGAATCCCCCCCATAAAAAGGAAAACATTGAGGAAACAGAAGATGTAGTCCAAACTGGGTCCTGCTCGTCCAGCGGGCTGCCGTTGGTGTTTCTTTTGTTCCCACTTGATGCTCTCTAATACCATCCTGAGGCAAGCAGAGACTTGTGTCTCCCTTGATGGTCAGATTGAGAAGCAGAGAGAGTTGGTAGGAAAGGTTTCACCAAGCTTGAATTTCGGACCCCTGTGGTGTTTGGGTCAGACTTGACCATCCTCATTGGTTATCAAGCTGGGGGTTCGTAAAACTTCCGGGCTCTCTGGCTCGCTCCCTGCTGTTTTATGGCCTGTTCATTGTTGCTGGTGTTTGTCTTCTGTCACAGAAAATGCTTGGAGGAGTTCAATGGAATCTTCAGCCCAACAGCATGCTTCAAATGAGACATAAAGTTGAAACTTTTCTTTGGCTGTAGATTTGGCACTTGTGAATATGATGGCAAATGTTTAACCCAGTTAACCCCTTTCCTCTGACATTTCAGGAGGTCATACATGATCTATTTCCTGAGCATTTCGCGGGTCCTCTCTACCGTTCCTTGGCTTTGGAGATGGTACAGTGAAGTCTCAAGTATTCTCACTTGCACTGATTCCATCAGCCTTCCCACTGCTCCCCTAAACTCTCCTTGATCGTGCTGAAAAACCTGGAGTGAGCCATGTTCACTGTAGATATGTTACTAAGTTGACTTTACTTTATAATGATTTCAGCCATGTGTATTGACTAAAGATCCATTCCAGTGAGGATATATTGAAATGTGACATGAACGTATTTGATCTTACTCTTTTCCATATCAAGGAGGTCAAACTGATACCGATCCTGTACTTCTTTGGCCCAGATGGGCCTCGGAATAGGCACATTTCCAAATGTGTTCTGGTAGCAGCTGGAGCCCTTCAGGGCTTTTTGAACTTTCCTTTCACTAATTCCAAAGTATTGATCATTTAAGGTCGGCACACAGTACAGGATTCTTCAAACCTTCACAGATTTAGAGACCACACACTTGAGTACTCTTGATGTTTCTCAGTACTCTTAAAGTTTTTCATAGAAACATTAATGACAGGACGAAGATATAGCAGTAAGTTAGCGCTGGCAACTTCCTCGTGTGATCCCCTCGTGTCAAAATTAAAGATGGATGAGGCAATATGATGCTGTCCGATCATCTCAGCTCAGTTTCTGTGTGTTCCCACTTTAAAATGCAGCATTGTTTGTCATGTTTTACTGTAGTTTTATTGACAAGATAAAAAAGAGCGGTCTGTCGTTCACCAGAAGCTATATTGTCTGTCAGTAGATGTCGAAAAATAAAATACAGAAGTAACAGAAGAATTGAAAGTGAATGGGGTGGAAAAAGATTAATAATGGTGAGTTATCATGGTAAGACGGTGCTACCCCCAGAAACAATAAAAAAAAACACATACAAAATAAATTAACAAACATAATAATGTAATAATGTCCAATATCTTTATGCCGACAAACTGACATTGAGCCCTGAACTGTATGTGCCTCCTTGGGGCGCTTTTACTGATTAACAATATAAGTGACTGACATAAAATTAAACCAGCATCGTTTGATGTCCGTGGTTTGGGAGGCTTTTTAAATTTAAATTGTCCATTGACAGACTTGATTGGTCATCGGCCAAAGTCAGTTCAGGTTTATTTTCGTGTTTTCCTACAAGATGTGTAATTGTGTACGTTTCAAAAAGAGAAATTTGGCTGAAAAGTGGCAGGTCAGGTTCAACTTTCTCCATTATAGTTACGGGAGACCGGGGATGGTTGTAACACTATTTGCTTCAGCACTTGTAACTCACTGAATCTTTGAACTAGAGTTCTCAAACCTTCATACAAAGTACCCACAATTGTTTACTACAAATGGCATCAATTCAAACCTCTGCAAGAATAACACAGACAGTGTGAGTTAATGTCAAATACATTGTGTTCCTTTGTTACACCCTATCCCACCACAGGGGTAGGTTGTAACACATGCTGCGGTAGGTTGTAACAATTAGACAAAAGAAGCAAAAACCGAAGACAGGCCATGTAATATGCTTCAAAAAGAGGTTTTGAAATACAAGAAGAATCTGGAACGTTACTGAACCAGTCAGGCCCTGCCATCTGCTTTTCATCTCATGTTTGTGGGTGTTTGTGTTATCTATCAAAATACAAACTTTCTGACCTAAAATAAAGTGGACTAGATAACCTGAGTACAAAGACACAAACAGTTTTTCAATTTATTTTGCACCTACGCTAGTATTCAATTCTTCTCTGGTCTAACCTGTCATATTACTGACTAGCCTGGCATATGCTTTGTCCATAATCCATAAGTCCATAATAAAAGTCTGCTGCCTGAGTCAAATAGTCAGCCATTTCCTCCTGCTCCTCAGAAAACTTTGTTGCTTCTCCAGTAACCTACACTGGGAAGACCACTGGAGCCCTGGTCTCTCAGCTTCTGCAGTGTTTTGCAGTATCTGCTTAGTGTTCCATGGCAGATCCCATGTGCCTTCGCCACTGATCTTCCTGACTTGCCCTTCTTTGTGACCTCATCAGATGCTTTTTTAAAAGCATTTGCAGGCACACCTTGATCAGTCTTTCTTTTCCACTGCCTAGGCATTCTGTAAAAGTATTAAAATCAAGAAAGTGGTATTAATTCTATGTAAGAGGATGGTTGTAACACTTATTAAAGATGTGTTACAACCCACCCCACCCGCCTGCCATTGTTTAGCTCGCTGTATTAGCATCGTGGTTTGAAATCTGCAGGGAAAACATGCATCACATTTTGCCTATGAAAACTATGAGCAATAATATAGGTACTAAACAAAATATAGTCTTGGTCAAAGAAATTACTTTCATACCTCAAAATTCCTTTTTTCTCTGTAGAATCTGCATACATCTGTTTTCAGCCTTGATAATCACCATGTGGGATCAGGGAGGAAGTGGGTAAACACTGATATCATCATATGACTTCTATCTTCTCCCTTTTTGGTGGAACTGGTGGTGTTTCAACTCTCCCCATGTTAGAACCATCCCCGGTCTCCCCTACTATTAAATGCACACAAACACACATGTAGTCAGAATTTTATAGATGTGTTCTGATTTGTTAATGGTTTATAAATGTTTAGACATGCTCATATTTATTCAGGACTTAAAATCAAAGAGCTCAAAAAGGTTTATATTTTTTGAGGCACAATCCTAAATGATTTGAAAGATGGACTGATGACATGAATCATGAAAATATACCTGTGTTTGGCTTTTGTTTTCTCTAAACTGTCAGACTTACTTGTCATTTCAAGTAAACCACCCCCAAAATATATTGAATATATCATAGTAATTCAAGAACAATGAAGAGCCCAACAGAACAACTTTTCCACCAGCTGCCACTGGTAAAATCCAACAAAAACGAAAAGTAAACTTTACAAAAACATAGCCAAAATAAAGTTAAAAGTGTAAACAATAAGTTAAGTACAATCATCTCAAATATTCTGAGCATTTAACAGTTTCTTACGTGTACATTCTCACAGGCATTTCAGCCATGTTGCCATTAGTCAGTCTCTCGTAGCTGTGATAGAATTACCCACAATGCCTCGCCATATCTACACCGCGACAGAACTGCAGTTACACTTTTAGGACAGCAGGTGTCAGTGCAGCCCAACTTAAAGCGTTAGTGTGTCTGTGTTCACCAACATACACTTCAGCATGGAAGGATATAGAAGGCACTACGATCAAAGGGATCCCCATAACTCCATTATTGTGTGACACCAGACTACAGGCAGAACAGGAAATTCCACAAGGCTCAATGACAGAGAGTTTTCCGAAGTCCTGGCAGGAAATAGTTCAAATGTTTGGGGTTAAAGAAGCATCCAAAATGATGAGGTGGTGTGCCTATGGCTCAGATTTTATTCCTAATAAAAACAATGGTAGATTTAAGACATGGATCACTAAAGGTTTAACTACATATTCTTCATACATAAGTCCAGGAAGGAGCATTCAAGAGCTTTGAAACCCTACAACAGGATCATGGACTGGAAAGACAGGATTTTTTTTTAGATACCTGCAAGTGAGAACCTACTTTGACAAAAACCTCAAGGAAGAATTGGGGAAAAGTGAGAAATGGAAATATTTTTTATCATTAACAAAGCCCAGATTAGGTAACAAGATCATCTCCAAATTATATTAATCCATACAATTATCTAAACCGCAGAAAACAGAATACAATAACAATAAATGGGAAAAGGAAATATGGGTACCAATTCCTCAAGACAGCTGGGAGAAAATATGCCATCTACAATGGGTCACAACTGGGTCACACACGGAGGGAATTCTGCTGGAAAAACATCTCAAGATTTTTCATCACACCCATTCAGAAGAGACATCAAGGCAACGGTGATGCTTGTTGGAGGCTCTGTGGGTCTGACGGGGTCAATCATTGCCATATAATTTGGGGCTGCCAGGTAATAAGACCTTTTTGGACTGAGATCCACCAACATATTACCAATGAGTTTAATGTGAACATTCCATTAGAGTGTGTGAACATATATTTGGGATGTTTGTTTGATACATGGAACACAAGGGATAAAAAGCTGTTGATAGTACTGTTGGCAGCCAGCAAGAAAGCCATCACCAGGAAATGGTTAAAAGCAGATCCTCGCACCATTGAGGAATGGATAGAAATCATCTATGGAATTTATGTGATGGAGAAGATATCCTCTTCCCTCAGAGTTGAAAAAGACAAATTTTACCAGGTCTGAAGTAAATGGACTGAGTACGTGAAACCAATCAGGTCTGATCGAACCCTAACCCCAGTTATTCTCTTTCTTATTGTGTTCACTTGTAATATTGTTTAAAATGTATAAAGAAATATAAAACAAAACACGGAAGGGCAGTATGGACAGAATCTAATTATTACCATTCTCTTCTATATTTTGGAGTCAATGTTGATGTGAATAATATTTGTGATGGAAATTTGCCTTTCTAAATAAAAAGAGAATCCCCCCCCCCAAAAAAAGAAAAGAAAAAGAAAGTTTACAAAAACATAGCAAAAATAAAGTTAAAAGTGCAAACAATAAGTTCATCATCTCAAATATTCTGAGCATTTAACAGTTTCATACGTGTACATTCTCACAGGCATTTCAGCCACGTTGCCTTTAGTCAGTCTCTCTTAGCTGTGAAAGAAGTATCCACAATGCTTCGCCATATCTACACCAAGACAATACTGCAGTTACACTTTTAGGACAGTAGGTGTCAGTGTTGCATCATAGAGCTGAATTGAATCCGGCCCTTTTCAACTATGTTACATAGCCTCGTTTCCACTGCACAAAAAGTGCCGGGATGGAAGGGAGCACTACGGAGCAGTACGGCAAAGTGTAACCAAAGCCAAATCTGGTGAGCGTTTACTCTGCAGAAAATAGTTAAAATGTAGGCGGGGTTGAGAGCTCTGCAGATATGTGGCGATGCAACAGTAATCTCAGCTTGGGCGTCAGATCTGGACCATATCAATCCTCTGTTGTTGTTTACGTACTCCGCTTAGCACTAGTTGTTTTGTTAACTTTTTCTTTTTTTTGAAGCCACAGAGCTGCAGCTGCAACTTTCGTGTAGGTTCCGAGAGAGCTAACGCTGGCCGGTGTAGTTGCCAGATCTGTCCGGTTTACCAGATCTGTCCGGGGCGGGGCTTGCGCATGCGCATGCGCCTGAGCTACCAGAGCTGTCCAGGGTGGGGCTTGAACCCGCGCACGGTGATGGTATATGTCTATGCCTACAACGGCATTTGGGACTTGAGAGGAAACATATACTCACTATGTGACTAAGGTCGGCATACAGTGGCTATGTAGTAGCCTGTTCTACATTCGTACACGTCCATCATATTTAACTTTCCCTCTTTTACTTCCAATTAACGTGCGTATGCGTCTACTTCCTGCTACTATATAGCCACCGCAAGCAGGAACGGTGTGATCAGGTATCGACTAGTCACCCTGAACAGAAAGACCCGCCCACAGCCCTTGCTGGTTTGCATTGTATTGCTTTTGTCTTTTCCAGACGGCTTGACTCATCGAGTAAAATGCAATGACAAAAGCAAATGGAAAAGACAAAGACAAAACAGGAGAAGCATTGACAAAATGGAATAAGCAAAGACAAGATAGAAAAAGAACATGAGTACCTTTGTATATTTTTTGTATTATTGATTCTCTTTATATTTCCACATTTATTTCTTTTTAATTTGGCACTCCTGTAATTCCATAAAAACACAGCAAAAACAGTTTGGGGTCAAATTGACCCCAGTGGAACACCAATACGTGTAATATGTGTTCAGTAAATTGGAAAAAATGTCATCATGATAATTTTATGCTTAATTATTTATAAGTCATGAAATATGAAGCAAATAAAATATATTAAGCTATTTTATTTTCGAATTTTAATCATTTATTTTTGAATGATAAACACTGAATGTCTTCAAACTGACCCCATAGAAGGGTTTATGCTTTGAAGAATGTATATTATTATATTTTGTATATATTTCTATGTAAAGCTTTTATGTATTTCTTTTATTTCTTTGTAGAACACTGAATTACCTTGTGTTTCAATGGTGCTTTATAAATCCATTTCACTTGCCTTCCCTTATAGTCTGTTGCCAGGTTTGAGAATGATGCAATAAACCAGCGCAATAATTTCAATGCAACATCAGTGTTTTATGCATCTTGAGACCTCAATATTTTATGACTTGACTGCTGTTTTGTTCTTAGACACTTTTCTTTTTTTTTTTTTTACAGTTTTTCTCAATTGATAAAACATTAAATTCCATTCACTGCACACAGCCACCAACTGACTGCACACATTTCTCAATACTGTAAGTGCTTGTGCTTTGAGTGTTGCTATCTGAGTCTTTGGAAATGGAATTGTGTTCATGTGTGCATTTTTAAAGACAATTAAAGGTCTCTCTCTTCATATCTGTCTGTCTGTCTGTCTGTCTGTCTGTCTGTCTGTCTGTCAGGCTGTCTGTCAGGCTGTCAGTCAGGCTGTCAGTCAACTGCATCCCCTCAAATGGAAAAGTCTTTTGTCATGAAGGTGTGACACAGAAAAAGTCAAAATCATAATTAATTGCAGATGTTCTTTATTGAACTGACAATTTAAACTTGGAGCAGTGTTGATTAGAATTACAACATAAGTATAGAAAGAACCTGATTTACTTAAATCATTCAGAGATGAATCATTTTGACGTGTAATGAAATCACTTGTTTTAATATTTGTCAAAAGAGAAAAATCCCAACTGATACTTGCAAACGACCATTAAGAAACACATGATTGATTAAAACCACTGAACTGTCTTAAAGAAAAAGTTCAAGAAGAAAAATCAAAATTGAAATCCAAAAGTTAACCACAGTGATTATGCATGTTGATGATCTCTAAATGATTTAAAGGAGAGCAGAATATATCTAATTTTCAGCTGTGGTAGAGCCATTATGGTCACAGTAGTTCTGCAGGTGACTGGCGTAGTGGGGCAGCAGGTTATAGTGGTGGCTCTGGAGTAGTTCTTGGAGTTGGTGGATGACCTGTTGTTCTTTCTGGAAGAGCCCCAAAAGGTTCTGTTGCCCACAGAGAGAAAGGTGGAGCTGATGCAGGAGCACCTGGTGGTTGTTTACAAGCAGGCATTGCTGGTAGTGAAGTGGAATTTGCTGGTGGTGGTCACTTGGCAGTTCTTCTTGTTGTTCCAGCAGCTTGTTTTGGTCACCAAGCAGCTTTAGATGCAGGTTGAAAAGCATCACTTGTTGTTGCTGGAGCAGCTCAAGGTTTATCTTGGCTGACAGTTGCTGTAGTTCCTGCAGCAGAGCTTTTATTTGTGCAAACAGTACAGGTGAAGGAGTGTAAACTGTTGTTGATTCAGTAACAGTAGTTGTCGGCTCAGGAGTGGTTGGAGTTGTGGTTGTGGTTGTGGTTGTAGTCGGCTCAGGAGTGGTTGTAGTTGTGGTTGCAGTCGGCTCAGGAGTGGTTGTAGTTGTGGTTGTAGTCGGCTCAGGAGTGGTTGTGGTTGTGGTTGTGGTTGTAGTCGGCTCAGGAGTGGTTGTGGTTGTGGTTGTGGTTGTGGTTGTGGTTGTGGTTGTAGTCGGCTCAGGAGTGGTTGTAGTTGTGGTTGTAGTCGGCTCAGGAGTGGTTGTGGTTGTGGTTGTAGTTGGCTCAGGAGTGGTTGTAGTTGTGGTTGTAGTCGGCTCAGGAGTGGTTGTGGTTGTGGTTGTAGTTGGCTCAGGAGAGGTTGTGGTTGTGGTTGTTGTTGTGGTTGTGGTTGTGGTTGTAGTCGGCTCAGGAGTGGTTGTGGTTGTAGTCGGCTCAGGAGTGGTTGTGGTTGTGGTTGTAGTCGGCTCAGGAGTGGTTGTAGTTGTGGTTGTAGTTGGCTCAGGAGTGGTTGTAGTTGTGGTTGTAGTCGGCTCAGGAGTGGTTGTGGTTGTGGTTGTAGTTGGCTCAGGAGAGGTTGTGGTTGTGGTTGTGGTTGTGGTTGTGGTTGTGGTTGTAGTCGGCTCAGGAGTGGTTGTGGTTGTGGTTGTAGTCGGCTCAGGAGTGGTTGAGGTTGTGGTTGTAGTTGGCTCAGGAGTGGTTGTAGTTGTGGTTGTAGTCGGCTCAGGAGTGGTTGTGGTTGTGGTTGTAGTTGGCTCAGGAGAGGTTGTGGTTGTGGTTGTGGTTGTGGTTGTGGTTGTAGTCGGCTCAGGAGTGGTTGTGGCTGTGGTTGTAGTCGGCTCAGGAGTGGTTGTGGTTGTGGTTGTAGTTGGCTCAGGAGAGGTTGTGGTTGTGGTTGTGGTTGTGGTTGTGGTTGTGGTTGTGGTTGTAGTCGGCTCAGGAGTGGTTGTGGTTGTGGTTGTAGTCGGCTCAGGAGTGGTTGTGGTTGTAGTCGGCTCAAGAGTGGTTGTGGTTGTAGTCGGCTCAGGAGTGGTTGTAGTTGTGGTTGTAGTTGGCTCAGGAGTGGTTGTAGTTGTGGTTGTAGTCGGCTCAGGAGTGGTTGTGGTTGTGGTTGTAGTTGGCTCAGGAGAGGTTGTGGTTGTGGTTGTGGTTGTGGTTGTGGTTGTGGTTGTAGTCGGCTCAGGAGTGGTTGTGGTTGTGGTTGTAGTCGGCTCAGGAGTGGTTGTAGTTGTGGTTGTAGTCGGCTCAGGAGTGGTTGTGGTTGTAGTTGTGGTTGTAGTCGGCTCAGGAGTGGTTGTGGTTGTGGTTGTAGTTGGCTCAGGAGAGGTTGTGGTTGTGGTTGTGGTTGTGGTTGTGGTTGTGGTTGTAGTCGGCTCAGGAGTGGTTGTGGTTGTGGTTGTAGTTGGCTCAGGAGTGGTTGTAGTTGGCTCAGGAGTGGTTGTGGTTGTGGTTGTAGTCGGCTCAGGAGTGGTTGTAGTTGTGGTTGTAGTCGGCTCAGGAGTGGTTGTAGTTGGCTCAGGAGTGGTTGTGGTTGGCTCAGGAGTGGTTGTAGTTGTGGTTGTAGTCGGCTCAGGAGTGGTTGTGGTTGTGGTTGTAGTTGGCTCAGGAGAGGTTGTGGTTGTTGTTGTGGTTGTGGTTGTGGTTGTGGTTGTGGTTGTGGTTGTAGTCGGCTCAGGAGTGGTTGTAGTTGTGGTTGTAGTCGGCTCAGGAGTGGTTGTGGTTGTGGTTGTAGTCGGCTCAGGAGTGGTTGTAGTCGGCTCAGGAGTGGTTGTGGTTGTGGTTGTAGTCGGCTCAGGAGTGGTTGTAGTTGTGGTTGTAGTCGGCTCAGGAGTGGTTGCAGTTGGCTCAGGAGTGATTGTGGTTGTGCTTGTAGTTGGCTCAGGAGTGGTTGTAGTTGTGGTTGTAGTCGGCTCAGGAGTGGTTGTGGTTGTGGTTGTAGTTGGCTCAGGAGAGGTTGTGGTTGTGGTTGTGGTTGTGGTTGTGGTTGTGGTTGTGGTTGTAGTCGGCTCAGGAGTGGTTGTGGTTGTGGTTGTAGTCGGCTCAGGAGTGGTTGTAGTTGTGGTTGTAGTCGGCTCAGGAGTGGTTGTAGTTGGCTCAGGAGTGGTTGTGGTTGTGGTTGTAGTTGGCTCAGGAGAGGTTGTGGTTGTGGTTGTGGTTGTGGTTGTGGTTGTGGTTGTGGTTGTAGTCGGCTCAGGAGTGGTTGTGGTTGTGGTTGTAGTCGGCTCAGGAGTGGTTGTAGTTGTGGTTGTAGTCGGCTCAGGAGTGGTTGTAGTTGTGGTTGTAGTCGGCTCAGGAGTGGTTGTAGTTGGCTCAGGAGTGGTTGTGGTTGTAGTTGGCTCAGGAGTGGTTGTAGTTGTGGTTGTAGTCGGCTCAGGAGTGGTTGTGGTTGTGGTTGTAGTTGGCTCAGGAGAGGTTGTGGTTGTGGTTGTGGTTGTGGTTGTGGTTGTGGTTGTGGTTGTAGTCGGCTCAGGAGTGGTTGTGGTTGTAGTCGGCTCAGGAGTGGTTGTAGTTGTGGTTGTAGTCGGCTCAGGAGTGGTTGTGGTTGTGGTTGTATTCGGCTCAGGAGTGGTTGTGGTTGTGGTTTTAGTCGGCTCAGGAGTGGTTGTAGTTGTGGTTGTAGTCGGCTCAGGAGTGGTTGTGGTTGTGGTTGAAGTTGGCTCAGGAGAGGTTGTGGTTGTGGTTGTGGTTGTGGTTGTGGTTGTGGTTGTGGTTGTAGTCGGTTCAGGAGTGGTTGTGGTTGTGGTTGTAGTCGGCTCAGGAGTGGTTGTAGTTGTGGTTGTAGTCGGCTCAGGAGTGGTTGTGGTTGTGGTTGTAGTCGGCTCAGGAGTGGTTGTAGTTGTGGTTGTAGTCGGCTCAGGAGTGGTTGTAGTTGGCTCAGGGGTGGTTGTGGTTGTGGTTGTAGTCGGCTCAGGAGTGGTTGTAGTCGGCTCAGGAGTGGTTGTAGTTGTGGTTGTAGTCGGCTCAGGAGTGGTTGTGGTTGTGGTTGTAGTCGGCTCAGGAGTGGTTGTAGTTGTGGTTGTAGTCGGCTCAGGAGTGGTTGTAGTTGTGGTTGTAGTCGGCTCAGGAGTGGTTGTGGTTGTGGTTGTAGTTGGCTCAGGAGTGGTTGTAGTTGTGGTTGTAGTCGGCTCAGGAGTGGTTGTAGTTGTGGCTGTAGTCGGCTCAGGAGTGGTTGTGGTTGTGGTTATAGTCGGCTCAGGAGTGGTTGTGGTTGTGGTTGTAGTCGGCTCAGGAGTGGTTGTAGTTGTGGTTGTAGTCGGCTCAGGAGTGGTTGTGGTTGTGGTTGTAGTCGGCTCAGGAGTGGTTGTGGTTGTGGTTGTAGTCGGCTCAGGAGTGGTTGTAGTTGTGGTTGTAGTCGGCTCAGGAGTGGTTGTGGTTGTGGTTGTAGTCGGCTCAGGAGTGGTTGTAGTCGGCTCAGGAGTGGTTGTGGTTGTGGTTGTAGTCGGCTCAGGAGTGGTTGTAGTTGTGGTTGTAGTCGGCTCAGGAGTGGTTGTGGATGTGGTTGTAGTTGGCTCAGGAGTGGTTGTAGTTGTGGTTGTAGTCGGCTCAGGAGTGGTTGTAGTTGTGGTTGTAGTCGGCTCAGGAGTGGTTGTGGTTGTGGTTGTAGTCGGCTCAGGAGTGGTTGTGGTTGTGGTTGTAGTCGGCTCAGGAGTGGTTGTAGTTGGCTCAGGAGTGGTTGTGGTTGTGGTTGTAGTCGGCTCAGGAGTGGTTGTAGTCGGCTCAGGAGTGGTTGTGGTTGTGGTTGTAGTCGGCTCAGGAGTGGTTGTAGTCGGCTCAGGAGTGGTTGTAGTCGGCTCAGGAGTGGTTGTGGTTGTGGTTGTAGTCGGCTCAGGAGTGGTTGTCGTTGTGGTTGTAGTTGGCTCAGGAGTGGTTGTAGTTGTGGTTGGGGCAGGTGTAGTTGTTGTGGTAAAAAGGAAACAGGTTGGTGTAAAAATAACTGTTCCCACTTCTTCCATGAAAGGCAGATTTCTGATGTCAATAGCGATGTCACACACATTTGAAGTTCCACATCCAGCAACAGAGATCTGTCGGCGATCTTTCAAGACTGTGGATGAAAAGATTGAATTTGAGTCAAACAATTTCTTCATTAGTCATGCCAGACAAATATATGTCGATGATTAAAGTACAAAGAAAACAGATACACAGTCTTCTGCATGCATAGAGAAAGAAAAAGTGTATTCATGATGACTTTGAAATATATATATCAATCTTTCTCTTGTTCAAAGGCATGCAGTGATTTTAAGTCCTTACACTCATGAAACAAGTTTAAACAGAAGTAAAAATGATTCAGAGATTTTTTTTAAATGTACAATAAAAATACTCACTCTGTGACTGAAAGCAGGTGTCCTCCTCTCCTCTACAACTCACTACTGCGTCACACTGATCAGTGCTGGGATCACAACCATCGCATTGTATTCCATTTACTGCAGGAATAGCAGGGACTGAAACAAAAGAGATGAAACCACAGAGTGAATATTTAAGCCTTTTAACTTTAAAAGTATTTTGAAATATTTGTTGTTTGTTCTTTTCATCACAATTCTTGTGATCCAAATATACTT
This sequence comes from Lipophrys pholis, assembly GCF_963383615.2. Lineage (NCBI taxonomy): Eukaryota > Metazoa > Chordata > Actinopteri > Blenniiformes > Blenniidae > Lipophrys > Lipophrys pholis. The sequence goes on along the minus strand of NC_137640.1, from coordinate 24,497,076 downwards.
ACAGCTTAGGGTCCTCAAGTTGCATTCATTCTCGTCATCACAGCACTCAGCATTTGCAACTGTGTGTATCCCACCCAGGTTGGCTGCAATAGTCTGTGTGCCTGTGGTTGGACAAACAGCGGGACCTGCACAGTCCCTGTAGATTCTCTCTGTTCCATCGGTTTCTGTTGTCAAAAAAAGAGTATTGTGAATTTCATGGAACACATGTTGAATTTTTCAATAGTTCAGTGAAAAGGAAAAGATGATATGAAGAAAAGAATACCTGTGATGAAGGCATTCAAACACATTTCTCCAGCCGCACATTCAACTGTCTCTCCGAAAGCACAGCTCAGATCATTGAAATCTGTACATACGTCACACTGGATTGCTCCAGCTGTAATGGGAACAAACATAGAAAAAATATTATTTTATGAAAAGAAATGTGTGAACGGTGAAATGTCTGAAGATCCTGAATGTCTGAAGCCTTTGTCAGAATATCATTTAGATTTAACATTGAGCTTTAATCCTGGTTTATACATATGTACATAACTACTTTCACAGTTTTAGTTTAGTTTTTTATTCTTGAATTCCTATCTCCAGAGGTTTTTCCCTGTGCTGTCACATTTCAATATCTCTCATAGGAATTAATAACTAATTATGTTTCATCTATTATTTTGATCCGTCATTCATTCCAGAAATCAAAGTAAAACTTAACAGCTTCAGCAGATTTACTAATGGATACATGTTATAATATTATTATTATCATTAAACTTTCTTTTACAATTTCTAAATTGTATTTCTGTGTTAATAATAAATGAACTTGTGTTGTACCTGCATAAGTTGTATTGTAAAATAAGTTTGGTTACCTGCGCTGGAGAATGCCCACAGGAGAGCGAAAGAGAGGATCAGCTTCATCATGATGATCAGGAGTTTTCAGGAGTCTTCCTGAAGGCTGGATCTGTCTCTGCTGAGCATCACTTGCCTTTTTATATTCATTTGTTGAAATAATAGAAGAAAAATAAATGCGTAAGCACCTTAATTACTGGGTGTTTTTGTACATTGTTCGAGGATAATCGTTCAGATACTCCCCATGATTCATGGGAACAATCCCCACACCCCATTTATTTAGAAGAGATGTTCCTCTGCTCAAAACACTGAAGGCCTCTGAGTTAAAAAAATAAAGAAAATAGTTGATTGTTTTTGCGTGCACTTTGGACAATGAACTGTCCACCTCCCTTTATTTTCCATTTGACAATTGAATAGTTTTGTGTCAGCTGTGAAACCACGCACCCTGTTCTACAGTTTTACATTATATCTATGAATATTTAAACGCTCCCTGAATCTTGAAATAGCATCACATATATGGCTACAAACAGATGCAGCAAGCATCAGGGTTTCACGTTATTTGTTGATGTGTTTGTTTTTTCACACATTTAAAATGAATCATTACACAACAAATCTTTTTAAATTCTCATTAACGTGAAGGACTCCACTCAGCAGGAGTGGTCCAGATCACGTCTTTAAAACGTCATTTCCACACTTCCAGAAGACGTCTTCAGGGAGGCCAGAATGAAAGTTTGTTTGTACGTCTCTCCTGGACATTGCATTGAGGCCCTGTCTGGACGTCACATGAAAGTCCAGACAGTTTGAAAGTTTGAGAACTCCAGCTCAAACATTCAGTGAGTTACAAGTGCTGAAGCAAAAAGTGTTACAACCATCCCCGGTCTCCCCTATATTCTAAACTTTAAAATATATTTGGGTTGCACCCATAGTATATGTGTCAGTGTTTTGTTGTGTTGTTCCCCACATTGCATCAGTTCAATAGCTAATCAAGAGTAATTTTTTTTACCGTAAAAGTATAATTATGTGTATAGAAAGAGATAAAGACAGAAAAACAGAAGATAAAACAGTGCTATGTGAATGTACCATACCGTCTCCACGCGATAAGACAGACCTCCAGAAATGTGGATACTTCACCGATAACAAAAGGTTCAACAGAAGAAAGGAACGATACAAATTAAGGGCATCAGTAATTTACATGTTGAAAACCGTGACGTAGTACCAACCATAGTACCAGGAGTTGTTGCTGCAATGGAAATAAAGAGCAGCAGTGTGTAGAGGAGAGGATGAGTGTGTTTTTACCAGACAGCGGATAAAAAGTTTAAATACTTTTACATACTCAAGTAAAAGTGTTTTAACTGTTACATAATATTTCTAAAATAAAAATGAAAAGGAGGCTTAAAAAAAGATTACTGGAGTAAGCGTATTTGAATTACTTAAGTGGTGAGTAATTACTGAGTAATCGTTCATTAATTTACAAAAGCTAAAATAGAGTGAAACAATACGACATGAAAGTAGAAACAAATGCATCTTAACAAAAATACATTGAAGCAACCTAAGCCAAATCTTTTTAAATCCTTTTTATATGAAGTGATAACCGTTAAAAAACGTGTTTCACATTAATTTAAGTCCATTTGGACCTGTGCTTCTCCATTCTCTCAACCCTGTGTTTGGGTGACTTTATTTTGGTCAAAAACTCAGGAAACTGTCTTTATATTAATGTTTTATTAAAGGACATTTATTTCAATTGACCTGGTGCTTTATGAAGAATACTGCAGTACTTTGTCATGGGAGACACATCCCACAAGAAGCTGCCCTGGGCTGTTATTCTAAAAAAAAACAAAATATTGGGCGTGCCTGGTCAGCCTCTAATACTGTAGAACTTGACTAGAGTTCATCCTGATCCTGAATCACTTCAACTGGTTCCTTTCAATGTGGAGGAGTAACAGCTTGAGTTTGAAAACTCAGTTCAGTTAAAACCGCTGGAATCTGTTGATCGACTTTTCTGGGGTCGGTCGGTTCAATTCTGTTCCCAATTCACGTGAATATGTGAATTTGTTTCTCTATGTGTGTGTGTGTGTGTGCGTGCGTGCGTGCGTGCGTGCGTGCGTGCGTGCGTGCGTGCGTGCGTGCGTGCGTGCGTGCGTGTGTGTGTGTGTGTGTGTGTGTCTGTGTGTGTGTGTGTCCGCGTTGATACCTACATATGATAACAAACTGCTGCCGCAGTATTGTGAGATGTTGTGCATACATTCAATTATTCCTTTAGTCAAGGTGGTTGTAGTATTAATTTAAGCCTGGGATTTTCAAAACTTGTGTTGAGGGTCACATATAAAAGCACTCTTGAGAAAAAGTAAGTGTGAAAACCAAAAGAGGAAGTGCAAAACCAACTATCTATTCATTTACACGCACACTGAGAGAGACAGAGACAGTGTTACAGTATATTATTGCCACTTTTTTCATGTAATAAGTTTACAACTTTGTTTCTAGAAATATCCAAAATCTCAAAGTGGTGGACCTGCACTCTAACAAAACCCTGACTTATGTTTGATGTTTATTAATTAATTCATCAATTAATTAATGTTTTTATTATTTTGCTGATCTTGAAGAGAAACCGTTTCAGGCAAAGCTAAACAGACGTTAAAGAAATAGTCTTTGAATTTAAATAAAGTCTCTGTGTGTTGAGTCGACATTAATTCCATGGTTTTCCCTCAAAAAATATCCATTAAAAGCTTCAGTCTTCAGTAGAAAAACAATGCGATTAATTCCAATTAATTACAGAAAATTGTGCAATTAATTAGTAAATTTTTTTAATCGATTGACAGCACTAATATATATATATATATATATGTATATATACATATACATAAATATATCTAGATAGATAGATAGATAGATAGATAGATAGATATAGAGAGAGAGAGAGAGAGAGAGAGAGAGAGAGAGAGAGAGAGAGATAGATAGATAGATAGATAGATAGATATGTCGGGGGCTGTAGATCCATGAACTCCTCCAGAGCTTCAGTGAGCTGTTTCTCCAACTTGCTCCCCCGAAGGAAAACACCACAACAATGGATAGGCCATAAAACAGCAGGGGAGCGAGCCAGACCCCGGAAGTGGCCAATGAGGACGCTTGAATCCGACCCGAACACACCACAGGGGTCCAAACCCAAGTTGGTGGGACTCACGTTCTATCAAAACTCTCAGCTATTCTCAACTGACCATCCGCGGAGACACATGTCTCTGCTTGCCTCAGGATGGTAAAGAGAGCAAAAGAACAGAAGAACCACCAACGCCAGCCAGCTGGACGAGCAGAACCCAGTTTGGACTACATCTTCTGTTTTCCGCTATTTTTCCTGTTTTTGGGAGATTCTGGAGACCAGAGCCAGTGTCGTCTCCTCCCAAGATCATCCTCTCAGTTGCACTCCTGCAGCTGGAGCCAGGCCTCTGAATTTCAGGACGCTGAAATTAAGACCCGGTAACAACCAGTTACCACCGCCTCCAAGAACCAACAGCACCACGGACGGTGCTGTCCAGAACCAAAGACCTATCAGGGTGAGAGCGTTTGTCTGGGCAGAGAATAGTTAGAATGATGTTCTGTTGAAAATGCAACGTGTTTCCATGTGCCGCTCAGAAGGCAGCAGCCTTTCATGTTGTTTGTGTACGCGCATTCACGCTCCCTAAGTCCAGAACGCTGGTTTTCCACCTCAGAACCAGAGGTCCGAGTGAGCTCCAGGCCCACTGGGAACTCTGTGTGGAGGAACCAGGGTTCAGAACCGAGCCGCGCAGAATTCTCTGTCTTTCTCTTGTCTTCATCCTCTCTCATCTCTCCCCCTCTTTCACTAAGCGCAGCACCCCCCTTATCAGATCGAGATAAGGTCACACACACCACTGCATGTAACACCTACATGTCAGCTGCTGCAAGAGCAGATCTGCCGTGATCACAAGAGCCCTGACTGCCGGTCCCGACCTCCACTTAGGTGCTCAGAACCGGGCCAACGGAACCGCCCGTTCGTTACGCCCTCGGTAGACTAACTCGCTCCGAGACCGCCCTCGCGCACGCGCGCTCGACGGACGTCTTGTTTATCTGGCCGCTAAGCAACCGCCGCGTCCCCAGAAAGAGCGAGTCAAACGCCCCTAGTGGTCGCGTGGGTGATCGCAATCCCTCCTGACATCCACCGGGTGGACACATCAGGTTATTGCGCTCTCCCTCTGCGCGCCGCCGCACGCCCCTAGTGGTCGTCACAGTCACCGCATTGACCCGCCGACGTCTGCCTCCACCTGGTGGACGTTCGAGGTCATCACACCCCCTCGTCACGCACGCACGCACGCACGCACGCACGCACGCACGCACGCACACACACACACACACACACTCTTTGTACATAGCGTTTGCTGTTTAATAGATTAGATCTCCGTGTTAGATGTCGTTTGCTATTTGAATGTGTTGATTTATGAGATGATTTCAGAATTATTTATGAATTAATACATTTTTATTAATAAACGCCTGTTAGCTGAATTGAACACTTCTTGGTGATTATTGTGTATTTATTGTTGACAATTCACTGGTTTGTAACAGTCTGTGCTCGGATCTCACACCTTCCAATCTATTTAAGATGGTTAAATTTTATGCAGAAATATTAGCTAACTTAAATAAACTTTTTACAAACGAGACTGATATTTTGGTATTAGCTATTTCCAGTTTATCTGGTGGTGCCCCGATTTATTATTAATACATGAATAAGAAATTTATGCAAATTAATAATAAAAAAAATTATTAAAAATTATTTTCGATAATTTTTCATTTTTTTGTTTTTAAAGTAATTATTCAATTACTTTAGGAGTTGTTAATGAGTAAATGACCGTTTACTTCCATTAACAATTTAAATTTTTCATAAATTACTTTCAGTGATTTATTACTTTTAGTAATCTATTACTTACAGTAATTATATGCTAATAACCAACCATAAACCCCAACTGATAGATAGATAGATAGATAGATAGATAGATAGATAGATAGATAGATAGATAGATAGATACATACACATATACTGTACATCCCACATCCCGCAGCAAAATACATAAATTAATATACCAAATTCTCCCGATTCACCACATTCCTGACAGATTACTAATAGAAAGTGACAATACGCAAGGCGCACAACATTCTGCCGTAGGGCGTAATTTTGCGCATTACTTTGCAACACCGCAGAACAATAATGGTGACGTGTGTAATGACTCGTGATGATCCGCCACCGTTTCGTGCTCTTACTTGTAACACATGAGTAAAGGTCGCGACTGTCCGTGACGGCACGAGACTCCTCGACCCTGAATCATATAATTCAGGTCAATATCGTGATCCACAGTCAGGAATTGAGATTCTCTTGTTTGCTTGTTTGTGTGTATTTTTTTTTTTCCTCTAGATGTTTCTTTAAGTTGGAGTCTTGTGATTTTTACAGCCAATAGCTTGCCTTGCACTGTGATGAGCCCATTTACAAATTAGAACTTGATGTTGGTTTGTTATCCAGTGGTGAAGGTGTTAGCACCCAGCCATTGATCGAGGCTCCACAGGTTTTTCAATCATGTTCCTTATCAAGAATCTTTGTTTTGAGTTTGTGTCGTCAAGTCTTGCACTGCTTGCACACTGGCTTCATCTGAATCTATCAATTTGAATACAAAAATGAAACCTTGCTAATTAAGGCTTGTTTTCTAAAGATAATAGTAACTGAATCATACCTTTTTTTTTTCTGTGAGGTAATGGATTACATTTGTTTGTTTGTTTGTTATCTGAATTGTGTAACACAGCATATAATCCCTTCCTCCCTAAGCCTAGAAAGCCACCACCTCAGTTTTTTGTAGAAGAGAAGTTTTTACTGTCTCCGATATTAAAAACATCTAATCATAAAGATAAATGAACCCAATATTGAATTGTTTTATCTGTATCCATCAGTAATTCGGTTGACCTATTTCAATGAAACCAATATGAGACCTTGGAATTCTAAAATGTATATATGTACGTATGTATGTATGTTTTAAAGGAAAAGGAAAGAAAAAAAAAAAGGAACTCTCAAATGTAGCTCGGTGTCATGGTGGTGATAAAACTGTAGTTTTTCCATCTTAAAAGTCAGACCAAATCTGTTGTATATTTATTTTTTTAAAAGAACCTTTATGAAACATTATAGGAAACAAGTCAAAATCCTCTCAATTAGCAAATTGTGAATTGTCAAATTTTTGGTTAATTGACTAAACTTTGACCAAGACTACATTCAAATGAATGTGATACTTTGGAGGTTTTCAGGCCATGGGTCAACCCAGGACTCGCTGGAGAGATTGGTCAGGGAGCGACCTGGGGTACCCTCAGAAGAGCTGGAGGAAGTTGAAGGGGGTCTATACACTGAACAGGAAAGAAGATGGATGGTTGGATGTTAAATGTTAAAATAAAAAGCTGATTAATTGAACCGACCAAACTTTTCTGCTTTCACTAAAAGATAAATCAAACAAGTTGAAGGTTTTGATTACGAACACCCCTTCACCCTTGTAGGGTAGTTTCTTCACCATCCTCAAACTGTGGTCCTCTACCTCTGCTAGACTCTTGGGAGTTCCTCATTTTTAGAGAGATGTTCCACCAGGTACTCTGTCGCAGCCACTTGGTTGTGTCTCTCCATTTATGCTGATCCTGCTTGCATATTCCTTATATCCTATTTAGGGTTTCAGGGTAGGGAGGTGCTGAAGCCAGTCCCAGCTACCTAAGAGTACACCTTGGACAGGTCGCCGGGACCTTTAGTCATCATTCTAATATTTCTAACCCCCTACAATGACTGTATTCCACCATAAGGGCCACAGATACAATGCTGTGTCTAGATGACTTTCAACATTCACACACTCTTTCTTTAGAAACTACCATTCTAGTTGATATCTGTAATACAAAGATAGCTTGGTGAGATATGAATGTAATTTCTCTCCATTATTTTTGAGCAGCTCTGGAGTTGAATGCAGCATTCTTCTATGGACGGCGAGCAGGTGTACCTCAGACCAGGTGAAGAGTGATGACAGCTGTCTCAGTGACAGTTGGGACAGTGAAGTGGAATATCTTAGTTCCTTGCAAAAGAAGTTCCAGATTGGCAAGATGCTCTTCCTGATGGTGATTCAATAAGACTGCCCATTCAGTATTTCAGAGACTTTTTTTGGTGCTGAACCTTTGTACAAGATTGTGGCACAAGGCAATCTGTACTGCAACAAACTGTAGTGTACATCTTGCATTCGCCCGGGTCAAAGTCCAGTGCATGCCGAGTACAGCAGGTGGCAGAAGTAAGGAAAGAAAATCAAACATGTCATTTTACTGCACGGACTACATGGCACCCAACAATAATGACAGGCTTTTCAAAATTAGGCTACTTATTGACTCACTTCTACCCAAATTTCCCACTTTTTACTGAACACAAATTGTTGTACGTAATGAGCAAATGGTTCCATTCAAAGGCAGATCAACTCTGAAGCAACGCATTCAGAAAAAGCCATTCAAATAGGGGCTCAAAATTGTTGTGCTTTGTGACATTAAAAATCTGCGGCCTCCATGAACTATTTTCACCGGGACAATTGATCCTGCATCAGGCCAAGCAGACATTGGAGACAGTGGTAACATTGTGCTAAAGGTGGTACAAGTTATCCATGATAATGTCAACCACCTGCTGTACTTTGATTCCTCCTGAATCTGTTTTTTTGCTCTTACAAACAAGGGGATCCAAGGGGATAGACTGACTTGAAAAATGTTTTAGGAATTTCTGGCACTGAACTGGTTTTATTCTTACTTTCAAGATAGGGACTATTCTGTGTCAATAAGTAATTCTGAATCTGAGCATATGAAAATCACTTTTGGGGTTCTTCAAGGCTCCATCCTAGGGTCCCTCTGGCTCAGATCATGGAACATTACACCATCTTCTACTATAATTGTGCAGATGACACACAGCTCTAACCCAGAAAGAACAGAGTTCCTTGTTTCTGGCCCCAAATAAGAAAGGTTATAAAGGTGCTACTCATCCAGAATGCCGCAGCCAGAGTCCTCACCAACACAGAGACGGTGCAGCACAGACAAGCTTCAATCTGCACTGACTGATGTGTCAAAGGATTGAAGTATTAAACGTACTTCTTGTCGATAAAACTTTTAACGGTCCTGGGTCTAAATACATCTCAGATTTACTTGAAGAATATGAAACATCCAGAGCCCTGACATCTTCAGAAAAAGCTTTACAAAGAGTTTGAAGAGTCAGAAGAAACAAGGTGAAGCAGTGTTCAGTTCCTACACTCATCACACGTGGAACAAATTTCCTGAACTCGCTCACTTCTTTCAAATCAGGCCTTAAAACATTATTATTTAATCAGCCTTTCAGTTAAGCAATTGATTGTAATTATGTTATGAGTACATTTCTCTTTAGAGAACCTTTATTTTATTTATTCTCCTTTTTATGGCTTTCTTAATCAGCTTCTTTCAATGTATTCCCTTTCTTTTCTTGTGTCTGAATCCTGTGATAAATAAAATTGCTTTGTCTTACCAAAAAACACAATCCCCTTGAATATAAAACTGAGCGAAAATGGTAAAAATCCAAGGTAAAAATCCTAATCACTTACAAATGTAGTTTTATTGAGCTGAAAATTAAAACTTGGAGAAGCAGTGGATGAAATTAAAAGTCAAGTATAGGATGAAATCAAATTACATACAAAGCATTTTGACTTAGATTATAATCCATCCATCCATTTTCTTCAGCTTATCCATTTCCAGGTCACGGGGGTGGCAGTCTGAGGACCGTCACCCAGATCACATTGCACCAATTAAGAACCTTCCTGCAGGTGGTGAGCCCACGGGAAGGTGGCACCCGGCGTGAGACAAAAACCCACTACTCTGAGATTGTGAGTCTCATGCTCTACCAATTGAGCTAGCCGGGGGAGTAGATTAAAATCCTTTCCTTTTAATTTACCAAAAGAGATAAAAGTCACAATTAAAAGATGTAAGTGAACCACAGTGATTGTTGCAAAAGTGAGTAAGGACATACCTTTATTGATTATTTGAGAAGCATAACTTTAATAAAAGAGAAAATGAAACGAAAAAACATAAAAAAAAAAAATCAAAAAACTTGATTGACTAAAATCGCTAAACTGTCTTGAAGGACAATCATTTCAAAATTCTACCAAAGAGAAAAATCTAAATTCAAATCCAAAAGTTAATTACATAAGATGAATAAATTATTGAACAGAGAGGGACTGATATCTAATTTTCAGCTGTGGTAGAGCCCTTATGGTCACAGTAGTTCTGCAGGTGACTGGCGTAGTGGGGCAGCAGGTTATAGTGGTGGCTCTGGAGTAGTTCTTGGAGTTGGTGGATGACCTGTTGTTCTTTCTGGAAGAGCCCCAAAAGGTTCTGTTGCCCACAGAGAGAAAGGTGGAGCTGATGCAGGAGCACCTTGTGGTTGTTTACAAGCAGGCATTGCTGGTAGTGAAGTGGAAGTTGCTGGTGGTGGTCACTTGGCAGTTCTTCTTGTTGTTCCAGCAGCTTGTTTTGGTCACCAAGCAGCTTTAGATGCAGGTTGAAAAGCACCAGTTGTTGTTGCTGGAGCAGCTCAAGGTTTATCTTGGCTGACAGTTGCTGTAGTTCCTGTAGCAGAGCTTTTATTTGTGCTAACAGTTCAGGTGACGGAGTGTAAACTGTTGTTGATTCAGTAACAGTAGTTGTCGGCTCAGGAGTGGTTGTGGTTGTGGTTGTAGTCGGCTCAGGAGTGGTTGTAGTTGTGGTTGTGGTTGTGGTTGTAGTCGGCTCAGGAGTGGTTGTAGTTGTGGTTGTGGTTGTGGTTGTAGTCGGCTCAGGAGTGGTTGTAGTTGTGGTTGGGGCAGGTGTAGTTGTTGTGGTAAAAAGGAAACAGGTTGGTGTAAAAATAACTGTTCCCACTTCTTCCATGAAAGGCAGATTTCTGATGTCATTAGCGATGTCACACACATTTGAAGTTCCACATCCAGCAACAGAGATCTGTTGGCGATCTATCAAGACTGTGGATGAAAAGATTGAATTTGAGTCAAACAATTTCTTCATTAGTCATGCCAGACAAATATATGTCGATGATTAAAGTACGAAGAAAACAGATTCAGAGTCTTCTGTATGTATAGAGAAAGAAAAAGTGTATTCATGATGACTTTGAAATATATATATCAATCTTTCTCTTGTTCAAAGGCATGCAGTGATTTTGAGTCCTTACACTCGTGAAACAAGTTTAAACAAAATAAATAAAATAAAAATACTCACTATCTGACTGAAAGCAGGTGTCCTCCTCTCCTCTACAACTCACTACAGCGTCACACTGATCAGTGCTGGGATCACAACCATCGCATTGTATTCCATTTACTGCAGGAATAGCAGGGACTGAAACAAAAGAGATGAAACCACAGAGTGAATATTTAAGCCTTTTAACTTTAAAAGTATTTTGAAATATTTGTTGTTTGTTCTTTTCATCACAATTCTTCTGATCCAAATATACTTACAGCTTAGGGTCCTCAAGTTGCATTCATTCTCATCATCACAGCACTCAGCATTTGCAACTGTGTGTATCCCACCCAGGTTGGCTGCAATAGTCTGTGTGCCTGTGGTTGGACAAACAGCGGGACCTGCACAGTCCCTGTAGATTCTCTCTGTTCCATCGGTTTCTGTTGTCAAAAAAAGAGCATTGTGAATTTCATGGAACACATGTTGAATTTTTCAATAGTTCAGTGAAAAGGAAAAGATGATATGAAGAAAAGAATACCTGTGATGAAGGCATTCAAACACATTTCTCCAGGCGCACATTCAACTGTCTCTCCGAAAGCACAGCTCAGATCATTGACATCTGTACATACGTCACACTCGATTGCTCCAGCTGTAATGGGAACAAACATAGAAAAAATATTATTTTATGAAAAGAAATGTGTGAACGGTGAAATGTCTGAAGATCCTGAATGTAACATTAGCTTGTCCTATATGGGATAAATCTTGTGCCAGTAGGAAGTGAATTTTAATTCTTTAAATCTGAATCAGAATGGTCCAATATGAATGCAATTTATCTGCATCTGTATCTCAATGCATCTGCATTCGACTCATCTTGCCTGACCAGGTCCTGGATGTATGGCACAGAATATTTATGGAAAAAAGTGAATCTTACTTGAGGGAAGTGAAAGTCAAAAGTGAGAATGAATTAGGGAACAGAATTTTTCAACTGACTGAAATACAATTTAAATTTTTATCATGACACACATTCAAACCAAGTTATTCAATATTTATCCCACAGTCTTGTACCTGCATAAGTTGTATTGTAAAATAAGTTTGGTTACCTGTTCTGGAGAATGCCCAGATGAGAGTGAGAGAGAGGATCAGCTTCATCATGATGATCAGGAGTTTTCAGGAGTCTTCCTGATGGCTGTATCTGTCTCTACTGAGCATCACTTGTCTTTTTATATTCATGTGCTGAAATAATTGAAGAAAAATAAATGCGTAAGCACCTTAATTACTGGGTGTTTATGTACATTGTTCGAGGATAATCGTTCAGATACTCCCCATGATTCATGGGAACAATCCCCACACCCCATTTATTTAGAAGAGATGTTCCTCTGCTGAAAACACTGAAGGCCTCTGAGTTAAAAAAAAATGTAAAAATAGTTGATTTTCTTTGCGTGCACTTTGGACAATGAACTGTCCGCCTCCCTTCATATTTTATTTGACAATTGAATGGTCGTGTGTCATTACCTTTTTAAGCTTGTCATATATAAGTGACATGCTTCCAAATTTATTGTCAGAGTCAATGTGATTTAGAGTGTGTCGTTGGTTTTGTGTATCAGACCCATACCTGTCATGAAAGAGGTTTGGGTTCGATTCAAGGTGGTGTCATATTTTAGTTATTTATTTCATTGCGTCACGTCATCCAGGGGTCTTGTCTGGACGTTCATATGACGTCCAGACAGGACCTCCATGGAATCTCCAGGAAAGACGTACAAACAAACTTTCATTCTGGCCTCCCTGAAGACGCCTTCTGGAGGTATGGAAATGACGTCTTAAAGACGTGATCTGGGCCACTGTTGCTCGCTGGGACACGCCCTGTTTTGTTCTCTTTTGTTACAACACCTATCATTTCACTACACCCTAACAATCTTGAAAACTGAAATGTACGTCAGCTGACAACAATGAATAGCTGTCTCTCTGAAAAAGCTGGCGTTCTTGCATGTATTATGGAAAATGCATTTATGTGAAATTTGTATTACCTATTAGCATTATGGTTGTTTTCTCACTAATCAAATAAAATGTCTATATTCTAAACTTTAAAATATATTTGGGTTGCACCCACAGTATATGTGTCAGTGTTTTGTTGTGTTGTTCCCCACATTGCATCAGTTCAATAGCTAATCAAGAGTAATTTTTTTTTACCGTAAAAGTGTAATTATGTGTATAGAAAGAGATAAAGACAGAAAAACAGAAGATAAAACAGTGCTATGTGAATGTACCATACCGTCTCCACGCGATAAAACAGACCTCCAGAAATGTGGATACTTCACCGATAACAAAAGGTTCAACAGAAGAAAGGAACGATACAAATTAAGGGCATCAGTAATTTACATGTTGAAAACCGTGACGTAGTACCAACCATAGTACCAGGAGTTGTTGCTGCAATGGAAATAAAGAGCAGCAGTGTGTAGAGGAGAGGATGAGTGTGTTTTTACCAGAGAGCGGATAAAAAGTTTAAATACTTTTACATACTCAAGTAAAAGTGTTTTAACTGTAACATAATATTTCTAAAATAAAAATAAAAAGGAGGCTTACAAAAAGATTACTGGAGTAAGCGTATTTGAATTACTTAAGTGGTGAGTAATTACTGAGTAATCGTTCATTAAATTACAAAAGCTAAAATAGAGTGAAACAATACGACATGAAAGTAGAAACAAATGTGTTAGAGTAATTTTATACATAGTTGCCATATCCGTGCTTAATTATATTCATGTTCAAGTTCAGTTATATTCCTTGTGTTCTTTCTTAAACAGCGCCTCTGAGGCGCTGCTCACTAATCATATTTTCTGAGCAGGTCAACCTGACCAAGGCTGATAAGCAGGATGAGCCGCGCTATCCACACAGCCGCCTTCTCGAGGTCCCATGCGCAGGGGATGGCCTTTGATTGTACTCATAGTCGCTACAACTGTTAAAGCTCACAGAATGTTTGTTTCTATGATATGTATCCTGTAAACCCTCCCCTTTGTTGAATGGAATAAAAACGCAGGAGAAATGGCCTGGGAGCAGAGTGGATAGGAGGTGTATTTGGGCACACTCCTAGCCATTTCTCCTCGAGTAATCAAAAGCTCATTCTTGTTGTCTTCTTCTTTCTTGCAGATTTGATAAATGGCCGTAGCCTAAACCTGACATTAACTTGGTCCTTCGAGTCGGATGCCAACAACGCCTGAGGATTCCGACAGACGCGGAGATCAGCAGAAAGACCACGGCCGTGGCAGGCTCACTAGGTGAGACCTAAGCTCCTTTTCCGGGACTGGTGGTCTCCCCAACTGTCGGAATCCGACGGCTGACGGCATCCAACGGCGAGAGGAAAAAGACTCCGAAGGGTGAGCATTGTTTTGGGTTAAAAAGAAAAATGTGCGACTGAGGGTTGCAGGATAATAAAACCCTGTGAATTCCAGACTCTAACAGGTAAAATAGAAAGACGCTGAGGTAATGAACACCTGAGAATAGTTCATGTTAAACGGGCGACGGAGTCCACGGTTGAGCGTCTACCAAAAATCCGCGAGAAAGAAAATAAAAGTGTGCACGTTGAATGAGTGGGTGGCCTGTGAACCACTAGGTTACAGCCATCATTTAAAACAACAGGGAAGTAAGTAGTGGGCTGACGTGGATGCACAGGCAAGAATTCTCCACCTGAGAGGGCTGAAGCGAGAATTACCACGTTCAGTTACAGATTAACCACTACCCTGTTGAAGAAGTAACAAAGCGGAACCATAGACTACCCCAGGTAGTAGGGTCCGTCCAAATTTAAAAACAAAATGGGACAAGGGAACACCAAAAAAACCTAAACCGCGCGATAAATTAACTTGTAAAGATTGGAAATATGTAGAACGCTGCAGCGAAGAAAATGTAAAACATTTGGATAACTGGATCGCAAAATACGGCTTCGACGGGGGCCTCAATACACAAAAAATAACAGTTTTACAAGATGCGATTAAAGAAAAAACTAAAAAAAAAAAAAACAAGGCGCTAAACTAAAAGATAGCATCTATTTCTGACCAGAAAACAAACCAATCCTACCAAAAAACCTATACAAATGGGCAGCAATATTTGAGCCATGTCACATGTCACATGTGACATGGCTCAAACAGGAGGGAGGGTAGGACAAATACACAAAATATATACAACCTATGGCTTTAATTCTTACTCAAAAATTTTTGTAGGACATGTTTAAACATGCGCTAAACATAATCCGCAAGGGAACATAAGACCAAAGAGAGGGAAATTCCCAGAACCAAAATATCCATTTCAAGTAATACACATGGATTACATAGAATTAAACAAAAGTGAAGGTTATGAATACTGCCTAGCGATAAT
Source organism: Lipophrys pholis (assembly GCF_963383615.2). Lineage (NCBI taxonomy): Eukaryota > Metazoa > Chordata > Actinopteri > Blenniiformes > Blenniidae > Lipophrys > Lipophrys pholis. Next base: position 24,481,653 of record NC_137640.1, on the reverse strand, counting down.
CGACGCATTCACTAAATGGATAGAGGTATTTCCGACAAGGACACCAGATTCCTTGACAGTAGCCAAAGCATTATGTAAAGACATAATAATAAACAATTCCAGAGGTAATCAGAAGCGATAATGCTAGACATTTTGTAAATGCAGAGATTAAACATATAGGAACTTTGTTTCACATAGATCTAAAAAATCATTGTTCATATCATCCGCAGAGTGCAGGTCTAGTAGAGCGAATGAATGGAACAATAAAAAATAGATTAAAGAAGTGCATGGAAGAAACAAATAGACCATGGACAAAATGCTTAGATTTGGTAAAAATGTACATTAACATCACCAGTACAAATGGCTTAACGCCATATGAAATGTTATTTGGACGACCTTACAGAATACCAACCTTTAAAAATGATTGGGAACCTTAACATTGGGAAGTTAATGTCAGGTTTAGGCTACGGACATTTATCAAATCTGCAAGAAAGAAGAAGACAACAAGAATGAGCTTTTGATTACTCGAGGAGAAATGGCTAGGAGTGTGCCCAAATACACCTCCTATCCACTCTGCTCCCAGGCCATTTCTCCTGCGTTTTTTTATTCCATTCAACAAAGGGGAGGGTTTACAGGATACATATCATAGAAACAAACATTCTGTGAGCTTTAACAGTTGTAGCGACTATGAGTACAATCAAAGGCCATCCCCTGCGCATGGGACCTCGAGAAGGCGGCTGTGTGGATAGCGCGGCTCATCCTGCTTATCAGCCTTGGTCAGGTTGACCTGCTCAGAAAATATGATTAGTGAGCAGCGCCTCAGAGGCGCTGTTTAAGAAAGAACACAAGGAATATAACTGAACTTGAACATGAATATAATTAAGCACGGATATGGCAACTATATATAAAATTACTCTAACAAAATGCATCTTAACAAAAATACATTGAAGCAACCTAAGCCAAATCTTTTTAAATCCTTTTTATATGAAGTGATAACCGTTAAAAAACGTGTTTCACATTAGTTTAAGTCCATTTGGACCTGTGCTTCTCCATTTTCTCAACCCTGTGTTTGGGTGACTTTATTTTGGTCAAAAACTCAGGAAACTGTCTTTATATTAATGTTTTATTAAAGGACATTTATTTCAATTGACCTGGTGCTTTATGAAGAATACTGCAGTACTTTTTCATGTGAGACACATCCCACAAGAAGCTGCCCTGGGCTGTTATTCTAGAAAAACCAAAAATATTGGGCGTGCCTGGTCAGCCTCTAATACTGTAGAACTTGACTAGAGTTCATCCTGATCAGATTCCTGAATCACGTCAACTGGTTCCTTTCAATGTGGAGGAGTAACAGCTTGAGTTTGAAAACTCAGTTCAGTTGCTTGTATCCACGACCTTAGTCGTGGATACAAATTCATGACCATAGGTGAGGGTGGGGATGTAGACTGACTGGTAAACAGAGAGTTTTGCTTTACAGTTCAGCTCCGTCTTCACTAAAACAGTCTGTAACAGTGACTGCAATACTGAAGCTGCCTGTCTGCAGCCGTTCTCACAATCACTCTACTCTTCACTTGTGAAAAAGAACCCAAGGCCTCTCCCCCTACATGGACAGCGCATGCCATTCTTTTCTGTGAGAGAGCCATGAACTCAGACTTGGCAGTGAAGAGTGTATCCGCAAAACTTTCTTCGCTTTTGGGGGGTCTGTTTTCACGACACCGGTGTCGATCCACTGTATTCGCTAAGTTTTTAAACCGACTCCCAAGGTGGAAATATTTTGTCACATTCGCGATCCCTCCCTCCTGTAGAGACTGCTGGAGCGCTGTTACTGTGCATGAGCATCTCTCCCCTCCTCCCCGATGACAATAGTTCCTTCTGCTCATGCGCCTGTAAACAAACATGGCGGACCCGTACTGGTATGACTCGTATTCTAGTTTCATCGTCCATATCAGTAGTTTAATAGTTGAGACTCACCCCTGATAGCATACGATTTGTCATCAGTCCATACGATTGTCAGGTACTCTCCATTTTGTTCATGTTTATAGTGTATTGTTCTCTGCACGTAAGAAAAAGCGCCTTCCCATGGCCCGGCATACTAACTACATCGTTGTCAGTGTGTCCACTGCTGCAGTGTGAACGCACTCATGTGAAACGTTGTTGTGTAAACGCAGCCTCAATCAGCCAAAAAGACCTTCCTTCCCTCCTCCACACGATGCCGTCTTTGCCTCGGCTGTGCCTCAACACCCTATCTATGTAAGTCATAAACTGAACGGGTGACAAGATTCAACCTTAGCAGAGTCAAGCAGCCCCCATAAACAAGTGTGACTTAATGCTGACTTGCCAAGTATACAGACGCAGCTCTCACACTGGAAGAACAAAGACTTGCTAGCACACATCAATTTGATATTTTATACTCCCTAAACACCTTTCCCAGTCCCAAAGCACTCGATGGATGAATTCCTATGTCCCATCGATAAGCTGTGAGAGAGTGAAGAGCTGGTCCCTTGTTCCAAGGACTGGGTAGAATCTGAAATATTCCACCTTTATTTGAGATGTAAGCTCGAGACAAAAGTTAGTTGCACTTGGTATGCAAATATTATAATGCAAAGCATTATAAAATAAAATAAAAAAAACACCAAAACAAATATGTGACAGAAATACAATTTTTAATCTGTCAATGAACAATTGTATGGTGTTGTTTTCCAAAAATGTTATGATGAAAATATGAAATAATAAACAATAGAAAATGTAATGTTCATCCATCCATCCATCTTCTATAACGCTTATCCTGTTCAGGGTCACGGGGGATCCCAGCCTACTGTGGGTCAGGGCAGAGTACACCTGGACAGGCCGCCAGTCCCTCACAGGACAAACAAATAAGAGACAGACAACAACTGTCACGACGAGTGAACACTGTTTATTTACAATATATACAGTATTAAAGGAAAAAAGGGCTTTGGTGGTCATGGAGTCTGAACACAGGCAGGCAGGCAGGCAGGCAGGCAGGCAGGCAGGCAGGCAGGCAGGCAGGCAGGCAGGCAGGCAGGCAGGCAGGCAGGCAGGCAGGCAGGCAGGCAGGCAGGCAGGCAGGCAGGCAGGCAGGCAGGCAGAAGGAAACAGTCAGCAGCTGCTCTCAGTAGTTTTCAGTGGCCTTCATTAACTTCCACACAGCTGAATCCACTTGGCCTTTACCAACCAGCCTGAGAGAGGCACGGGGCAGGTCCAAGCCATGGGTCTGACCTGCAAACGCAGCAGGAGAGGGAGGAGCTACTGCAGGTACACACAAACCCAACGTTCCCAACCAGGCACGCAGGCCTGGAGAGCCAGGGCTGTGATATAACACACTCACATTCACACCTACAGACAATTTATTGTCACCAACTAACTGGACAGGTATGTTTTTGGCCAGTATTTGAACCTGAACCTTATTGGTGTGAGGTGAGATCATTTACCACTGCACCAGTTTGATGTATCATGAAATACATTTTGACCTTTTTCTATACACAATGATTTTTTTACTTTTTTTTCAAATAAAAATCAAAAATACCCAAATGGACGAGCATTAAATGTCACATGTTGCTGTTGCTCATAGTAGTGGGTGAGAGCAGTACATGCAAGATGATCTGGACTTTGCTAAGTTGAGTGGGGTACATGTTGTAGCCACTCACAAGGGTGTATATGGTGTTCTTCCATGTTAAAAAAAAAAAAAAAAAGACAAACAGTCCAGAAATTACTCTGTCTCTGTGTACCCCTCCTTGCAACTACAAACACTACACTGCTATGCCAACATAGCAATGGTACAATGCAGGGCTCTACATCAGAATGAACTTTTTGAATCACCTGACATTGTGGCTGATAGATTTTAAAAGTAACAAGGCACTTGTAATTTCCACCAGCCACTCTTCACTCTTTCTCCTCTCTTTCTTTCGCTTTTTGACTTTCCTCTTATGAGTATTTCGGAAAGCGTCTTTGCTGCAGTCTCTTCCTCCCATGCAGTGGCCCCTGCTTTCTCCTGTTGGGCCTTGGTGGTCTCCATAAGGGTGTTTAACCTTATGACCTCCTCGTTCTTCTGCCTCACTTATGTGAAGGTTGGAAAACCGCTCTATGAGGTCGTTGATGGTGACGCAAGATGTTTCAACGTCGTCCTGGCGAGACCGGATGCTGCTTCTCAGGTGCTGCAGCTCCTCCTGGGTCTCTGTCAGCTCTGCCTTGGTGGTCTCCATCAGGGTGTTGAACTTTTTCACCTCCTCGCTTGTGGCTCAATTCAACTCTGAGGTTTTCACAATCAATGTGATTAAAGTGTAGAGCTTCTGCCAGGTTGAAAAACTGCTCCTTAAGGTTCTTGAAGTTGATGCGAGCTTCTTCAGCTTCATCCTGGTGGGACGGCAGACTTTTTCTCAGGTGCTGGACCTCCTCCTGCATCCCTCTCAGGAGTTGGTCCTTCTCCTGGAGCTCGGAGTCCTTCTGCTGCAGTTCACACTCTGAAGCTGTGACCCGGCTCCTCCAGACCTCTTTTTCCTCCCTGCAGTTTCTTGTTCTCATCCTCCAAGCTGCTGAAGCGATGCTGCAACTTGCTGTCGTCTGCAACCATTTCCACACTGAAGTTGCGGTAGAAGAACAAGGCAACAATTGCTTAGGGCTATGGCTATACATTGCATTTGACAATTATTATTGTATAATTGTGCTACTACAGTATTAATGTTATTGCTATTCTTAGAATTATTATATTCTCAAATTATTATTCTATTTTATATTTACTGGTATTCTCATTGTACGATTATTATTGGTATATTATTATATTATATTACCTTCTTAGAATTATCTAATGCTGTTTATCATTATTATAGTTTTTATCATTGGATTATAGTTACTGGATTCTTATATTATGATTGATATTATTATTATAACCATTACTACGGCTGAGTATAGCCAGTAAACTATTTGCCAACGATAACAGTATTATCACAATACAGCGATTCTGCTCGGTATGTCACTGGAAATTTCATCCACGATACATTACGATATCTGTCTCGCTCAAGAAATTCAGAAATTATTGACTGCACTCATTTCACATGATTTACAAAACATTGTCAATCAATTTCACATGAATGACAGCCCAGTAAAACAAAGTGTGTACCGCACATTAACACACACAAACAAAGTGTATACTGCACATCAATGCATACAAAGTGTATACTGCACATTAACACACACTAAACAAAGTAGCTACATGTATGACGTTTTAAAAAAATCAAACAGTTTAGAAATCGTTTTAAAATTCAACTGATAATTCTACTTAAAGATTGAGGAGTATATCTTCCCATCATCGATGTTCATTCCCCCTGCCACCACCACCGGTCCAAGATGGCGGTGCTGTTGCTGTGTCCCTCCTCAGTTATGAGGCGTCTAATCTTTATTATGTCTATGGCCACACTGACATGATCGCCTTTCACTAACTACTTTAGGAAGCCCTCTAACACCTTTCCTTAACCCCGTGACGTCATCCACGGGTTTAAGGTAAAGTCGATAGATAAGGCATTAGGAGGGACAATCCGGACTCCGACAAACCCGGAAATATAAATACGACGAGTGGACACGACCACATTACACCAAAAACCAACATAGCCAGCGGATTTCCTAATCAAACTAAATACTTTTGTTACCGAAACAAAGAAATGACATTTACATTATTGTACAAGAAATAAGAAATGTGTTAAAGGAAAAATAAATTAAATACTTCAAACTTATACTTAATGCAACATTGCCATCTATTGGCATGAACAAAATTTGCTCAATATGACGTCTTTCAAGCAGGAATGGTGTGATCAGGTATCGACTAGTCACGCTGAACAGAAAGACCCGCGAACAGCCCTTGCTGATTTGCATTGTATTGCTTTTGTCTTTTCCAGACGGCTTGACTCATCGAGTAAATGCAATGACAAAAAGCAAATGGAAAAGACAAAGACAAAACAGGAGAAGCATTGACAAAATGGAATAAGCAAAGACAAGATAGAAAAAAAAAACATGACTGCCTTTGTATATGTTTTGTATTGTTGATTGTCTTTATATTTCCACATTTATTTCCTTTTAATTTTGGCACTCCTGTGATTCCATAGCTGGCGACAGATCAATGTGATGCTATTTCAAGATTCAGGGAGCGTTTAAATATTCATCGACATTATGGAAACTCTTCATTTCCATAACTTGAGAACAGTGTGCATGGTTTCACAGCTGACACACAACAATTCAATTGTCCAAAAAAAAATATAAAGGGAGTTTGACAGTTCATTGTCCAAAGTGCACACAAAGCCAACCAACTAATTTCAACAGAGAGGCATGCCGTCAGTGTTTCCAGCTGAGAAACATTTCAAATAAATAAAAAGGGTATGGTGATTGTTCACAAGCATCAAATCGGGAGTGTCTTAAAGATCATCCTGTAAGAATGGACAACACACCCAGTTATTAAGGTTGTCACGCACACATTTTTCATCAAGTACTTGAACACCTGAACAATATAAAAAGGCAAGTGATGCTCAGCAGAGACAGATCCAGCCTTCAGGAAGACTCCTGAAAACTCCTGATCATCATGATGAAGCTGATCCTCTCTTTCACTCTCCTGTGGGCATTCTCCACCAAACATATTTTACAATACAACTTATGCAGGTACAACACAAGTTCATTTATTATTAACACGGAAATACAATTTAGAAATTGTAAAAGAAAGTTTAATGATAATAATAATATTATAACATGTATCCATTAGTAAATCTGCCGAAGCTGTTAAGTTTTACTTTGATTTCTGGAATGAATGACGGATCAAAATAATAGATGAAACATAATTAGTTATTAATTCCTCTGAGAGATATTGAAATGTGACAGCACAGGGAAAAACCTCTGGAGATAGGAATTCAAGAACAAAAAACTAAACTAAAACTGTGAAAGTAGTTATGTACATATGTATAAACCAGGATTAAAGCTCAAAGTTAAATCTAAATGATATTCTGACAAAGACTTCAGACATTCAAGATCTTCAGACATTTCACCGTTCACACATTTCTTTTCATAAAATATTATTTTTCTTTGTTTGTTCCCATTACAGCTGGAGAAATCGAGTGTGACGTATGTACAGATGTCAATGATCTGAGCTGTGCTTTCGGAGAGACAGTTGAAAGAGAAAGGAGAAAGATTGATATATATATTTCAAAGTTATCATGAATACACTTTTTCTTTCTCTATACATACAGAAGACTCTGAATCTGTTTTCTTCGTACTTTAATCATCGACATAAATTTGTCTGTCATGACTAATGAAGAAATTGTTTGACTCAAATTCAATCTTTTCATCCACAGTCTTGAAAGATCGCCAACAGATCCGTGTTAATGGATGTGGAACTTCAAATGTGTGTGACATCGCTAATGACATCAGAAATCTGCCTTTCCTGGAAGAAGTGGGAACAGTTATTTTTACAGCAACCTGTTTCCTTTTTACCACAACAACTACACCTGCCCCAACCACAACTACAACCACTCCCGAGCCCACTACAACCACTCCTGAGCCGACTACAACCACAACCACAACCACTCCTGAGCCGACAACTACTGTTACTGAGGCAACAACAGTTTACACTCCGTCACCTGAACTGTTAGCACAAATAAAAGCTCTGCTGCAGGAACTACAGCAACTGTCAGCCAAGATAAACCTTGAGCTGCTCCAGCAACAACAACTAGTGCTTTTCAACCTGCATCTAAAGCTGCTTGGTGACCAAAACAAGCTGCTGGAACAACAAGAAGAACTGCCAAGTGACTACCACCAGCAAATTCCACTTCACTACCAGCAATGCCTGCTTGTAAACAACCACAAGGTGCTCCTGCATCAGCTCCACCTTTCTCTTTGTGGGCAACAGAACCTTTTGGGGCTCTTCCAGAAAGAACAACAGGTCATCCACCAACTCCAAGAACTACTCCAGAGCCACCACTATAACCTGCTGCCCCACTACGCCAGTCACCTGCAGAACTACTGTGACCATAAGGGCTCTACCACAGCTGAAAATTAGATATATTCTGCTCTCCTTTAAATCATTTAGAGATCATCAACATGCATAATGACTGTGGTGAACTTTTGGATTTCAATTTTGATTTTTCTTCTAGAACTTTTTCTTTAAGACAGTTCAGTGGTTTTAATCAATCATGTGTTTCTTAATGGTCGTTACATAGAAATATACGAAATATAATAATATACATTCATCAAAGCTTAAACCCTTCGATGGGGTCCATTTGAAGACATTCAGTTTTTATCATTCACAAATAAATGATTAAAATTCCAAAATAAAATAGCTGAATTTATTTTATTTGCTTCATATTTCATGACTTTTAACTGATTAAGCATAAAATTATCATGATGACATTTTTTCCAATTCACTGAACACATATTACACGTATTGGTGTTCCACTGGGGTCAATTTGACCCCAAACTGTTTTTGCTGTGTAAAGCTTGTTGGTCTGTCTGTGTGACCGAACATTCCCACACCTGCAGGTGCAGAGCTGATACTTTTGATACAGGGTGAGGTATTCCCGCAACAACATTGGTAGTTCATGCAAAATAAGGGCGGTGCAAACACATCAAAGCTTGCCTGACAGCTCTCTATTCAAATCCTTCCTCATTGTGATCTGTGTGTGCTGCAATCTGCACTGCTTTCTCTCTCTCACCTGAAAATGTCCATTGGGAAAAGGTTTACTGTCCACAAGGATTTGGAACAGCTCTTTGGCTGTGAAAGTGACATAGAGGAGAAAATGTCTGACACAGAAGATTGTGTTGAGGAGGATCCTTCACATCTGATGAGAATAGGCGTGTTGACCCTCCCGTTGTCTCTCAACCACTAGCAAACACCATTCCTTCCAAGAATGTAGAGATAATATGCTCCCTTTCCCCATTTCAACAGCAGGGTAGAATATAGCCATGGTCCCACGCCAGAGCGGGGCGAGGCGGGAGGGTACAGTACGGCAAAGCGCACAAAAGCCCGACTCTGTTTGCGCGGTCCCACCGCACACGTACGGTAACATTTAGGCGGGGTTGTGAACAATGCGGGTATGTGTCGGGCAAACAACAGGTCAGACGGCCATCTGAGTGAAGCCTTGAAGGCCCCTGCATACTCCCTTTTTGAACCCATAAGAACAAGAAGAAAATTCGTCAGTGACGTCAGCCAGCTGCTGAAAAAAAAGCTTTTTCGGCAGGACCGTTCATACTCCGATAAGAAGCTGCCGAACTCGCAGGCCACGCCCCCTCACAGCAGCCACACGTCTGTGATGCAGCGTTTAAACTTTTCAACTGCAGTTTATTTCTGGCCTCCAGTGCTTTCACAAATACATTTCTCTGAACTTTTTCAGTAATAAAAGAAAGTTTTTGTCCGAGCGCGATGTTGGTCTGGTATTAACTACAGGAGATGACAACTGTTCGTGATGCGTTCAGGTGCATCATGTAAAAGCCTTGACATTTTAACGAGCTGCGGCGCTCGTACAGTAGCGATGTTGCAAGCTAAATATGATTAAAATATGACTGATAGTCATGAGCAAACTGGAACACGCGTGCGCAGTGCAGAAGTTTCAGCTTTAGACTCAATTAGACATTGACAAGTAGTGATGGCCATTATACACATTTTTTAGGCGGTTTTTAACAACACATCCACACATTTTTGACGGCTGGACGGCTCACTCCCTAAAACCATGATCACAACTGGTCTTTCATGTTTCTTGTATTTCCTCATATGCTAGATACAAAGACATGCTGAAAGAGGACTGAAAACAAAACAATTAAAGCATTATTCAACAGAAATATCTGACCATCAAAGTAGACACTGTGTTTGTCTCACTGAAACTGCTAACTGGTTTGACATGAGAGGAGCCTGATAACTAAAAGCACCGCCTCTTCATCAACTTTTAGAAAACCTCGGAACCTTTTTCGGAACCAAAAAATAACCTAGCAGAGCTGAAAGTGATCTGGGTAATATGGGACTAAGTAATAGCTCTTTAAGATGTGTTGGAGCTTGGTTGTTGAAAACTAAGTTAAAAGTATATATACTTTTGAAATTTGAAATTTCTTTCCAGATTTCAGAGGAAGCCAATGAAAAGAAGTTAATATTGGAGTCATGTGATTTCTCCTGCTGGTTTCCGACAGTACTCTCACAACAATATTTTGAATCAATCAAAGACTTCATAAGCAGGTGCTGCTATCACGGTGACACAAACAACAGCAGCACAACAATCCTGCTCCACGGCAATGAGGGACAAAAGGAGGGAGTGCAAATTGTGAGTGATTCATATTTTGCTTCAATAGTCTTTTGGAATGTGAAGCTCGTTTAACTTGCAGCACTGAGAAATGAAAGCATGAAACCCAAGTCATTCTTGTTATTGCACATAGACACACACGCAGTATTTCGTCTCTACTCTGTTGTGACTGTTTTTGTTTTTGTTGTTGCTGTTCTTGTTCAACTTCTTAAACGTGTAAACTTGTATTTTTGCTTCACCTCCAAGGGCAAAATCAGGTAATAAACTAGTAAAAGGTACAACTTTGAAGGGTAATAGCATTAATGAGAAAGAATATCAACTTTATGTGAACTAGATGTGATATTCTTTACAACGCAAACAATAGTGCAAACAAACTATTATTAATAGCAAGCTTGTCGAATTTCAATGCAACTTGGTATTCAATTGGATTGACCTTCAAATTTATTTGGTAGATCTTGACAAGTCCTTATTAATTGTGAATTTGTGGCATACTGATTATACCAATGCCTCGGATGCAACAGGAAACATATATGGACATATATATAAGCAGAATTGACAAGTGATGAAGGACTCTTGTATCAATGATCTTATCGTTACTCAGCTGGGCTCCAAACACTGCATCTTGTATCTACGATGAGGGAGTAGCCAGGGACCACTGAGGTGAGGATGGTCCCCCTCGCCGATTCACATGCTGTTCAACTCTTCAACAGAAAGAACACTGATCATATCACTGATATGGGGGAGGCACATATCAGCCTCCCCCATGGATACCAAAGCAAAATCAACAAATGTTGACCAGTTTGATAATAGAACGTGTTAGGTTGATGTGATGCACCACTTTTTAAGTTTATGAGCACTGGAATATACAGTATGTTAATGAAAACCTGGCAAAGCAAAAGCAGGATGAACAAGAAATGAATGCTCATTGAGGAGTTGCAAGTGTTCAAGAAGATAAAGAAAAGACGAGAACAAGACAGCGTTGTTGTAGTATGGAGTTCAAGAGTAGTGTAAAGTAGTATGCATTGTGCAGGAAGATTTTGCCTGGCCCGAGAACAGACCTCCTCTCTGGCATTATGGAAAATCAAAAGCAGAAAACTTCTGAATCACATTAGTTTTTACAGAAGCCATTTTATTTAATGACCAGGCAAACTTTAAACCGGATTACACACGTCTTACACAAAAAACTAACCCAATCAACTAAATATATGAAACTGATTTGTCTTCACCATGAGGTAAATTATATTGATATAAAACAATTGGTTGAAGAGAGAAAAATCACCCAATTAAAGCTGAAAATAAATGCAAAGAGAACCACCATCCTAATCTAAGTGCCAATATTTCAAAGAAAGCTAATTTAGTTGCAGTAGTTGTGTGGAAGTGAGACGTTCTGGTTGATTGTGCCTGTGGGGATGTTGACAGCTGATTTTCAGGTGATGGTGGTGGTTGTACAACAGCACTTGTACTTGGTGGAGAACCAGTTTTTGTTGTTTGAAGAGCTGCAGCCGGTGCGATTGCCCGCAGAGAGAAAGATGGAGCTGATGGAGCAGCAGCTGGTGGTTGCTTCCCAGCAAGCATTGCTGGTAGTACAATGGCAGTTGGTGGTGGTGGTGGTCAATAGGTAGGTCTTCCTGTTGCAGCACCAGTTGTTGGTGGAAGTCAAGCAGATGTAGATGCAGTTGGAAAACCAACCAATGTTGCTGATGGAGCATCTCTTGTTGTATCTGGGCTGACAGCCATTGTAGTTGACGCAACAAGTTTTTTATTGGGATTAACAGATTATGTGGTGGTGCCGAACTTGTTGTCATCTCAGCAGTAGTTGGGGCAGGTATGGTTTTTGTGGTAAAAGGATAGCAGGTTGGTGTACTAAGAACTGCACTCACTTCTCCCAGGAAAGGCAGAACCACAGTTACAGTATGACCTTAGATACACTCCCCATCTCTTTTGAGTCTGGGACCACAACCTTTGTATCTCTAATTGTATATGACGGCAGGAGACACCAAATGCGTGCCACTGTGTTACTGTTAGGTGGTATACTTTGTGCCCAATAGGGACAATCAGTTCTGAACTTGTCGGCACATACCGTTCAACAATTAATTTACCTTCCTGATAGTGTGTCTTCAATTGCAAGCTTGTGCTATGATGTTGGGTAAGAGAAACATCTCAAATAGTTACCTGCACCCTTGAATTATCAGTATCTGCTTGATTCAGAGTACTTGCCATCAATGCATTAACTCTGAGACATGATTATTTAACTTGTTTGATTCAATGTAGTTATAGTAACACAAATCCTTTCTACCCACTTCCCAGGCTCTTTGTGTCAAATTGGGTACAGCGCGTTGACGTGTGGTGACGTAAAATTACTTAAATTGGCCAATAAGTTGCCGGTTGAAAAGTGGAAAATCAAGGCAAAAAAAAAGGTTTATGAAGTTTATCATTACCCCTTGTGATATTTTGTAATTTCAGTCATCCTTTTATAAAAAAGAAGGAATGCATTCCATTTTTTTTTTGTTTTTTTTGAAAAGCAACACGAGAACTGTGTGTTCAGCCCTGGTCACTACAGTGAGGAAGAGGAAGAGAGTTATCCACCTCTGAGTCTGGCTCGACAGAAAGTCAATTAAACATTGTTGCCCAGTTTTATTTTTGACTCTTGCCACACCTGTTCTTGTCACGATAACTATAATTTTCTATTATTATATGCAATTAGTTGGCCCTGCTGAGGGAAATGGCAACTAAAACGGTCTCTTTTGATCCGAAACCGGGATCTTGATGATCAGTCACTTTGATCGTCTGTGGTACGGATCCGAGATCTGCTTCCCTCGCTTCGTACAGCGTGAGTGCATTGCGGCCTGACAGCTCGGTGTTTGACAGCGTGGGAACTTTTTGAAATCGCCACCAAGACGAGTTCTGACAACCCGGAGTGGCTCGCTTTTTGCCTGGATCCGGGTGTCAGCGGTGAAGACAGCAAAATGCCCCCGAGGAAAGCACCGTCAATGGAGGAAGTTGAGGAGATAAAACAGGCTCTCAACTTCATCACGGAGGAACTTTCTGCTGTTAGGAAACAGCAGAAGAGCATCATGGATCTGGTCGGAGAAGTAATGCAACTTCGAATACAGAATGCTGAGAAGGATAAACGCATTCAGCATCTGGAAAGCAGAGTCGCGGACCTGGAACAGTACACCATGGTGAATGACGTGATCGTCACCGGGCTCAAAATCAAACCCCGGTCATACGCGCGGGCGGTGACCCCGGAGAGCGAGGGGGGGGGAGCCCGGTGAGCTGGATGTTAGCTCCACGGAGAAGCAAGTGGCTGGGTTTCTACGGTCCAAGGGGATCGAGTTGGACTGTAATAACATCGAGGCCTGCCACCCTCTGACCAGGAGAAACGCCAGTGAGAATCCAGCGGTAATACTCTGGTTCACAAACAGAAAATACAAAATGGCCCTGCTGAAACAAGGAAGGAAGTTGAAGGGAACCAATGTTTTCATGAATGAGCACCTCTCCAAACATAATTCTGATATAGCCTGGAAAGCACGACAACTCAAAAAACAGAGAAAAATACAAAACACATGGACTTCAAATTGCAAAATATTCATAAAACTGAACGGGACCCCCGAGGAAGCCAGAGTGATCTGCATACGCAGCGTCACTGAACTAGACAAATACCAATGAATGTCTCTGGATTATACTGCATCATCATGGCATGGACTGGATTAAGACTGGATTGGACATGGAGGTAACAAACAAAACTCAAACATGGCTTCACGCACTGACAGAACTAACTGTACACCTGGGGACATGAACCACATCGCACAGAGGATACGTGACTACCAAGAACTGGAGCTGAAAACTTTTGAGTACACCGATTACAACATTCTGGACGTGGAACAGGATCTAGACCCGGACAATAACTTTTTCTCCACCATTAACAATAATTGCTGCTACTATACAGAAGATCAATACAACCAGGATGTCAAATCTATGGGTAAATTATCAATTATTCATTTTAACAGTAGAAGCTTATATGCAAATTTCAAAAAAATTAAGGACTATCTGAATACTTTTTCACAACCTTTCAATATCATTGCAATATCAGAAACATGGATGAATATTGAAAGAGGAATAAACTTTGAAATGGAGGGTTATGAATTCGTATATAAAAACAGAGAAAACAAAGGTGGTGGAGGAGTGGCTTTATATATAGATAAAACATTAGATTTCAAGGTTCTAGAGGGAATGACAACTGTGGTGGATAATGTTCTGGAATGCTTGTCAATTGAAATTTGCAAGAAAAATACGAAAAATATTATTGTGAGCTGTATATATAGAACACCAGATTCTAGCATCGGAACCTTCAGTGAATGGATGGAAAGTATGTTTTCAAATATCGATAGCAAAACAGTTTTTATATGTGCAGATTGGAACATTGACCTTTTAAATGCCAGCAACCATAAACCTACAAATGACTTTATCGATACGATGTACAGTATGAGCTATTTTCCGAGAATCACCAGACCCAGTAGGATTACATCTAGTTCTGCTACTCTCATTGATAACATATTCACAAATGACATTGATAATAAGGCAATTAGTGGATTACTGATTAATGACATTAGTGACCATCTCCCAGTATTTACAGTTAATAATACAAACCTTGGAAAACAAATAGACAAAAAAACAGAATACAGACGAGCAAAGACAGAGGAATCCATAAACGCACTAAGAAATGGACTGTTGGAACAGAGTTGGGATGCAATATATAATGATAACAATGTTGACCATATATATAATGAATTCTTAAAAATATTTACCTTATTATATGATAAACACTGCCCAATTAAGAAATACAACAAAAAACTAGCATCTAATAGTAATCCGTGGATATCAACAGGATTACAAAATGCATGTAAAAAGAAGAATACACTTTACAGAGATTTCATTAGACAGAGAACTATAGAGGCAGAACAAAAATATAAAAAATATAAAAATAAGTTAACTAATATTATAAGAGTGAGTAAGAAAGATTATTATAAAAGAATATTAGAGGATAATAAAAACAACATTAAAGGAACGTGGAAGATACTAAATAATATTATAAGAAACAGTAATACACACAATAGTCTACCTAAGTATTTTATTGATAAGAATGTGGAAAATTATGACATGAATGAAGTAGTTGACAGATTTAATGAATTCTTTGTAAACGTTGGACCTGAACTAGCAGAACAGATCCCTGATACTGGGAGTTATGGAGAGCATATACCAGAAAGAAATCCTTGTTCTTTGTTTCTTAAAGCTGTGACAGAACAGGAAATATTGGATATTGTCACTAAAAGCAAGAATAAAAAATCTACAGATTGTAATGATATTGATATGTCACTAGTGAAAAGGGTAATAGAAGGCATCTCCAAACCATTAACATACATATGTAATGTTTCATAAAATGAAAATAGCCAAGGTCATACCTCTATATAAAACTGGGAACAAGCATCATTTCACTAACTATAGACCGGTCTCATTATTACCACAATTCTCAAAAATACTGGAAAAACTCTTTAACAACAGATTGGACTCATTCTTAGAAAAACACAACATACTTGCAGAGAATCAGTATGGATTTAGATCAAATAGATCAACAACACTGGCAATAACTGAAGCAATAGAACTAATCACCAATGCTATAGACCACAAGAAATATGCTGCAGGGGTGTTCATAGACCTGAAGAAAGCATTTGACACAATCAACCACAACATATTAATCAATAAGCTGGAAAGACATGGTGTCCGGGGAATAGTGCTTGATTGGGTCAAAAGTTATTTAAGTGGGAGACAGCAGTTTGTAAAGGTGGGTGACTATTCCTCATCATGTCTAGAGATTGTTTGTGGCGTCCCCCAGGGGTCAGTATTGGGTCCCAAACTTTTTATTTTGTATATTAATGATATGTATAAGGTTTCTAAGGGGTTACGGGGTTAAGGTAAAGTCGATAGATAAGGCGTTAGGAGGGACAATCCGGACTCCGACAAACCCGGAAATATAAATACGACGAGTGGACACGCCCACATTACACCAAAAACCAACATAGCCAGTGGATTTCCTAATCAAACTAAATACTTTTGTTACCGAAACAAAGAAATGACATTTACAATATTGTACAAGAAATAAGAAATGTGTTAAAGGAAAAATAAATTAAATACTTCAAACTTATACTTAATGCAACAGTGCCATCTATTGGCATGAACAAAATTTGCTCAACATGACGTCTTTCAAGCAGGAATGGTGTGATCAGGTATCGACTAGTCACGCTGAACAGAAAGACCCGCGAACAGCCCTTGCTGATTTGCATTGTATTGCTTTTGTCTTTTCCAGACGGCTTGACTCATCGAGTAAATGCAATGACAAAAAGCAAATGGAAAAGACAAAGACAAAACAGGAGAAGCATTGACAAAATGGAATAAGCAAAGACAAGATAGAAAAAGAACATGACTGCCTTTGTATATGTTTTGTATTGTTGATTGTCTTTATATTTCCACATTTATTTCCTTTTAATTTTGGCACTCCTGTGATTCCATAGCTGGCGACAGATCAATGTGATGCTATTTCAAGATTCAGGGAGCGTTTAAATATTCATCGACATAATGGAAACTCTTCATTTCCATAACTTGAGAACAGTGTGCATGGTTTCACAGCTGACACACAACAATTCAATTGTCCAAAAAAAAATATAAAGGGAGTTTGACAGTTCATTGTCCAAAGTGCACACAAAGCCAACCAACTAATTTCAACAGAGAGGCATGCCGTCAGTGTTTCCAGCTGAGAAACATTTCAAATAAATAAAAAGGGTGTGGTGATTGTTCACAAGAATCAAATCAGGAATGTCTTAAAGATCATCCTGTAAGAATGGACAACACACCCAGTAATTAAGGTTGTTACGCACACATTTTTCATCAAGTACTTGAACACCTGAACATTATAAAAAGGCAAGTGATGCTCAGCAGAGACAGATCCAGCCTTCAGGAAGACTCCTGAAAACTCCTGATCATCATGATGAAGCTGATCCTCTCTTTCGCTCTCCTGTGGGCATTCTCCACCAAACTTATTTTACAATACAACTTATGCAGGTACAACACAAGTTCATTTATTATTAACACGGAAATACAATTTAGAAATTGTAAAAGAACGTTTAATGATAATAATAATATTATAACATGTATCCATTAGTAAATCTGCTGAAGCTGTTAAGTTTTACTTTGATTTCTGGAATGAATGACGGATCAAAATAATAGATGAAACATAATTAGTTATTAATTCCTCTGAGAGATATTGAAATGTGACAGCACAGGGAAAAACCTCTGGAGATAGGAATTCAAGAACAAAAAACTAAACTAAAACTGTTGAAGTAGTTATGTACATATGTATAAACCAGGATTAAAGCTCAATGTTAAATCTAAATGATATTCTGACAAAGGCTTCAGACATTCAGGATCTTCAGACATTTCACCGTTCACACATTTCTTTTCATAAAATATTATTTTTCTTTGTTTGTTCCCATTACAGATGGAGAAATCCAGTGTCACGTATGCACAGATGTCAATGATCTGAGCTGTGCTTTCGGAGAGACAGTTGAATGTGCGCCTGGAGAAATGTGTTTGAATGCCTTCATCACAGGTATTCTTTTCTTCATATCATCTTTTCCTTTTCACTGAACTATTGAAAAATTCAACATGTGTTCCATGAAATTCACAATGCTCTTTTTTTGACAACAGAAACCGATGGAACAGAGAGAATCTACAGGGACTGTGCAGGTCCCGCTGTTTGTCCAACCACAGGCACACAGACTATTGCAGCCAACCTGGGTGGGATACACACAGTTGCAAATGCTGATTGCTGTGATGATGAGAATGAATGCAACTTGAGGACCCTAAGCTGTAAGTATATTTGGATCAGAAGAATTGTGATGAAAAGAACAAACAACAAATATTTCAAAATACTTTTAAAGTTATAAGGGTTAAATATTCACTCTGTGGTTTCATCTCTTTTGTTTCAGTCCCTGCTATTCCTGAAGTAAATGGAATACAATGCAATGGTTGTGATCCCAGCACTGATCAGTGTGACGCAGTAGTGAGTTGTAGAGGAGAGGAGGACACCTGCTTTCAGTCACAGAGTGAGTATTTTTATTGTACATTTAAAAAAAAATCTCTGAATCATTTTTACTTCTGTTTAAACTTGTTTCATGAGTGTAAGGACTTAAAATCACTGCATGCCTTTGAACAGGAAAAAGATTGATATATATATTTCAAAGTCATCATGAATACACTTTTTCTTTCTCTGTACATACAGAAGACTCTGTATCTGTTTTCTTCGTACTTTAATCATCGACATATATTTGTCTGGCATGACTAATGAAGAAATTGTTTGACTCAAATTCAATCTTTTCATCCACAGTCTTGAAAGATCGCCGACAGATCTCTGTTGCTGGATGTGGAACTTCAAATGTGTGTGACATCGCTAATGACATCAGAAATCTGCCTTTCATGGAAGAAGTGGGAACAGTTATTTTTACACCAACCTGTTGGTTTACCACAACAACTACACCTGCCCCAACCACAACCACAACCACAACTACTCCTGAGCCGACGATTACTGTTACTGAATCAACAACAGTTTACACTCCGTCACCTGAACTGTTAGCACAAATAAAAGCTCTGCTGCAGGAACTACAGCAACTGTCAGCCAAGATAAACTTTGAGCCGCTCCAGCAACATCAACTGGTGCTTTTCAACCTGCATCTACAGCTGCTTGAGTACCACCAACAACTGGTGCTCCAACAGGAAGAACTGCCAATCGACCACCATGACCAACTGTCTATGTTCTACCAGCAATGCATGCTGGTAAACCACCAGCAGCAGCTGCTCCATCAGATCCACCCTTCTCTCTGTGGGCAACAGCACCTCCTGCAGCTCTTCAAACAACAACAACTGATTTTCCACCAACTACAAGGACTGCTGCATGGCCACCACCATCATCTGCTGCCCCACTACTACAGTTACCTGCTGCACCACCCCGCCACATCTGTACAGTAGACATCCTTATGGAGTTTTACAGAAACTTGCCGTGTGTAATTAGTCTCACTTTTCCATTTTAATCAATTTTCTTTTACTGTTCTGTCTTTAATATATGTGCTGTATATATCTTGACAGGCAGCTAAACTCTTTTCTAACTCCAAGACTCTGAAGACGTTGTCCGCTTGTCCACAGGTTTATTGAAGTTGCAGAAAAGTGTGAAACTAAAACACACAAAAAACATAATCAGCCTTGTGCAGTATTTATATGTCCATATACACAATGTAAATATACACATTCACATGAAATAAATCCGTTTTTATCCTTACTGTATTTATTGTATTCTAACCTCAAATTAACAGTTTTTTAACCTTATCAAAGAGCAAAAGTATATATTTGTATTTAAGCCTGTGCACTTCTGAAAGATTGCTACATTACTAGGCTGAACACATTTCCATCAATCACACAATTAAAGCTCACAAAATGAAACATTCATTCTAAAAGAGAATCATCTAAGAATAAACATACGAACTACACAATCAATACATACCCAAGATGCTATCAAAGGCTTGAGACATATTGCAGATGCCACTGATTCGAACCACATTACACTACAAGCCATGCTGCTATTTTCTCTGAATACAAGTCACGTGACACCACTAGGGAACACTCCCTTCCTGTTCTTTCTTAAAGGGACCACAGCACAATAAGAGAATCACTTCCTAATAGACTTATTAACATTAATACACTTTAAACAGATGAACTGTGTAACAGCACATTTACTATCTGAGTTCTCTTCTCCCCCCCAAAAAATCGAATCATTACCAATTACGTCAAATGGGTACAAATCAAGTTCAATCGTCTTTTCTTAATGTTTTGATTTAGTCATCTATATGCTGCTGTCATTTCCTCAATCAATCAATAAAGCTACTTTTGCAATTTCATATGATTTCCCCTTTTTCTGTTTCTCACTTTCAAAAAGGCATGATCAAGGCCTTTTCTCGATAAGGACACAATGGAATATAGGTTGCAACAAATTTTAGACCAAGATCTAATGTCGAATTGAAGCTTCTTGATTTGAATTGTGGTTTGCTACCAGCGAATTTCTAATATAGTGAAAGATTGGAGAGCAGAAAACTATTATAATATTTTCGTGAGCCAACGTTGCTTAGCATATCCCGCCTGTCTTTTTACCTACACCTTCAAGATTAGTTATGTAGTTGTTGATGAAGGGAGTAGGCCAACTCATTCGCTAAGAGCATGTCGCTGTGCATTACTGTTACTGAGGTCACTGCAAGAGTTTTTGAGTTTTCTGAAAGTGCCTTCAAAGGGTTTCTGTGTTATGCTGGTGCTGATAACATTAAGGAACCTAACTAGAATTAATGTGTAATTCGGACTTGTACGTCTCTCTCTCTGCATGACCGTTCCCCTACAGATGATGAGGACTAGATATAATGTGTTTGAAGTCTCGCTGTCTTGCCAGCTTTGAGGATTCTGCATTAGAAAACTGTGGGCCACTGTCACTCACCGTCTTATTCAGTATGAAAAACCTCGCAGATGTCGCATGGTGGAGGGGTGGCTTTGTTGTCTGTGAATGATTTCATGAGCATTTTTATCCACGTCTTATTTCATTATATGTCTTGGTGGTTCTCGTTGGTTTTAACTTGAAATGGTGAGTTTTATTGTTTCACTTCCTGTTGAAGCATCTGTGATTGTGCCAATAACTGGCACCTGTCAAACACTCTCCTGACACACTGACCGATAGTGCTGAAGAACAAGTCATGTTGTGGTTCCCCATGAAGTATTAGGGAGTAAGTTATTCTTTACTTGTGGACCTGGAATAAAGTGGCCAACTGTGAACATGTACTATGGGGTGTTTAACGTGAAATAAGAACACTACGATTGGCGAGGAGGATTCAAAACAGAACGCGCAGTTAAATCTGACGAAAGGGGGAGAACGAAAAGAAGACGATGACTGCCCGGAACATAGAGATGCAGCTTTGGATCTCCTATCTGCTCGCTGCTCACCTCCATCACAAGTGATGCTGGACACCTTGGACCTCTGGAGCCGATATGTACAGAAGTACCTTCACCTTGATCAGCTTCTCGTCTTCTTTTCACCCCGGCTACTACAATAGTTGGGGACTCCATCATTCCTGCAGCCTCCCTGGAGCCACATTCCTAGTAATCTTGGAGAAACTTCTTTCTGAGCTCATTCTCATCCTCTATTAAGAGGCTGATGCTCCATGTGGGTTTGAATTACTCTTCTCCTGGACAGTCTGAGCTGACCAAAAGGGATTTTAACAAGGTTTTTATCCTTTTAAATGACTGCGGATGATTTGTGTTTATCTCTAGACCCTTTCTATCACTGAATGCCATGTCCCCCAGTCTCATCCATACCTCTAGCTCCCCCTACTGTCTACATTATATACTTTGACATGACTACTGTGATCACCAACGGACCTCAGATCAGACAAACTACAAACATGGCTGGGCATGGAGTCCCCACCAAATTTTATCTCCATATTTTCTATTAGGAAGGGTAGGAAAGGTGGTTGTACTGCATCAATTTAGTCTGCTTTATTTTGCAGTTGCTCACTTGTGGAAACACTCCACAGTCATTCCCATACACAGGAAAAGTACAAACAAAGTACTCAGTGACTTTAGACCTGTGGCTCTCACCTCCCTCATAATGAAGGCTTTTGAGACAATTATTAAACAACACATCATCGGAGAAAATAACTCACAGATTGACCGTCTCTAGTTTGTTCAAGCACAGGCGTTGATGATACCAATTCACTCTGGACATTTTACACAATCACCTGGAATGTCCTCACACTTCAGCTTGACTCCTGTTTGCCGTTTTCTCCTTGGCATTCAATGGCCTCCAGCCTCACATCCTGGCTAATAAACGCTCCTTGTACTCCCACCTGGATGATCAACTCATCCTGTGGCGATACTGGACTTATTAACTCACAGATCACAGAGAGTGCGGGTCAACATCACCTTCTCTGATCTACAACACACCTTCACTAACTCCCCAGAGGATAGTGTCCTCTCCCCACTGCTCTTCATTCTCTACACAGATGACTGCAGATCCACACAGCCCAACACAGACCTCATGTATTTACTGCCTTAGCCTTCTCAACCCCATGGCTCAGTTCTCCAGGATTTTGTGGTTTGTAGAGTGGTGTGACAACTGTTGTCTGGAGCAGAATGTAAAAAACAAACAAGGAGATGGTAGCAATCTTTTCTAACCAGCAGATGGCACTGTCTACAGCTGTCCCCACCACAAACCATGGAATGCCTCTTGAGCTTTGAGCTTGTGGAGGAGAAAAATTATCTGGGTACAATCTTTGACAATCGGCTAAAATTTTCTTCTAACACCAGAAAATGTCAAAGGCAGTATCTCCTTAGAAAGCTCAGCTCTATTGAAGGAAGGACATTCTCTCCAAAGCCTGTCTGCAGTATATGGACATTTAACATGTAGGTTGGAAAACTGGATAATCCACAACCCCAAGAAAAGAAGAACATTAGGCAGAATGTAAAAAAGAAACTGTAGGATGGCTCACAAGAACAAAAAAGACCAAGCTGAGCAAGCAAACTCAAAATCAGCGATCACGGACCACTACCATGGATCACCATGTAACGTTTTCTTCCATAGCTTTGTTGGGATTTATGGTTGGTTATTAGCATTAAATTACTGTAAGTAATAGATTATTGAAAGTAATAAATCACTGGAATTAATTTATGAAAAATTGAAATTATTAATGGAAGTAAACGGTCATTTACTCATTAACAACTCCTAAAGTAATTGAGTAATTACTTAAAAAAAAAAGAATAAATTATCAAAAATAATTTATTAATAAACAAATTATTAATTTGCATAAATTTGTTATTTATGTATTAATAATAAATTGGGGCACCACCAGATAAACTGGAAATAGCTAATACCAAAATATCAGTCTTGTTTGTAAAAAGTTTATGTAAGTTAGTTAATATTTCTGCATAAAATATAACAATCTTAAATAAAATGGAAGGTGTGAGATCCGAGCACAGACTGTTACAAACCAGTGAATTGTCAACAATAAATACACAAGAATCACCAAGAAGCGTTCAATTCAGCTAACAGGCGTTTATTATCAAAATGTACTAATTCATAAATAATTCTGAAATCATCTCATAAATCAACACATTCAAGTAGCAAACGACATCTAACACGGAGATCTAATCTATTAAACAGCAAACACTACGTACAAAGAGTGCGTGAGTGTGTGTCTGTGTGTGTGTGTGTGTGTGTGTGTGTGTGTGTGTGTGTGTGTGTGTGTGTGTGTGTGTGTGTGTGTGTGTGTGTGTGTGTGTGTGTGTATTGATGAGTGTGTAATGACCTCGAACGCCCAGGTGGAGGCAAACGTTGGCGGGTCAGTGTGGTGACCGTGACGACCACTAGGGGCGTGCGGCGGATGAAACAGAGGGAGAGCGCAATGGCTTGATGTGTCCACCAGGTTGATGTCAAGAGGGATTGCGATGACTCGCTCTTTCTGGGGACGCGGCGGTTGCTTAGCGGCCAGATAAACATGACGTCCGTCGAGCGCGCATGCGCGAGGCCGGTCTCGGAGCGAGGCAGTCTACTGAGGGCGTAACGAACGGGCGGTTCCGTTGGCCTGGTTCTGTGTGCCTGAGTCCTAAGTGGAGGTCGGGACCTGCAGTTAGAACTCTTGTGATCGAGGCAGATGTGCTCTTGCAGCAGATAACAGTTGGGTTTTACATGCAGTTGTGTGTGTCTGTGTCCTAATCTGATCAGGTAAGGGGGGCTCATGGCTGCGGGGGATCACAGGCAGATCAGGATTAGTAGAAGGAGGAGGGTGAATGAGAGAGAAAGACAGAGAATTCTGGTGACGCTCGGTTCTGAAACCTGGTTCCTCCACCCAGAACTTCCAGTGGACTGGAGCTCACTTGGACCTCTGGTTCTGAGTTGGAAAACCCGATTCCCGGACTTGGTTGGTGCGCGTGAACGCGCGTACACAAACCTATGAGATGCTGCGGCCTTCTGAGCGGCACATTGAAACACACATCATGTTAACAGAACATCATTCTACCAATATATCTGCCCAGACAAAAGCTCTCACCGTCCATGGTGCTGTTGGTTCTGTGAGGCTGTGGTAACTGGTTGTTACCGGGTCTGAATTCAGAGGCCTGGCTTCAGCTGCAGGAGTGGACAGCAAGGCAGATGATTTGGAGAGGAGACGCTGGCTCTGGTCTCCAGAATCCCCCCCTAAAAAAGGAAAACATTGAGGAAACAGAAGACGTAGTCCAAACTGGGTCCTGCTCGTCCAGCGGGCTGCCGTTGGTGTTTCTTTTGTTCCCACTTGATGCTCTCTAATACCATCCTGAGGCAAGCAGAGACTTGTGTCTCCCTTGATGGTCAGATTGAGAAGCAGAGAGAGTTGGTAGGAAAAGTTTCACCAAGCTTGAATTTCGGATCCCTGTGGTGTTTGGGTCAGACTCGACCATCCTCATTGGTTATCAAGCTGGGGGTTCGTAAAACTTCCGGGCTCTCTGGCTCGCTCCCTGCTGTTTTATGGCCTGTTCATTGTTGCTGGTGTTTGTCTTCTGTCACAGAAAATGCTTGGAGGAGTTCAATGGAATCTTCAGCCCAACAGCATGCTTCAAATGAGACATAAAGTTGAAATTTTTCTTTGGCTGTAGATTTGGCACTTGTGAATATGATGGCAAATGTTTAACCCAGTTAACCCCTTTCCTCTGACATTTCAGGAGGTCATACATGATCTATTTCCTGAGCATTTCGCGGGTCCTCTCTACCGTTCCTTGGCTTTGGAGATGGTACAGTGAAGTCTCAAGTATTCTCACTTGCACTGATTCCATCAGCCTTCCCACTGCTCCCCTAAACTCTCCTTGATCGTGCTGAAAAACCTGGAGTGAGCCATGTTCACTGTAGATATGTTACTAAGTTGACTTTACTTT
Organism: Lipophrys pholis; assembly: GCF_963383615.2. NCBI lineage: Eukaryota > Metazoa > Chordata > Actinopteri > Blenniiformes > Blenniidae > Lipophrys > Lipophrys pholis. The sequence goes on along the minus strand of NC_137640.1, from coordinate 24,456,355 downwards.
ATAATGATTTCAGCCATGTGTATTGACTAAAGATCCATTCCAGTGAGGATATATTGAAATGTGACATGAACGTATTTGATCTTACTCTTTTCCATATCAAGGAGGTCAAACTGATACCGATCCTGTACTTCTTTGGCCCAGATGGGCCTCGGAATAGGCACATTTCCAAATGTGTTCTGGTAGCAGCTGGAGCCCTTCAGGGCTTTTTGAACTTTCCTTTCACTAATTCCAAAGTATTGATCATTTAAGGTCGGCACACAGTACAGGATTCTTCAAACCTTCACAGATTTAGAGACCACACACTTGAGTACTCTTGATGTTTCTCAGTACTCTTAAAGTTTTTCATAGCTGCTCCAGGAAAAATTAATGATAGGACGAAGATATAGCAGTAAGTTAGCGCTGGCAACTTCCTCGTGTGATCCCCTCGTGTCAAAATTAAAGATGGATGAGGCTGTCCGATCATCTCAGCTCAGTTTCCGTGTGTTCCCACTTTAAAATGCAGCATTGTTTGTCATGTTTTACTGTAGTTTTATTGACAAGATAAAAAAGAGCGGTCTGTCGTTCACCAGAAGCTATATTGTCTGTCAGTAGATGTCGAAAAATAAAATACAGAAGTAACAGAAGAATTGAAAGTGAATGGGGTGGAAAAAGATTAATAATGGTGAGTTATCATGGTAAGACGGTGCTACCCCCAGAAACAATAAAAAAAAAACACACACAAAATAAATTAACAAACATAATAATGTAATAATGTCCAATATCTTTATGCCGACAAACTGACATTGAGCCTTGAACTGTATGTGCCTCCTTGGGGCGCTTTTACTGATTAACAATATAAGTGACTGACATAAAATTAAACCAGCATCGTTTGATGTCCGTGGTTTGGGAGGCTTTTTAAATTTAAATTGTCCATTGACAGACTTGCTTGGTCATCGGCTAAAGTCAGTTCAGGTTTATTTTCGTGTTTTCCTACAAGATGTGTAATTGTGTACGTTTCAAAAAGAGAAATTTGGCTGAAAAGTTGCAGGTCAGGTTCAACTTTCTCCATTATAGTTACGGGAGACCGGGGATGGTTGTAACACTATTTGCTTCAGCACTTGTAACTCACTGAATCTTTGAACTAGAGTTCTCAAACCTTCATACAAAGTACCCACAATTGTTTTCTACAAATGGCATCAATTCAAACCTCTGCAAGAATAACACAGACAGCGTGAGTTAATGTCAAATACATGGTGTTCCTTTGTTACACCCTATCCCACCACAGGGGTAGGTTGTAACACATGCTGCGGTAGGTTGTAACAATTAGACAAAAGAAGCAAAAACTGAAGACAGGCCATGTAATATGCTTCAAAAAGAGGTTTTGAAATACAAGAAGAATCTGGAACGTTACTGAACCAGTCAGGCCCTGCCATCTGCTTTTCATCTCATGTTTGTGGGTGTTTATGTTATCTATAACAATACAAACTTTCTGAGCTAAAATAAAGTGGACTAGATAACCTGAGTACAAAGACACAAACAGTTTTTCAATTTATTTTGCACCTACGCTAGTATTCAATTCTTCTCTGGTCTAACCTGTCATATTACTGACTAGCCTGGCATATGCTTTGTCCATAATCCATAAGTCCATAATAAAAGTCTGCTGCCTGAGTCAAATAGTCAGCCATTTCCTCCTGCTCCTCAGAAAACTTTGTTGCTTCTCCAGTAACCTACACTGGGAAGACCACTGGAGCCCTGGTCTCTCAGCTTCTGCAGTGTTTTGCAGTATCTGCTTAGTGTTCCATGGCAGATCCCATGTGCCTTCGCCACTGATCTTCCTGACTTGCCCTTCTTTGTGACCTCATCAGATGCTTTTTTAAAAGCATTTGCAGGCACACCTTGATCAGTCTTTCTTTTCCACTGCCTAGGCATTCTGTAAAAGCATTAAAATCAAGAAAGTGGTATTAATTCTATGTAAGAGGATGGTTGTAACACTTATTAAATATGTGTTACAACCCACCCCACCCGCCTGCCATTGTTTAGCTCGCTGTATTAGCATCGTGGTTTGAAATCTGCAGGGAAAACATGCATCACATTTTGCCTATGAAAACTATGAGCAATAATATAGGTACTAAACAAAATATAGTCTTGGTCAAAGAAATTACTTTCATACCTCAAAATTCCTTTTTTCTCTGTAGAATCTGCATACATCTGTTTTCAGCCTTGATAATCACCATGTGGGATCAGGGAGGAAGTGGGTAAACACTGATATCATCATATGACTTCTATCTTCTCCCTTTTTGGTGGAACTGGTGGTGTTACAACTCTCCCCATGTTAGAACCATCCCCGGTCTCCCCTACTATTAAATGCACACAAACACACATGTAGTCAGAATTTTATAGATGTGTTCTGATTTGTTAATGGTTTATAAATGTTTAGACATGCTCATATTTATTCAGGACTTAAAATCAAAGAGCTCAAAAAAGTTTATCTTTTTTGAGGCACAATCCTAAATGATTTGAAAGATGGACTGATGACATGAATCATGAAAATATACCTGTGTTTGGCTTTTGTTTTCTCTAAACTGTCAGACTTACTTGTCATTTCAAGTAAACCACCCCCAAAATATATTGAATATATCATAGTAATTCAAGAACAATGAAGAGCCCTACAGAACAACTTTTCCACCAGCTGCCACTGGTAAAATCCAACAAAAACGAAATGTAAACTTCACAAAAACATAGCCAAAATAAAGTTAAAAGTGTAAACAATAAGTTAAGTACAATCATCTCAAATATTCTGAGCATTTAACAGTTTCTTACGTGTACATTCTCACAGGCATTTCAGCCATGTTGCCTTTAGTCAGTCTCTCGTAGCTGTGATAGAATTACCCACAATGCCTCGCCATATCTACACCGCGACAGAACTGCAGTTACACTTTTAGGACAGTAGGTGTCAGTGCAGCCCAACTTAAAGCGTTAGTGTGTCTGTGTTCACCAACATACACTTCAGCATGGAAGGATATAGAAGGCACTACGATCAAAGGGATCCCCATAACTCCATTATTGTGTGACACCAGACTACAGGCAGAACAGGAAATCCCACAAGGCTCAATGACAGAGAGTTTTCCGAAGTCCTGGCAGGAAATAGTTCAAATGTTTGGGGTTAAAGAAGCATCCAAAATGATGAGGTGGTGTGCCTATGGCTCAGATTTTATTCCTAATAAAAACAATGGTAGATTTAAGACCTGGATCACTAAAGGTTTAACTACATATTCTTCATAAGTCCAGGAAGGAGCATTCAAGAGCTTTGAAACCCTACAACAGGATCATGGACTGGAAAGACAGGATTTCTTTTTAGATACCTGCAAGTGAGAACCTACTTTGACAAAAACCTCAAGGAAGAATTGGGGAAAAGTGAGAAATGGAAATATTTTTTATCATTAACAAAGCCCAGATTAGGTAACAAGATCATCTCCAAATTATATTAATCCATACAATTATCTAAACCGCAGAAAACAGAATACAATAACAATAAATGGGAAAAGGAAATATGGGTACCAATTCCTCAAGACAGCTGGGAGAAAATATGCCATCTACAATGGGTCACAACTAGGTCACACACGGAGGGAATTCTGCTGGAAAAACATCTCAAGATTTTTCATCACACCCATTCAGAAGAGACATCAAGGCAACGGTGATGCTTGTTGGAGGCTCTGTGGGTCTGACGGGGTCAATCATTGCCATATAATTTGGGGCTGCCAGGTAATAAGACCTTTTTGGACTGAGATCCACCAACATATTACCAATGAGTTTAATGTGAACATTCCATTAGAGTGTGTGAACATATATTTGGGATGTTTGTTTGATACATGGAACACGAGGGATAAAAAGCTGTTGATAGTACTGTTGGCAGCCAGCAAGAAAGCCATCACCAGGAAATGGTTAAAAGCAGATCCTCGCACCATTGAGGAATGGATAGAAATCATCCATGGAATTTATGTGATGGAGAAGATATCCTCTTCCCTCAGAGTTGAAAAAGACAAATTTTACCAGGTCTGAAGTAAATGGACTGAGTACGTGAAACCAATCAGGTCTGATCGAACCCTAACCCCAGTTATTCTCTTTCTTATTGTGTTCACTTGTAATATTGTTTAAAATGTATAAAGAAATATAAAACAAAACACGGAAGGGCAGTATGGACAGAATCTAATTATTACCATTCTCTTCTATGTTTTGGAGTCAATGTTGATGTGAATAATATTTGTGATGGAAATTTGCCTTTCTAAATAAAAAGAGAATCCCCCCCCAAAAAAAGAAAAGAAAAAGAAAGTTTACAAAAACATAGCAAAAATAAAGTTAAAAGTGCAAACAATAAGTTCATCATCTCAAATATTCTGATCATTTAACAGTTTCATACGTGTACATTCTCACAGGCATTTCAGCCACGTTGCCTTTAGTCAGTCTCTCTTAGCTGTGAAAGAAGTATCCACAATGCTTCGCCATATCTACACCAAGACAGAACTGCAGTTACACTTTTAGGACAGTAGGTGTCAGTGTTGCATCATAGAGCTGAATTGAATCCGGCCCTTTTCAACTATGTTACATAGCCTCGCTTCCACTGCACAAAAAGTGCCGGGATGGAAGGGAGCACTACGGAGCAGTACGGCAAAGTGTAACCAAAGCCAAATCTGGTGAGCGTTTACTCTGCAGAAAATAGTTAAAATGTCGGCGGGGTTGAGAGCTCTGCAGATATGTGGCGATGCAACAGTAATCTCAGCTTGGGCGTCAGATCTGGACCTTATCAATCCTCTGTTGTTGTTTACGTACTCCGCTTAGCACTAGTTGTTTTGTTAACTTTTTCTTTTTTTTGAAGCCACAGAGCTGCAGCTGCAACTTTCGTGTAGGTTCCGAGAGAGCTAACGCTGGCCGGTGTAGTTGCCAGATCTGTCCGGTTTACCAGATCTGTCCGGGGCGGGGCTTGCGCATGCGCCTGAGCTACCAGAGCTGTCCAGGGTGGGGCTTGAACCCGCGCACGGTGATGGTATATGTCTATGCCTACAACGGCATTTGGGACTTGAGAGGAAACATATACTCACTATGTGACTAAGGTCGGCATACAGTGGCTATGTAGTAACCTGTTCTACATTCGTACACGTCCATCATATTTAACTTTCCCTCTTTTACTTCCAATTAACGTGCGTATGCGTCTACTTCCTGCTACTATATAGCCACCGCAACCAGGAACGGTGTGATCAGGTATCGACTAGTCACCCTGAACAGAAAGACCCGCCCACAGCCCTTGCTGGTTTGCATTGTATTGCTTTTGTCTTTTCCAGACGGCTTGACTCATTGAGTAAAATGCAATGACAAAAGCAAATGGAAAAGACAAAGACAAAACAGGAGAAGCATTGACAAAATGGAATAAGCAAAGACAAGATAGAAAAAGAACATGACTACCTTTGTATATTTTTTGTATTATTGATTCTCTTTATATTTCCACATTTATTTCTTTTTAATTTGGCACTCCTGTAATTCCATAAAAACACAGCAAAAACAGTTTGGGGTCAAATTGACCCCAGTGGAACACCAATACGTGTAATATGTGTTCAGTAAATTGGAAAAAATGTCATCATGATAATTTTATGCTTAATTATTTAAAAGTCATGAAATATGAAGCAAATAAAATATATTAAGCTATTTTATTTTCGAATTTTAATCATTTATTTTTGAATGATAAACACTGAATGTCTTCAAACTGACCCCATAGAAGGGTTTAAGCTTTGAAGAATGTATATTATTATATTTTGTATATATTTCTATGTAAAGCTTTTATGTATTTCTTTTATTTCTTTGTAGAACACTGAATTACCTTGTGTTTCAATGGTGCTTTATAAATCCATTTCACTTGCCTTCCCTTATAGTCTGTTGCCAGGTTTGAGAATGATGCAATAAACCAGCGCAATAATTTCAATGCAACATCAGTGTTTTATGCATCTTGAGACCTCAATATTTTATGACTTGACTGCTGTTTTGTTCTTAGACACTTTTTTTTTTTTTTTACAGTTTTTCTCAATTGATAAAACATTAAATTCCATTCACTGCACACAGCCACCAACTGACTGCACACATTTTTCAATACTGTAAGTGCTTGTGCCTTGAGTGTTGCTATCTGAGCCTTTGGAAATGGAATTGTGTTCATGTGTGCATTTTTAAAGACAATTAAAGGTCTCTCTCTTCAAATCTGTCTGTCTGTCTGTCTGTCTGTCTGTCTGTCTGTCTGTCTGTCTGTCTGTCTGTCAACTGCATCCCCTCAAATGGAAAAGTCTTTTGTCATGAAGGTGTGACACAGAAAAAGTCAAAATCATAATTACTTGCAGATGTTCTTTATTGAACTGACAATTTAAACTTGGAGCAGTATTGAATAGAATTACAACATAAGCATAGAAAGAACCTGATTTACTTAAATCATTCAGAGATGAATCATTTTGACGTGTAATGAAATCACTTGTTTTAATATTTGTCAAAAGAGAAAAATCCCGACTGATACTTGCAAACGACCATTAAGAAACACATGATTGATTAAAACCACTGAACTGTCTTAAAGAAAAAGTTCAAGAAGAAAAATCAAAATTGAAATCCAAAAGTTAACCACAGTGATTATGCATGTTGATGATCTCTAAATGATTTAAAGGAGAGCAGAATATATCTAATCTTCAGCTGTGGTAGAGCCATTATGGTCACAGTAGTTCTGCAGGTGACTGGCGTAGTGGGGCAGCAGGTTTGAGTGGTGGCTCTGGAGTAGTTCTTGGAGTTGGTGGATGACCTGTTGTTCTTTCTGGAAGAGCCCCAAAAGGTTCTGTTGCCCACAGAGAGAAAGGTGGAGCTGATGCAGGAGCACCTGGTGGTTGTTTACAAGCAGGCATTGCTGGTAGTGAAGTGGAAGTTGCTGGTGGTGGTCACTTGGCAGTTCTTCTTGTTGTTCCAGCAGCTTGTTTTGGTCACCAAGCAGCTTTAGATGCAGGTTGAAAAGCACCACTTGTTGTTGCTGGAGCAGCTCAAGGTTTATCTTGGCTGACAGTTGCTGTAGTTCCTGTAGCAGAGCTTTGATTTGTGCTAACAGTTCAGGTGACGGAGTGTAAACTGTTGTTGATTCAGTAACGGTAGTTGTCGGCTCAGGAGTGGTTGTAGTTGTGGTTGTAGTCGGCTCAGGAGTGGTTGTGGTTGTGGTTGTAGTCGGCTCAGGAGTGGTTGTAGTTGTGGTTGTGGTTGTAGTCGGCTCAGGAGTGGTTGTAGTTGTGGTTGTAGTCGGCTCAGGAGTGGTTGTAGTTGTGGTTGTGGTTGTAGTCGGCTCAGGAGTGGTTGTAGTTGTGGTTGTGGTTGTAGTCGGCTCAGGAGTGGTTGTAGTTGTGGTTGTGGTTGTAGTCGGCTCAGGAGTGGTTGTAGTTGTGGTTGTGGTTGGGGCAGGTGTAGTTGTTGTGGTAAAAAGGAAACAGGTTGGTGTAAAAATAACTGTTCCCACTTCTTCCAGGAAAGGCAGATTTCTGATGTCATTAGCGATGTCACACACATTTGAAGTTCCACATCCAGCAACAGAGATCTGTTGGCGATCTATCAAGACTGTGGATGAAAAGATTGAATTTGAGTCAAACAATTTCTGCATTAGTCATGACAGACAAATATATGTTGATGATTAAAGTACGAAGAAAACAGATTCAGAGTCTTCTGTATGTATAGAGAAAGAAAAAGTGTATTCATGATGACTTTGAAATATATATATCAATCTTTTTCCTGTTCAAAGGCATGCAGTGATTTTGAGTCCTTACACTCATGAAACAAGTTTAAACAGAAGTAAAAATGATTCAGAGATTTTTTTTAAATGTACAATAAAAATACTCACTATCTGACTGAAAGCAGGTGTCCTCCTCTCCTCTACAACTCACTACTGCGTCACACTGATCAGTGCTGGGATCACAACCATCGCATTGTATTCCATTTACTGCAGGAATAGCAGGGACTGAAACAAAAGAGATGAAACCACAGAGTGAATATTCAAGCCTTTTAACTTTAAAAGTATTTTGAAATATTTGTTGTTAATTCTTTTCATCACAATTCTTCTGATCCAAATATACTTACAGCTTAGGGTCCTCAAGTTGCATTCATTCACGTCATCACAGCACTCAGCATTTGCAACTGTGTGTATCCCACCCAGGTTGGCTGCAATAGTCTGTGTGCCTGTGGTTGGACAAACAGCGGGACCTGCACAGTCCCTGTAGATTCTCTCTGTTCCATCGGTTTCTGTTGTCAAAAAAAGAGTATTATGAATTTCATGGAACACATGTTGAATTTTTCAATAGTTCAGTGAAAAGGAAAAGATGATATGAAGAAAAGAATACCTGTGATGAAGGCATTCAAACACATTTCTCCAGGCGCACATTCAACTGTCTCTCCGAAAGCACAGCTCAGATCATTGAAATCTGTACATACGTGACACTGGATTTCTCCATCTGTAATGGGAACAAACAAAGAAAAATAATATTTTATGAAAAGAAATGTGTGAACGGTGAAATGTCTGAAGATCCTGAATGTCTGAAGTCTTTGGCAGAATATCATTTAGATTTAACATTGAGCTTTAATCCTGGTTTATACATATGTACATAACTACTTTCACAGTTTTAGTTTAGCTTTTTGTTCTTGAATTCCTATCTCCAGAGGTTTTTCCCTGTGCTGTCACATTTCAATATCTCTCATAGGAATTAATAACTAATTATGTTTCATCTATTATTTTTGATCCATCATTAATTCCAGAAATCAAAGTAAAACTTAACAGCTTCAGCAGATTTACTAATAGATACATGTTATAATATTATTATTATCATTAAACTTTCTTTTACAATTTCTAAATTGTATTTCCGTGTTAATAATAAATGAACTTGTGTTGTACCTGCATAAGTTGTATTGTAAAATAAGTTTGGTTACCTGCGCTGGAGAATGCCCACAGGAGAGCGAAAGAGAGGATCAGCTTCATCATGATGATCAGGAGTTTTCAGGAGTCTTCCTGAAGGCTGGATCTGTCTCTGCTGAGCATCACTTGCCTTTTTATATTCATTTGCTGAAATAATTGAAGAAAATTAAATGCGTAAGCACCTTAATTACTGGGTGTTTATGTACATTGTTCGAGGATAATCCTTCAGATACTCCCCATGATTCATGGGAACAATCCCCACACCCCATTTATTTAGAAGAGATGTTCCTCTGCTCAAAACACTGAAGGCCTCTGAGTTAAAAAAAATAAAGAAAATAGTTGATTGTTTTTGCGTGCACTTTGGACAATGAACTGTCCACCTCCCTTTATTTTCCATTTGACAATTGAATAGTTGTGTGTCAGCTGTGAAACCACGCACCCTGTTCTACAGTTTTACATTATATCTATGAATATTTAAACGCTCCCTGAATCTTGAAATAGCATCACATATATGGCTACAAACAGATGCAGCAAGCATCAGGGTTTCACGTTATTTGTTGATGTGTTTGTTTTTTCACACATTTAAATTGAATCATTACACAACAAATCTTTTTAAATTCTCATTAACGTGAAGGACTCCACTCAGCAGGAGTGGTCCAGATCACGTCTTTAAAACGTCATTTCCACACTTCCAGAAGACGTCTTCAGGGAGGCCAGAATGAAAGTTTGTTTGTACGTCTCTCCTGGACATTGCATTGAGGCCCTGTCTGGACGTCACATGAACGTCCAGACAGTTTGAAAGTTTGAGAACTCTAGCTCAAACATTCAGTGAGTTACAAGTGCTGAAGCAAAAAGTGTTACAACCATCCCTTGTCTCCCCTATATTCTAAACTTTAAAATATATTTGGGTTGCACCCATAGTATATGTGTCAGTGTTTTGTTGTGTTGTTCCCCACATTGCATCAGTTCAATAGCTAATCAAGAGTAATTTTTTTCCGTAAAAGTGTAATTATGTGTATAGAAAGAGATAAAGACAGAAAAACAGAAGATAAAACAGTGCTATGTGAATGTACCATACCGTCTCCACGCGATAAGACAGACCTCCAGAAATGTGGATACTTCACCGATAACAAAAGGTTCAACAGAAGAAAGGAACGATACAAATTAAGGGCATCAGTAATTTACATGTTGAAAACCGTGACGTAGTACCAACCATAGTACCAGGAGTTGTTGCTGCAATGGAAATAAAGAGCAGCAGTGTGTAGAGGAGAGGATGAGTGTGTTTTTACCAGAGAGCGAATAAAAAGTTTAAATACTTTTACATACTCAAGTAAAAGTGTTTTAACTGTAACATAATATTTCTAAAATAAAAATAAAAAGGAGGCTTACAAAAAGATTACTGGAGTAAGCGTATTTGAATTACTTAAGTGGTGAGTAATTACTGAGTAATCGTTCATTAAATTACAAAAGCTAAAATAGAGTGAAACAATACGACATGAAAGTAGAAACAAATGTGTTAGAGTAATTTTATACATAGTTGCCATATCCGTGCTTAATTATATTCATGTTCAAGTTCAGTTATATTCCTTGTGTTCTTTCTTAAACAGCGCCTCTGAGGCGCTGCTCACTAATCATATTTTCTGAGCAGGTCAACCTGACCAAGGCTGATAAGCAGGATGAGCCGCGCTATCCACACAGCCGCCTTCTCGAGGTCCCATGCGCAGGGGATGGCCTTTGATTGTACTCATAGTCGCTACAACTGTTAAAGCTCACAGAATGTTTGTTTCTATGATATGTATCCTGTAAACCCTCCCCTTTGTTGAATGGAATAAAAACGCAGGAGAAATGGCCTGGGAGCAGAGTGGATAGGAGGTGTATTTGGGCACACTCCTAGCCATTTCTCCTCGAGTAATCAAAAGCTCATTCTTGTTGTCTTCTTCTTTCTTGCAGATTTGATAAATGTCCGTAGCCTAAACCTGACATTAACTTGGTCCTTCGAGTCGGATGCCAACAACGCCTGAGGATTCCGACAGACGCGGAGATCAGCAGAAAGACCACGGCCGTGGCAGGCTCACTAGGTGAGACCTAAGCTCCTTTTCCGGGACTGGTGGTCTCCCCAACTGTCGGAATCCGACGGCTGACGGCATCCAACGGCGAGAGGAAAAAGACTCCGAAGGGTGAGCATTGTTTTGGGTTAAAAAGAAAAATGTGCGACTGAGGGTTGCAGGATAATAAAACCCTGTGAATTCTAGACTCTAACAGGTAAAATAGAAAGACGCTGAGGTAATGAACACCTGAGAATAGTTCATGTTAAACGGGCGACGGAGTCCACGGTTGAGCGTCTACCAAAAATCCGCGAGAAAGAAAATAAAAGTGTGCACGTTGAATGAGTGGGTGGCCTGTGAACCACTAGGTTACAGCCATCATTTAAAACAACAGGGAAGTAAGTAGTGGGCTGACGTGGATGCACAGGCAAGAATTCTCCACCTGAGAGGGCTGAAGCGAGAATTACCACGTTCAGTTACAGATTAACCACTACCCTGTTGAAGAAGTAACAAAGCGGAACCATAGACTACCCCAGGTAGTAGGGTCCGTCCAAATTTAAAAACAAAATGGGACAAGGGAACACCAAAAAAACCTAAACCGCGCGATAAATTAACTTGTAAAGATTGGAAATATGTAGAACGCTGCAGCGAAGAAAATGTAAAACATTTGGATAACTGGATCGCAAAATACGGCTTCGACGGGAGCCTCAATACACAAAAAATAACAGTTTTACAAGATGCGATTAAAGAAAAAACTAAAAAAAAAAAAAACAAGGCGCTAAACTAAAAGATAGCATCTATTTCTGACCAGAAAACAAACCAATCCTACCAAAAAACCTATACAAATGGGCAGCAATATTTGAGCCATGTCACATGTCACATGTCACATGGCTCAAACAGGAGGGAGGGTAGGACAAATACACAAAATATATACAACCTATGGCTTTAATTCTTACTCAAAAATTTTTGTAGGACATGTTTAAACATGCGCTAAACATAATCCGCAAGGGAACATAAAACCAAAGAGAGGGAAATTCCCAGAACCAAAATATCCATTTCAAGTAATACACATGGATTACATAGAATTAAACAAAAGTGAAGGTTATGAATACTGCCTAGCGATAATCGACGCATTCACTAAATGGATAGAGGTATTTCCGACAAGGACACCAGATTCCTTGACAGTAGCCAAAGCATTATGTAAAGACATAATAATAAACAATTCCAGAGGTAATCAGAAGCGATAATGCTAGACATTTTGTAAATGCAGTGATTAAACATATAGGAACTTTGTTTCACATAGATCTAAAAAATCATTGTTCATATCATCCGCAGAGTGCAGGTCTAGTAGAGCGAATGAATGGAACAATAAAAAATAGATTAAAGAAGTGCATGGAAGAAACAAATAGACCATGGACAAAATGCTTAGATTTGGTAAAAATGTACATTAACATCACCAGTACAAATGGCTTAACGCCATATGAAATGTTATTTGGACGACCTTACAGAATACCAACCTTTAAAAATTATTGGGAACCTTAACATTGGGAAGTTAATGTCAGGTTTAGGCTACGGACATTTATCAAATCTGCAAGAAAGAAGAAGACAACAAGAATGAGCTTTTGATTACTCGAGGAGAAATGGCGAGGAGTGTGCCCAAATACACCTCCTATCCACTCTGCTCCCAGGCCATTTCTCCTGCGTTTTTATTCCATTCAACAAAGGGGAGGGTTTACAGGATACATATCATAGAAACAAACATTCTGTGAGCTTTAACAGTTGTAGCGACTATGAGTACAATCAAAGGCCATCCCCTGCGCATGGGACCTCGAGAAGGCGGCTGTGTGGATAGCGCGGCTCATCCTGCTTATCAGCCTTGGTCAGGTTGACCTGCTCAGAAAATATGATTAGTGAGCAGCGCCTCAGAGGCGCTGTTTAAGAAAGAACACAAGGAATATAACTGAACTTGAACATGAATATAATTAAGCACGGATATGGCAACTATATATAAAATTACTCTAACAAAATGCATCTTAACAAAAATACATTGAAGCAACCTAAGCCAAATCTTTTTAAATCCTTTTTATATGAAGTGATAACCGTTAAAAAACGTGTTTCACATTAGTTTAAGTCCATTTGGACCTGTGCTTCTCCATTTTCTCAACCCTGTGTTTGGGTGACTTTATTTTGGTCAAAAACTCAGGAAACTGTCTTTATATTAATGTTTTATTAAAGGACATTTATTTCAATTGACCTGGTGCTTTATGAAGAATACTGCAGTACTTTTTCATGTGAGACACATCCCACAAGAAGCTGCCCTGGGCTGTTATTCTAGAAAAACCAAAAATATTGGGCGTGCCTGGTCAGCCTCTAATACTGTAGAACTTGACTAGAGTTCATCCTGATCAGATACCTGAATCACGTCAACTGGTTCCTTTCAATGTGGAGGAGTAACAGCTTGAGTTTGAAAACTCAGTTCAGTTGCTTGTATCCACGACCTTAGTCGTGGATACAAATTCATGACCATAGGTGAGGGTGGGGATGTAGACTGACTGGTAAACAGAGAGTTTTGCTTTACAGTTCAGCTCCGTCTTCACTAAAACAGTCTGTAACAGTGACTGCATTACTGAAGCTGCCTGTCTGCAGCCGTTCTCACAATCACTCTACTCTTCACTTGTGAAAAAGAACCCAAGGCCTCTCCCCCTACATGGACAGCGCATGCCATTCTTTTCTGTGAGAGAGCCATGAACTCAGACTTGGCAGTGAAGAGTGTATCCGCAAAACTTTCTTCGCTTTTGGGGGGTCTGTTTACACAACACCGGTGTCGATCCACTGTATTCGCTAAGTTTTTAAACCGACTCCCAAGGTGGAAATATTTTGTCACATTCGCGATCCCTCCCTCCTGTAGAGACTGCTGGAGCGCTGTTACTGTGCATGAGCATCTCTCCCCACCTCCCCGATGACAATAGTTCCTTCTGCTCATGCGCCTGTAAACAAACATGGCGGACCCGTACTGGTATGACTCGTATTCTAGTTTCATCGTCCATATCAGTAGTTTAATAGTTGAGACTCACCCCTGATAGCATACGATTTGTCATTAGTCCATACGATTGTCAGGTACTCTCCATTTTGTTCATGTTTATAGTGTATTGTTCTCTGCACGTAAGAAAAAGCGCCTTCCCATGGCCCGGCATACTAACTACATCGTTGTCAGTGTGTCCACTGCTGCAGTGTGAACGCACTCATGTGAAACGTTGTTGTGTAAACGCAGCCTCAATCAGCCAAAAAGACCTTCCTTCCCTCCTCCACACGATGCCGTCTTTGCCTCGGCTGTGCCTCAACACCCTATCTATGTAAGTCATAAACTGAACGGGTGACAAGATTCAACCTTAGCAGAGTCAAGCAGCCCCCATAAACAAGTGTGACTTAATGCTGACTTGCCAAGTATACAGACGCAGCTCTCACACTGGAAGAACAAAGACTTGCTAGCACACATCAATTTGATATTTTATACTCCCTAAACACCTTTCCCAGTCCCAAAGCACTCGATGGATGAATTCCTATGTCCCATCGATAAGCTGTGAGAGAGTGAAGAGCTGGTCCCTTGTTCCAAGGACTGGGTAGAATCTGAAATATTCCTCCTTTATTTGAGATGTAAGCTCGAGACAAAAGTTAGTTGCACTTGGTATGCAAATATTATAATGCAAAGCATTATAAAATAAAATAAAAAAAACACCAAAACAAATATGTGACAGAAATACAATTTTTAATCTGTCAATGAACAATTGTATGGTGTTGTTTTCCAAAAATGTTATGATGAAAATATGAAATAATAAACAATAGAAAATGTAATGTTCATCCATCCATCCATCTTCTATAACGCTTAACCTGTTCAGGGTCACGGGGGATCCCAGCCTACTGTGGGTCAGGGCAGAGTACACCTGGACAGGCCGCCAGTCCCTCACAGGACAAACAAATAAGAGACAGACAACAACTGTCACAACGAGTGAACACTGTTTATTTACAATATATACAGTATTAAAGGAAAAAAGGGCTTTGGTGGTCATGGAGTCTGAACACAGGCAGGCAGGCAGGCAGGCAGGCAGGCAGGCAGGCAGGCAGGCAGGCAGGCAGGCAGGCAGGCAGGCAGGCAGGCAGGCAGGCAGGCAGGCAGGCAGGCAGGCAGGCAGAAGGAAACAGTCAGCAGCTGCTCTCAGTAGTTTTCAGTGGCCTTCATTAACTTCCACACAGCTGAATCCACTTGGCCTTTACCAGCCAGCCTGAGAGAGGCACGGGGCAGGTCCAAGCCATGGGTCTGACCTGCAAACGCAGCAGGAGAGAGAGGAGCTACTGCAGGTACACACAAACCCAACGTTCCCAACCAGGCACGCAGGCCTGGAGAGCCAGGGCTGTGATATAACACACTCACATTCACACCTACAGACAATTTATTGTCACCAACTAACTGGACAGGTATGTTTTCGGCCAGTATTTGAACCTGAACCTTATTGGTGTGAGGTGAGATCATTTACCACTGCACCAGTTTGATGTATCATGAAATACATTTTGACCTTTTTCTATACACAATGATTTTTTTACTTTTTTTTCAAATAAAAATCAAAAATACCCAAATGGACGAGCATTAAATGTCACATGTTGCTGTTGCTCATAGTAGTGGGTGAGAGCAGTACATGCAAGATGATCTGGACTTTGCTAAGTTGAGTGGGGTACATGTTGTAGCCACTCACAAGGGTGTATATGGTGTTCTTCCATGTTAAAAAAAAAAAAAAAGACAAACAGTCCAGAAATTACTCTGTCTCCGTGTACCCCTCCTTGTAACTACAAACACTACACTGCTATGCCAACATAGCAATGGTACAATGCAGGGCTCTACATCAGAATGAACTTTTTGAATCACCTGACATTGTGGCTGATAGATTTTAAAAGTAACAAGGCACTTGTAATTTCCACCAGCCACTCTTCACTCTTTCTCCTCTCTTTCTTTCGCTTTTTGACTTTCCTCTTATGAGTATTTCGGAAAGCGTCTTTGCTGCAGTCTCTTCCTCCCATGCAGTGGCCCCTGCTTTCTCCTGTTGGGCCTTGGTGGTCTCCATAAGGGTGTTTAACCTTATGACCTCCTCGTTCTTCTGCCTCACTTATGTGAAGGTTGGAAAACCGCTCTATGAGGTCGTTGATGGTGACGCAAGATGTTTCAACGTCGTCCTGGCGAGACCGGATGCTGCTTCTCAGGTGCTGCAGCTCCTCCTGGGTCTCTGTCAGCTCTGCCTTGGTGGTCTCCATCAGGGTGTTGAACTTTTTCACCTCCTCGCTTGTGGCTCAATTCAACTCTGAGGTTTTCACAATCAATGTGATTAAAGTGTAGAGCTTCTGCCAGGTTGAAAAACTGCTCCTTAAGGTTCTTGAAGTTGATGCGAGCTTCTTCAGCTTCATCCTGGTGGGACGGCAGACTTTTTCTCAGGTGCTGGACCTCCTCCTGCATCCCTCTCAGGAGTTGGTCCTTCTCCTGGAGCTCTGAGTCCTTCTGCTGCAGTTCACACTCTGAAGCTGTGACCCGGCTCCTCCAGACCTCTTTTTCCTCCTGCAGTTTCTTGTTCTCATCCTCCAAGCTGCTGAAGCGATGCTGCAACTTGCTGTCGTCTGCAACCATTTCCACATTGAAGTTGCGGTAGAAGAACAAGGCAACAATTGCTTAGGGCTATGGCTATACATTGCATTTGACAATTATTATTGTATAATTGTGCTACTACAGTATTAATGTTATTGCTATTCTTAGAATTATTATATTCTCAAATTATTATTTTATTTTATATTTACTGGTATTCTCATTGTACGATTATTATTGGTATATTATTATATTATATTACCTTCTTAGAATTATCTAATGCTGTTTATCATTATTATAGTTTTTATTATTGGATTATAGTTACTGGATTCTTATATTATGATTGATATTATTATTAGAACCATTACTACGGCTGAGTATAGCCAGTAAACTATTTGCCAACGATAACAGTATTATCACAATACAGCGATTCTGCTCGGTATGTCACTGGAAATTTCATCCACGATACATTACGATATCTGTCTCGCTCAAGAAATTCAGAAATTATTGACTGCACTCATTTCACATGATTTACAAAACATTGTCAATCAATTTCACATGAATGACAGCCCAGTAAAACAAAGTGTGTACCGCACATTAACACACACTAAACAAAGTGTATACTGCACATCATGCACACAAACAAAGTGTATACTGCACATCATGCACACTAAACAAAGTGTATACTGCACATCATGCACACAAACAAAGTGTAGACTGCACATCAATGCATACAAAGTGTATACTGCACATTAACACACACTAAACAAAGTAGCTACATGTATGACGTTTTAAAAAAAATCAAACAGTTTAGAAATCGTTTTAAAATTCAACTGATAATTCTACTTAAAGATTGAGGAGTATATCTTCCCATCATCGATGTTCATTCACCCCTGCCACCACCACCGGTCCAAGATGGCGGTGCTGTTGATGTGTCCCTCCTCAGTTATGAGGCGTCTAATCTTTATTATGTCTATGGCCACACTGACGTGATCGCCTTTCACTAACTACTTTAGGAAGCCCTCTAACACCTTTCCTTAACCCCGTGACGTCATCCACGGGGTTAAGGTAAAGTCGATAGATAAGGCGTTAGGAGGGACAATCCGGACTCCGACAAACCCGGAAATATAAATACGATGAGTGGACACGCCCACATTACACCAAAAACCAACATAGCCAGATGATTTCCTAATCAAACAAAATACTTTTGTTACCGAAACAAAGAAATGACATTTACAATATTGTACAAGAAATAAGAAATGTGTTAAAGGAAAAATAAATTAAATACTTCAAACTTATACTTAATGCAACAGTGCCATCTATTGGCATGAACAAAATTTGCTCAACATGACGTCTTTCAAGCAGGAATGGTGTGATCAGGTATCGACTAGTCACGCTGAACAGAAAGACCCGCGAACAGCCCTTGCTGATTTGCATTGTATTGCTTTTGTCTTTTCCAGACGGCTTGACTCATCGAGTAAATGCAATGACAAAAAGCAAATGGAAAAGACAAAGACAAAACAGGAGAAGCATTGACAAAATGGAATAAGCAAAGACAAGATAGAAAAAGAACATGACTGCCTTTGTATATGTTTTGTATTGTTGATTGTCTTTATATTTCCACATTTATTTCCTTTTAATTTTGGCACTCCTGTGATTCCATAGCTGGCGACAGATCAATGTGATGCTATTTCAAGATTCAGGGAGCGTTTAAATATTCATCGACATAATGGAAACTCTTCATTTCCATAACTGGAGAACAGTGTGCATGGTTTCACAGCTGACACACAACAATTCAATTGTCCAAAAAAAAATATAAAGGGAGTTTGACAGTTCATTGTCCAAAGTGCACACAAAGCCAACCAACTAATTTCAACAGAGAGGCATGCCGTCAGTGTTTCCAGCTGAGAAACATTTCAAATAAATAAAAAGGGTATGGTGATTGTTCACAAGAATCAAATCGGGAGTGTCTTAAAGATCATCCTGTAAGAATGGACAACACACCCAGTAATTAAGGTTGTCACGCACACATTTTTCATCAAGTACTTGAACACCTGAACAATATAAAAAGGCAAGTGATGCTCAGCAGAGACAGATCCAGCCTTCAGGAAGACTCCTGAAAACTCCTGATCATCATGATGAAGCTGATCCTCTCTTTCGCTCTCCTGTGGGCATTCTCCACCAAACATATTTTACAATACAACTTATGCAGGTACAACACAAGTTCATTTATTATTAACACGGAAATACAATTTAGAAATTGTAAAAGAAAGTTTAATGATAATAATAATATTATAACATGTATCCATTAGTAAATCTGCTGAAGCTGTTAAGTTTTACTTTGATTTCTGGAATGAATGACGGATCAAAATAATAGATGAAACATAATTAGTTATTAATTCCTATGAGAGATATTGAAATGTGACAGCACAGGGAAAAACCTCTGGAGATAGGAATTCAAGAACAAAAAGCTAAACTAAAACTGTGAAAGTAGTTATGTACATATGTATAAACCAGGATTAAAGCTCAATGTTAAATCTAAATGATATTCTGACAAAGGCTTCAGACATTCAGGATCTTCAGACATTTCACCGTTCACACATTTCTTTTCATAAAATATTATTTTTCTTTGTTTGTTCCCATTACAGATGGAGAAATCCAGTGTGACGTATGTACAGAGTTCAATGATCTGAGCTGTGCTTTCGGAGTGACAGTTGAATGTGCGCCTGGAGAAATGTGTTTGAATGCCTTCATCACAGGTATTCTTTTCTTCATATCATCTTTTCCTTTTCACTGAACTATTGAAAAATTCAACATGTGTTCCATGAAATTCACAATGCTCTTTTTTTGACAACAGAAACCGATGGAACAGAGAGAATCTACAGGGACTGTGCAGGTCCCGCTGTTTGTCCAACCACAGGCACACAGACTATTGCAGCCAACCTGGGTGGGATACACACAGTTGCAAATGCTGAGTGCTGTGATGATGAGAATGAATGCAACTTGAGGACCCTAAGCTGTAAGTATATTTGGATCAGAAGAATTGTGATGAAAAGAACAAACAACAAATATTTCAAAATACTTTTAAAGTTAAAAGGCTTAAATATTCACTCTGTGGTTTCATCTCGTTTGTTTCAGTCCCTGCTATTCCTGCAGTAAATGGAATACAATGCAATGGTTGTGATCTCAGCACTGATCAGTGTGACGCTGTAGTGAGTTGTAGAGGAGAGGAGGACACCTGCTTTCAGTCACAGAGTGAGTATTTTTATTTTATTTATTTTGTTTAAACTTGTTTCATGAGTGTAAGGACTTAAAATCACTGCATGCCTTTGAACAAGAGAAAGATTGATATATATATTTCAAAGTCATCATGAATACACTTTTTCTTTCTCTATACATACAGAAGACTCTGAATCTGTTTTCTTCGTACTTTAATCATCGACATATATTTGTCTGGCATGACTAATGAAGAAATTGTTTGACTCAAATTCAATCTTTTCATCCACAGTCTTGAAAGATCGCCAACAGATCCGTGTTAATGGATGTGGAACTTCAAATGTGTGTGACATCGCTAATGACATCAGAAATCTGCCTTTTCTGGAAGAAGTGGGAACAGTTATTTTTACAGCAACCTGTTTCCTTTTTACCACAACAACTACACCTGCCCCAACCACAACTACAACCACTCCCGAGCCAACTACAACCACTCCTGAGCCGACTACAACCACAACCACAACCACTCCTGAGCCGACAACTACTGTTACTGAGGCAACAACAGTTTACACTCCGTCACCTGAACTGTTAGCACAAATAAAAGCTCTGCTACAGGAACTACAGCAACTGTCAGCCAAGATAAACCTTGAGCTGCTCCAGCAACAACAAGTGGTGCTTTTCAACCTGCATCTAAAGCTGCTTGGTGACCAAAACAAGCTGCTGGAACAACAAGAAGAACTGCCAAGTGACTACCACCAGCAAATTCCACTTCACTACCAGCAATGCCTGCTTGTAAACAACCACCAGGTGCTCCTGCATCAGCTCCACCTTTCTCTTTGTGGGCAACAGAACCTTTTGGGGCTCTTCCAGAAAGAACAACAGGTCATCCACCAACTCCAAGAACTACTCCAGAGCCACCACTATAACCTGCTGCCCCACTACGCCAGTCACCTGCAGAACTACTGTGACCATAATGGCTCTACCACAGCTGAAAATTAGATATATTCTGCTCTCCTTTAAATCATTTAGAGATCATCAACATGCATAATCACTGTGGTTAACTTTTGGATTTCAATTTTGATTTTTCTTCTAGAACTTTTTCTTTAAGACAGTTCAGTGGTTTTAATCAATCATGTGTTTCTTAATGGTCGTTACATAGAAATATACGAAATATAATAATATACATTCATCAAAGCTTAAACCCTTCTATGGGGTCCATTTGAAGACATTCAGTTTTTATCATTCACAAATAAATGATTAAAATTCCAAAATAAAATAGCTGAATTTATTTTATTTGCTTCATATTTCATGACTTTTAACTGATTAAGCATAAAATTATCATGATGACATTTCTTCCAATTCACTGAACACATATTACACGTATTGGTGTTCCACTGGGGTCAATTTGACCCCAAACTGTTTTTGCTGTGTAAAGCTTGTTGGTCTGTCTGTGTGACCGAACATTCCCACACCTGCAGGTGCAGAGCTGATACTTTTGATACAGGGTGAGGTATTCCCGCAACAACATTGGTAGTTCATGCAAAATAAGGGCGGTGCAAACACATCAAAGCTTGCCTGACAGCTCTCTATTCAAATCCTTCCTCATTGTGATCTGTGTGTGCTGCAATCTGCACTGCTTTCTCTCTCTCACCTGAAAATGTCCATTGGGAAAAGGTTTACTGTCCACAAGGATTTGGAACAGCTCTTTGGCTGTGAAAGTGACATAGAGGAGAAAATGTCTGACACAGAAGATTGTGTTGAGGAGGATCCTTCACATCTGATGAGAATAGGCGTGTTGACCCTCCCGTTGTCTCTCAACCACTAGCAAACACCATTCCTTCCAAGAATGTAGAGATAATATGCTCCCTTTCCCCATTTCAACAGCAGGGTAGAATATAGCCATGGTCCCACGCCAGAGCGGGGCGAGGCGGGAGGGTACAGTACGGCAAAGCGCACAAAAGCCCGACTCTGTTTGCGCGGTCCCACCGCACACGTACGGTAACATTTAGGCGGGGTTGTGAACAATGCGGGTATGTGTCGGGCAAACAACAGGTCAGACGGCCATCTGAGTGAAGCCTTGAAGGCCCCTGCATACTCCCTTTTTGAACCCATAAGAACAAGAAGAAAATTCGTCAGTGACGTCAGCCAGCTGCTGAAAAAAAAGCTTTTTCGGCAGGACCGTTCATACTCCGATAAGAAGCTGCCGAACTCGCAGGCCACGCCCCCTCACAGCAGCCACACGTCTGTGATGCAGCGTTTAAACTTTTCAACTGCAGTTTATTTCTGGCCTCCAGTGCTTTCACAAATACATTTCTCTGAACTTTTTCAGTAATAAAAGAAAGTTTTTGTCCGAGCGCGATGTTGGTCTGGTATTAACTACAGGAGATGACAACTGTTCGTGATGCGTTCAGGTGCATCATGTAAAAGCCTTGACATTTTAACGAGCTGCGGCGCTCGTACAGTAGCGATGTTGCAAGCTAAATATGATTAAAATATGACTGATAGTCATGAGCAAACTGGAACACGCATGCGCAGTGCAGAAGTTTCAGCTTTAGACTCAATTAGACATTGACAAGTAGTGATGGCCATTATACACATTTTTTAGGCGGTTTTTAACAACACATCCACACATTTTTGACGGCTGGACGGCTCACTCCCTAAAACCATGATCACAACTGGTCTTTCATGTTTCTTGTATTTCCTCATATGCTAGATACAAAGACATGCTGAAAGAGGACTGAAAACAAAACAATTAAAGCATTATTCAACAGAAATATCTGACCATCAAAGTAGACACTGTGTTTGTCTCACTGAAACTGCTAACTGGTTTGACATGAGAGGAGCCTGATAACTAAAAGCACCGCCTCTTCATCAACTTTTAGAAAACCTCGGAACCTTTTTCGGAACCAAAAAATAACCTAGCAGAGCTGAAAGTGATCTGGGTAATATGGGACTAAGTAATAGCTCTTTAAGATGTGTTGGAGCTTGGTTGTTGAAAACTAAGTTAAAAGTATATATACTTTTGAAATTTGAAATTTCTTTCCAGATTTCAGAGGAAGCCAATGAAAAGAAGTTAATATTGGAGTCATGTGATTTCTCCTGCTGGTTTCCGACAGTACTCTCACAACAATATTTTGAATCAATCAAAGACTTCATAAGCAGGTGCTGCTATCACGGTGACACAAACAACAGCAGCACAACAATCCTGCTCCACGGCAATGAGGGACAAAAGGAGGGAGTGCAAATTGTGAGTGATTCATATTTTGCTTCAATAGTCTTTTGGAATGTGAAGCTCGTTTAACTTGCAGCACTGAGAAATGAAAGCATGAAACCCAAGTCATTCTTGTTATTGCACATAGACACACACGCAGTATTTCGTCTCTACTCTGTTGTGACTGTTTTTGTTTTTGTTGTTGCTGTTCTTGTTCAACTTCTTAAACGTGTAAACTTGTATTTTTGCTTCACCTCCAAGGGCAAAATCAGGTAATAAACTAGTAAAAGGTACAACTTTGAAGGGTAATAGCATTAATGAGAAAGAATATCAACTTTATGTGAACTAGATGTGATATTCTTTACAACGCAAACAATAGTGCAAACAAACTATTATTAATAGCAAGCTTGTCGAATTTCAATGCAACTTGGTATTCAATTGGATTGACCTTCAAATTTATTTGGTAGATCTTGACAAGTCCTTATTAATTGTGAATTTGTGGCATACTGATTATACCAATGCCTCGGATGCAACAGGAAACATATATGGACATATATATAAGCAGAATTGACAAGTGATGAAGGACTCTTGTATCAATGATCTTATCGTTACTCAGCTGGGTTCCAAACACTGCATCTTGTATCTACGATGAGGGAGTAGCCAGGGACCACTGAGGTGAGGATGGTCCCCCTCGCCGATTCACATGCTGTTCAACTCTTCAACAGAAAGAACACTGATCATATCACTGATATGGGGGAGGCACATATCAGCCTCCCCCATGGATACCAAAGCAAAATCAACAAATGTTGACCAGTTTGATAATAGAACGTGTTAGGTTGATGTGATGCACCACTTTTTAAGTTTATGAGCACTGGAATATACAGTATGTTAATGAAAACCTGGCAAAGCAAAAGCAGGATGAACAAGAAATGAATGCTCATTGAGGAGTTGCAAGTGTTCAAGAAGATAAAGAAAAGACGAGAACAAGACAGCGTTGTTGTAGTATGGAGTTCAAGAGTAGTGTAAAGTAGTATGCATTGTGCAGGAAGATTTTGCCTGGCCCGAGAACAGACCTCCTCTCTGGCATTATGGAAAATCAAAAGCAGAAAACTTCTGAATCACATTAGTTTTTACAGAAGCCATTTTATTTAATGACCAGGCAAACTTTAAACCGGATTACACACGTCTTACACAAAAAACTAACCCAATCAACTAAATATATGAAACTGATTTGTCTTCACCATGAGGTAAATTATATTGATATAAAACAATTGGTTGAAGAGAGAAAAATCACCCAATTAAAGCTGAAAATAAATGCAAAGAGAACCACCATCCTAATCTAAGTGCCAATATTTCAAAGAAAGCTAATTTAGTTGCAGTAGTTGTGTGGAAGTGAGACGTTCTGGTTGATTGTGCCTGTGGGGATGTTGACAGCTGATTTTCAGGTGATGGTGGTGGTTGTACAACAGCACTTGTACCTGGTGGAGAACCAGTTTTTGTTGTTTGAAGAGCTGCAGCCGGTGCGATTGCCCGCAGAGAGAAAGATGGAGCCGATGGAGCAGCAGCTGGTGGTTGCTTCCCAGCAAGCATTGCTGGTAGTACAATGGCAGTTGGTGGTGGTGGTGGTCAATAGGTAGGTCTTCCTGTTGCAGCACCAGTTGTTGGTGGAAGTCAAGCAGATGTAGATGCAGTTGGAAAACCAACCAATGTTGCTGATGGAGCATCTCTTGTTGTATCTGGGCTGACAGCCATTGTAGTTGACGCAACAAGTTTTTTATTGGGATTAACAGATTATGTGGTGGTGCCGAACTTGTTGTCATCTCAGCAGTAGTTGGGGCAGGTATGGTTTTTGTGGTAAAAGGATAGCAGGTTGGTGTACTAAGAACTGCACTCACTTCTCCCAGGAAAGGCAGAACCACAGTTACAGTATGACCTTAGATACACTCCCCATCTCTTTTGAGTCTGGGACCACAACCTTTGTATCTCTAATTGTATATGACGGCAGGAGACACCAAATGCGTGCCACTGTGTTACTGTTAGGTGGTATACTTTGTGCCCAATAGGGACAATCAGTTCTGAACTTGTCGGCACATACCGTTCAACAATTAATTTACCTTCCTGATAGTGTGTCTTCAATTGCAAGCTTGTGCTATGATGTTGGGTAAGAGAAACATCTCAAATAGTTACCTGCACCCTTGAATTATCAGTATCTGCTTGATTCAGAGTACTTGCCATCAATGCATTAACTCTGAGACATGATTATTTAACTTGTTTGATTCAATGTAGTTATAGTAACACAAATCCTTTCTACCCACTTCCCAGGCTCTTTGTGTCAAATTGGGTACAGCGTGTTGACGTGTGGTGACGTAAAATTACTTAAATTGGCCAATAAGTTGCCGGTTGAAAAGTGGAAAATCAAGGCAAAAAAAAAGGTTTATGAAGTTTATCATTACCCCTTGTGATATTTTGTAATTTCAGTCATCCTTTTATAAAAAAGAAGGAATGCATTCCATTTTTTTTTTGTTTTTTTTGAAAAGCAACACGAGAACTGTGTGTTCAGCCCTGGTCACTACAGTGAGGAAGAGGAAGAGAGTTATCCACCTCTGAGTCTGGCTCGACAGAAAGTCAATTAAACATTGTTGCCCAGTTTTATTTTTGACTCTTGCCACACCTGTTCTTGTCACGATAACTATAATTTTCTATTATTATATGCAATTAGTTGGCCCTGCTGAGGGAAATGGCAACTAAAACGGTCTCTTTTGATCCGAAACCGGGATCTTGATGATCAGTCACTTTGATCGTCTGTGGTACGGATCCGAGATCTGCTTCCCTCGCTTCGTACAGCGTGAGTGCATTGCGGCCTGACAGCTCGGTGTTTGACAGCGTGGGAACTTTTTGAAATCGCCACCAAGACGAGTTCTGACAACCCGGAGTGGCTCGCTTTTTGCCTGGATCCGGGTGTCAGCGGTGAAGACAGCAAAATGCCCCCGAGGAAAGCACCGTCAATGGAGGAAGTTGAGGAGATAAAACAGGCTCTCAACTTCATCACGGAGGAACTTTCTGCTGTTAGGAAACAGCAGAAGAGCATCATGGATCTGGTCGGAGAAGTAATGCAACTTCGAATACAGAATGCTGAGAAGGATAAACGCATTCAGCATCTGGAAAGCAGAGTCGCGGACCTGGAACAGTACACCATGGTGAATGACGTGATCGTCACCGGGCTCAAAATCAAACCCCGGTCATACGCGCGGGCGGTGACCCCGGAGAGCGAGGGGGGGGGAGCCCGGTGAGCTGGATGTTAGCTCCACGGAGAAGCAAGTGGCTGGGTTTCTACGGTCCAAGGGGATCGAGTTGGACTGTAATAACATCGAGGCCTGCCACCCTCTGACCAGGAGAAACGCCAGTGAGAATCCAGCGGTAATACTCTGGTTCACAAACAGAAAATACAAAATGGCCCTGCTGAAACAAGGAAGGAAGTTGAAGGGAACCAATGTTTTCATGAATGAGCACCTCTCCAAACATAATTCTGATATAGCCTGGAAAGCACGACAACTCAAAAAACAGAGAAAAAAACAAAACACATGGACTTCAAATTGCAAAATATTCATAAAACTGAACGGGACCCCCGAGGAAGCCAGAGTGATCTGCATACGCAGCGTCACTGAACTAGACAAATATCAATGAATGTCTCTGGATTATACTGCATCATCATGGCATGGACTGGATTAAGACTGGATTGGACATGGAGGTAACAAACAAAACTCAAACATGGCTTCACGCACTGACAGAACTAACTGTACACCTGGGGACATGAACCACATCGCACAGAGGATACGTGACTACCAAGAACTGGAGCTGAAAACTTTTGAGTACACCGATTACAACATTCTGGACGTGGAACAGGATCTAGACCCGGACAATAACTTTTTCTCCACCATTAACAATAATTGCTGCTACTATACAGAAGATCAATACAACCAGGATGTCAAATCTATGGGTAAATTATCAATTATTCATTTTAACAGTAGAAGCTTATATGCAAATTTCAAAAAAATTAAGGACTATCTGAATACTTTTTCACAACCTTTCAATAGCATTGCAATATCAGAAACATGGATGAATATTGAAAGAGGAATAAACTTTGAAATGGAGGGTTATGAATTCGTATATAAAAACAGAGAAAACAAAGGTGGTGGAGGAGTGGCTTTATATATAGATAAAACATTAGATTTCAAGGTTCTAGAGGGAATGACAACTGTGGTGGATAATGTTCTGGAATGCTTGTCAATTGAAATTTGCAAGAAAAATACGAAAAATATTATTGTGAGCTGTATATATAGAACACCAGATTCTAGCATCGGAACCTTCAGTGAATGGATGGAAAGTATGTTTTCAAATATCGATAGCAAAACAGTTTTTATATGTGCAGATTGGAACATTGACCTTTTAAATGCCAGCAACCATAAATCTACAAATGACTTTATCGATACGATGTACAGTATGAGCTATTTTCCGAGAATCACCAGACCCAGTAGGATTACATCTAGTTCTGCTACTCTCATTGATAACATATTCACAAATGACATTGATAATAAGGCAATTAGTGGATTACTGATTAATGACATTAGTGACCATCTCCCAGTATTTACAGTTAATAATACAAACCTTGGAAAACAAATAGACAAAAAAACAGAATACAGACGAGCAAAGACAGAGGAATCCATAAACGCACTAAGAAATGGACTGTTGGAACAGAGTTGGGATGCAATATATAATGATAACAATGTTGACCATATATATAATGAATTCTTAAAAATATTTACCTTATTATATGATAAACACTGCCCAATTAAGAAATACAACAAAAAACTAGCATCTAATAGTAATCCGTGGATATCAACAGGATTACAAAATGCATGTAAAAAGAAGAATACACTTTACAGAGATTTCATTAGACAGAGAACTATAGAGGCAGAACAAAAATATAAAAAATATAAAAATAAGTTAACTAATATTATAAGAGTGAGTAAGAAAGATTATTATAAAAGAATATTAGAGGATAATAAAAACAACATTAAAGGAACGTGGAAGATACTAAATAATATTATAAGAAACAGTAATACACACAATAGTCTACCTAAGTATTTTATTGATAAGAATGTGGAAAATTATGACATGAATGAAGTAGTTGACAGATTTAATGAATTCTTTGTAAACGTTGGACCTGAACTAGCAGAACAGATCCCTGATACTGGGAGTTATGGAGAGCATATACCAGAAAGAAATCCTTGTTCTTTGTTTCTTAAAGCTGTGACAGAACAGGAAATATTGGATATTGTCACTAAAAGCAAGAATAAAAAATCTACAGATTGTAATGATATTGATATGTCACTAGTGAAAAGGGTAATAGAAGGCATCTCCAAACCATTAACATACATATGTAATGTTTCATAAAATGAAAATAGCCAAGGTCATACCTCTATATAAAACTGGGAACAAGCATCATTTCACTAACTATAGACCGGTCTCATTATTACCACAATTCTCAAAAATACTGGAAAAACTCTTTAACAACAGATTGGACTCATTCTTAGAAAAACACAACATACTTGCAGAGAATCAGTATGGATTTAGATCAAATAGATCAACAACACTGGCAATAACTGAAGCAATAGAACTAATCACCAATGCTATAGACCACAAGAAATATGCTGCAGGGGTGTTCATAGACCTGAAGAAAGCATTTGACACAATCAACCACAACATATTAATCAATAAGCTGGAAAGACATGGTGTCCGGGGAATAGTGCTTGATTGGGTCAAAAGTTATTTAAGTGGGAGACAGCAGTTTGTAAAGGTGGGTGACTATTCCTCATCATGTCTAGAGATTGTTTGTGGCGTCCCCCAGGGGTCAGTATTGGGTCCCAAACTTTTTATTTTGTATATTAATGATATGTATAAGGTTTCTAAGGGGTTACGGGGTTAAGGTAAAGTCGATAGATAAGGCGTTAGGAGGGACAATCCGGACTCCGACAAACCCGGAAATATAAATACGACGAGTGGACACGCCCACATTACACCAAAAACCAACATAGCCAGTGGATTTCCTAATCAAACTAAATACTTTTGTTACCGAAACAAAGAAATGACATTTACAATATTGTACAAGAAATAAGAAATGTGTTAAAGGAAAAATAAATTAAATACTTCAAACTTATACTTAATCCAACAGTGCCATCTATTGGCATGAACAAAATTTGCTCAACATGACGTCTTTCAAGCAGGAATGGTGTGATCAGGTATCGACTAGTCACGCTGAACAGAAAGACCCGCGAACAGCCCTTGCTGATTTGCATTGTATTGCTTTTGTCTTTTCCAGACGGCTTGACTCATCGAGTAAATGCAATGACAAAAAGCAAATGGAAAAGACAAAGACAAAACAGGAGAAGCATTGACAAAATGGAATAAGCAAAGACAAGATAGAAAAAGAACATGACTGCCTTTGTATATGTTTTGTATTGTTGATTGTCTTTATATTTCCACATTTATTTCCTTTTAATTTTGGCACTCCTGTGATTCCATAGCTGGCGACAGATCAATGTGATGCTATTTCAAGATTCAGGGAGCGTTTAAATATTCATCGACATAATGGAAACTCTTCATTTCCATAACTGGAGAACAGTGTGCATGGTTTCACAGCTGACACACAACAATTCAATTGTCCAAAAAAAAATATAAAGGGAGTTTGACAGTTCATTGTCCAAAGTGCACACAAAGCCAACCAACTAATTTCAACAGAGAGGCATGCCGTCAGTGTTTCCAGCTGAGAAACATTTCAAATAAATAAAAAGGGTGTGGTGATTGTTCACAAGAATCAAATCAGGAATGTCTTAAAGATCATCCTGTAAGAATGGACAACACACCCAGTAATTAAGGTTGTTACGCACACATTTTTCATCAAGTACTTGAACACCTGAACAATATAAAAAGGCAAGTGATGCTCAGCAGAGACAGATCCAGCCTTCAGGAAGACTCCTGAAAACTCCTGATCATCATGATGAAGCTGATCCTCTCTTTCACTCTCCTGTGGGCATTCTCCACCAAACTTATTTTACAATACAACTTATGCAGGTACAACACAAGTTCATTTATTATTAACACGGAAATACAATTTAGAAATTGTAAAAGAAAGTTTAATGATAATAATAATATTATAACATGTATCCATTAGTAAATCTGCTGAAGCTGTTAAGTTTTACTTTGATTTCTGGAATGAATGACGGATCAAAATAATAGATGAAACATAATTAGTTATTAATTCCTCTGAGAGATATTGAAATGTGACAGCACAGGGAAAAACCTCTGGAGATAGGAATTCAAGAACAAAAAACTAAACTAAAACTGTTGAAGTAGTTATGTACATATGTATAAACCAGGATTAAAGCTCAATGTTAAATCTAAATGATATTCTGACAAAGGCTTCAGACATTCAGGATCTTCAGACATTTCACCGTTCACACATTTCTTTTCATAAAATATTATTTTTCTTTGTTTGTTCCCATTACAGATGGAGAAATCCAGTGTCACGTATGCACAGATGTCAATGATCTGAGCTGTGCTTTCGGAGAGACAGTTGAATGTGCGCCTGGAGAAATGTGTTTGAATGCCTTCATCACAGGTATTCTTTTCTTCATATCATCTTTTCCTTTTCACTGAACTATTGAAAAATGCAACATGTGTTCCATGAAATTCACAATGCTCTTTTTTTGACAACAGAAACCGATGGAACAGAGAGAATCTAAAGGGACTGTGCAGGTCCCGCTGTTTGTCCAACCACAGGCACACAGACTATTGCAGCCAACCTGGGTGGGATACACACAGTTGCAAATGCTGAGTGCTGTGATGATGAGAATGAATGCAACTTGAGGACCCTAAGCTGTAAGTATATTTGGATCAGAAGAATTGTGATGAAAAGAACAAACAACAAATATTTCAAAATACTTTTAAAGTTATAAGGGTTAAATATTCACTCTGTGGTTTCATCTCTTTTGTTTCAGTCCCTGCTATTCCTGAAGTAAATGGAATACAATGCAATGGTTGTGATCCCAGCACTGATCAGTGTGACGCAGTAGTGAGTTGTAGAGGAGAGGAGGACACCTGCTTTCAGTCAGATAGTGAGTATTTTTATTGTACATTTAAAAAAAAATCTCTGAATCATTTTTACTTCTGTTTAAACTTGTTTCATGAGTGTAAGGACTTAAAATCACTGCATGCCTTTGAACAGGAAAAAGATTGATATATATATTTCAAAGTCATCATGAATACACTTTTTCTTTCTCTATACATACAGAAGACTCTGTATCTGTTTTCTTCGTACTTTAATCATCGACATATATTTGTCTGGCATGACTAATGAAGAAATTGTTTGACTCAAATTCAATCTTTTCATCCACAGTCTTGATAGATCGCCAACAGATCTCTGTTGCTGGATGTGGAACTTCAAATGTGTGTGACATCGCTAATGACATCAGAAATCTGCCTTTCATGGAAGAAGTGGGAACAGTTATTTTTACACCAACCTGTTGGTTTACCACAACAACTACACCTGCCCCAACCACAACTACAACCACAACTACTCCTGAGCCGACGATTACTGTTACTGAATCAACAACAGTTTACACTCCGTCACCTGAACTGTTAGCACAAATAAAAGCTCTGCTGCAGGAACTACAGCAACTGTCAGCCAAGATAAACCTTGAGCCGCTCCAGCAACATCAACTGGTGCTTTTCAACCTGCATCTACAGCTGCTTGAGTACCACCAACAACTGGTGCTCCAACAGGAAGAACTGCCAATCGACCACCATGACCAACTGTCTATGTTCTACCAGCAATGCATGCTGGTAAACCACCAGCAGCAGCTGCTCCATCAGATCCACCCTTCTCTCTGTGGGCAACAGCACCTCCTGCAGCTCTTCAAACAACAACAACTGATTTTCCACCAACTACAAGGACTGCTGCATGGCCACCACCATCATCTGCTGCCCCACTACTACAGTTACCTGCTGCACCACCCCGCCACATCTGTACAGTAGACATCCTTATGGAGTTTTACAGAAACTTGCCTTGTGTAATTAGTCTCACTTTTCCATTTTAATCAATTTTCTTTTACTGTTCTGTCTTTAATATATGTGCTGTATATATCTTGACAGGCAGCTAAACTCTTTTCTAACTCCAAGACTCTGAAGACGTTGTCCGCTTGTCCACAGGTTTATTGAAGTTGCAGAAAAGTGTGAAACTAAAACACACAAAAAACATAATCAGCCTTGTGCAGTATTTATATGTCCATATACACAATGTAAATATACACATTCACATGAAATAAATCCGTTTTTATCCTTACTGTATTTATTGTATTCTAACCTCAAATTAACAGTTTTTTAACCTTATCAAAGAGCAAAAGTATATATTTGTATTTAAGCCTGTGCACTTCTGAAAGATTGCTACATTACTAGGCTGAACACATTTCCATCAATCACACAATTAAAGCTCACAAAATGAAACATTCATTCTAAAAGAGAATCATCTAAGAATAAACATACGAACTACACAATCAATACATACCCAAGATGCTATCAAAGGCTTGAGACGTATTGCAGATGCCACTGATTCGAACCACGTTACACTACAAGCCACGCTGCTATTTTCTCTGAATACAAGTCACGTGACACCACTAGGGAACACTCCCTTCCTGTTCTTTCTTAAAGGGACCACAGCACAATAAGAGAATCACTTCCTAATAGACTTATTAACAGAAATACACTTTAAACAGATGAACTGTGTAACAGCACATTTACTATCTGATTTCTCTTCTCCCCCCCAAAAAATCGAATCATTACCAATTACGTCAAATGGGTACAAATCAAGTTCAATCGTCTTTTCTTAATGTTTTGATTTAGTCATCTATATGCTGCTGTCATTTCCTCAATCAATCAATAAAGCTACTTTTGCAATTTCATATGATTTCCCCTTTTTCTGTTTCTCACTTTCAAAAAGGCATGATCAAGGCCTTTTCTCGATAAGGACACAATGGAATATAGGTTGCAACAAATTTTAGACCAAGATCTAATGTCGAATTGAAGCTTCTTGATTTGAATTGTGGTTTGCTACCAGCAAATTTCTAATATAGTGAAAGATTGGAAAGCAGAAAACTATTATAATATTTTCGTGAGCCAACATTGCTCAGCATATCCCGCCTGTCTTTTTACCTACACCTTCAAGATTAGTGATGTAGTTGTTGATGAAGTGAGTAGGCCAACTCATTCGCTAAGAGCATGTCGCTGTGCATTACTGTTACTGAGGTCACTGCAAGAGTTTTTGAGTTTTCTGAAAGTGCCTTCAAAGGGTTTCTGTGTTATGCTGGTGCTGATAACATTAAGGAACCTAACTAGAATTAATGTGTAATTCGGACTTGTACGTCTCTCTCTCTGCATGACCGTTCCCCTACAGATGATGAGGACTAGATATAATGTGTTTGAAGTCTCGCTGTCTTGCCAGCTTTGAGGATTCTGCATTAGAAAACTGTGGGCCACTGTCACTCACCGTCTTATTCAGTATGAAAAACCTCACAGATGTCGCATGGTGGAGGGGTGGCTTTGTTGTCTGTGAATGATTTCATGAGCATTTTTATCCACGTCTTATTTCATTATATGTCTTGGTGGTTCTCGTTGGTTTTAACTTGAAATGGTGAGTTTTATTGTTTCACTTCCTGTTGAAGCATCTGTGATTGTGCCAATAACTGGCACCTGTCAAACACTCTCCTGACACACTGACCGATAGTGCTGAAGAACAAGTCATGTTGTGGTTCCCCATGAAGTATTAGGGAGTAAGTTATTCTTTACTTGTGGACCTGGAATAAAGCGGCCAACTGTGAACATGTACTATGGGGTGTTTAATGTGAAATAAGAACACTACGATTGGCGAGGAGGATTCAAAACAGAATGCGCAGTTAAATCTGACGAAAGGGGGAGAACGAAAAGAAGACGATGACTGCCCGGAACATAGAGATGCAGCTTTGGATCTCCTATCTGCTCGCTGCTCACCTCCATCACAAGTGATGCTGGACACCTTGGACCTCTGGAGCCGATATGTACAGAAGTACCTTCACCTTGATCAGCTTCTCGTCTTCTTTTCACCCCGGCTACTACAATAGTTGGGGACTCCATCATTCCTGCAGCCTCCCTGGAGCCACATTCCTAGTAATCTTGGAGAAACTTCTTTCTGAGCTCATTCTCATCCTCTATTAAGAGGCTGATGCTCCATGTGGGTTTGAATTACTCTTCTCCTGGACAGTCTGAGCTGACCAAAAGGGATTTTAACAAGGTTTTTATCCTTTTAAATGACTGCGGATGATTTGTGTTTATCTCTAGACCCTTTCTATCACTGAATGCCATGTCCCCCAGTCTCATCCATACCTCTAGCTCCCCCTACTGTCTACATTATATACTTTGACATGACTACTGTGATCACCAACGGACCTCAGATCAGACAAACTACAAACATGGCTGGGCATGGAGTCCCCACCAAATTTTATCTCCATATTTTCTTGTAGGAAGGGTAGGAAAGGTGGTTGTACTGCATCAATTTAGTCTGCTTTATTTTGCAGTTGCTCACTTGTGGAAACACTCCACAGTCATTCCCATACACAGGAAAAGTACAAACAAAGAACTCAGTGACTTTAGACCTGTGGCTCTCACCTCCCTCATAATGAAGGCTTTTGAGACAATTATTAAACAACACATCATCGGAGAAAATAACTCACAGATTGACCGTCTCTAGTTTGTTCAAGCACAGGCGTTGATGATACCAATTCACTCTGGACATTTTACACAATCACCTGGAATGTCCTCACACTTCAGCTTGACTCCTGTTTGCCGTTTTCTCCTTGGCATTCAATGGCCTCCAGCCTCACATCCTGGCTAATAAACGCTCCTTGTACTCCCACCTGGATGATCAACTCATCCTGTGGCGATACTGGACTTATTAACTCACAGATCACAGAGAGTGCGGGTCAACATCACCTTCTCTGATCTACAACACACCTTCACTAACTCCCCAGAGGATAGTGTCCTCTCCCCACTGCTCTTCATTCTCTACACAGATGACTGCAGATCCACACAGCCCAACACAGACCTCATGTATTTACTGCCTTAGCCTTCTCAACCCCATGGCTCAGTTCTCCAGGATTTTGTGGTTTGTAGAGTGGTGTGACAACTGTTGTCTGGAGCAGAATGTAAAAAACAAACAAGGAGATGGTAGCAATCTTTTCTAACCAGCAGATGGCACTGTCTACAGCTGTCCCCACCACAAACCATGGAATGCCTCTTGAGCTTTGAGCTTGTGGAGGAGAAAAATTATCTGGGTACAATCTTTGACAATCGGCTGAAATTTTCTTCTAACACCAGAAAATGTCAAAGGCAGTATCTCCTTAGAAAGCTCAGCTCTATTGAAGGAAGGACATTCTCTCCAAAGCCTGTCTGCAGTATATGGACATTTAACATGTAGGTTGGAAAACTTGATAATCCACAACCCCAAGAAAAGAAGAACATTAGGCAGAATGTAAAAAAGAAACTGTAGGATGGCTCACAAGAACAAAAAAGACCAAGCTGAGCAAGCAAACTCAAAATCAGCGATCACAGACCACTACCATGGATCACCATGTAACGTTTTCTTCCATAGCTTTGTTGGGATTTATGGTTGGTTATTAGCATTAAATTACTGTAAGTAATAGATTATTGAAAGTAATAAATCACTGGAATTAATTTATGAAAAATTGAAATTATTAATGGAAGTAAACGGTCATTTACTCATTAACAACTCCTAAAGTAATTGAGTAATTACTTTAAAAAAAAGAATAAATTATCAAAAATAATTTATTAATAAACAAATTATTAATTTGCATAAATTTGTTATTTATGTATTAATAATAAATTGGGGCACCACCAGATAAACTGGAAATAGCTAATACCAAAATATCAGTCTTGTTTGTAAAAAGTTTATGTAAGTTAGTTAATATTTCTGCATAAAATATAACAATCTTAAATAAAATGGAAGGTGTGAGATCCGAGCACAGACTGTTACAAACCAGTGAATTGTCAACAATAAATACACAAGAATCACCAAGAAGCGTTCAATTCAGCTAACAGGCGTTTATTATCAAAATGTACTAATTCATAAATAATTCTGAAATCATCTCATAAATCAACACATTCAAGTAGCAAACGACATCTAACACGGAGATCTAATCTATTAAACAGCAAACACTACGTACAAAGAGTGTGTGAGTGTGTGTCTGTGTGTGTGTGTGTGTGTATGTGTGTATTGATGAGTGTGTAATGACCTCGAACGCCCAGGTGGAGGCAAAAGTTGGCGGGTCAGTGTGGTGACCGTGACGACCACTAGGGGCGTGCGGCGGATGAAACAGAGGGAGAGCGCAATGGCTTGATGTGTCCACCAGGTTGATGTCAAGAGGGATTGCGATGACTCGCTCTTTCTGGGGACGCGGCGGTTGCTTGGCCAGATAAACAAGACGTCCGTCGAGCGCGCATGCGCGAGGCCGGTCTCGGAGCGAGGCAGTCTACTGAGGGCGTAACGAACGGGCGGTTCCGTTGGCCTGGTTCTGTGTGCCTGAGTCCTAAGTGGAGGTCGGGACCTGCAGTTAGAACTCTTGTGATCGAGGCAGATGTGCTCTTGCAGCAGATAACAGTTGGGTTTTACATGCAGTTGTGTGTGTCTGTGTCCTAATCTGATCAGGTAAGGGGGGCTCATGGCTGCGGGGGATCACAGGCAGATCAGGATTAGTAGAAGGAGGAGGGTGAATGAGAGAGAAAGACAGAGAATTCTGGTGACGCTCGGTTCTGAAACCTGGTTCCTCCACCCAGAACTTCCAGTGGACTGGAGCTCACTTGGACCTCTGGTTCTGAGTTGGAAAACCCGATTCCCGGACTTGGTTGGTGCGCGTGAACGCGCGTACACAAACCTATGAGATGCTGCGGCCTTCTGAGCGGCACATTGAAACACACATCATGTTAACAGAACATCATTCTACCAATATATCTGCCCAGACAAAAGCTCTCACCGTCCATGGTGCTGTTGGTTCTGTGAGGCTGTGGTAACTGGTTGTTACCGGGTCTGAATTCAGAGGCCTGGCTTCAGCTGCAGGAGTGGACAGCAAGGCAGATGATTTGGAGAGGAGACGCTGGCTCTGGTCTCCAGAATCCCCCCCATAAAAAGGAAAACATTGAGGAAACAGAAGACGTAGTCCAAACTGGGTCCTGCTCGTCCAGCGGGCTGCCGTTGGTGTTTCTTTTGTTCCCACTTGATGCTCTCTAATACCATCCTGAGGCAAGCAGAGACTTGTGTCTCCCTTGATGGTCAGATTGAGAAGCAGAGAGAGTTGGTAGGAAAAGTTTCACCAAGCTTGAATTTCGGATCCCTGTGGTGTTTGGGTCAGACTCGACCATCCTCATTGGTTATCAAGCTGGGGGTTCGTAAAACTTCCGGGCTCTCTGGCTCGCTCCCTGCTGTTTTATGGCCTGTTCATTGTTGCTGGTGTTTGTCTTCTGTCACAGAAAATGCTTGGAGGAGTTCAATGGAATCTTCAGCCCAACAGCATGCTTCAAATGAGACATAAAGTTGAAATTTTTCTTTGGCTGTAGATTTGGCACTTGTGAATATGATGGCAAATGTTTAACCCAGTTAACCCCTTTCCTCTGACATTTCAGGAGGTCATACATGATCTATTTCCTGAGCATTTCGCGGGTCCTCTCTACCGTTCCTTGGCTTTGGAGATGGTACAGTGAAGTCTCAAGTATTCTCACTTGCACTGATTCCATCAGCCTTCCCACTGCTCCCCTAAACTCTCCTTGATCGTGCTGAAAAACCTGGAGTGAGCCATGTTCACTGTAGATATGTTACTAAGTTGACTTTACTTTATAATGATTTCAGCCATGTGTATTGACTAAAGATCCATTCCAGTGAGGATATATTGAAATGTGACATGAACGTATTTGATCTTACTCTTTTCCATATCAAGGAGGTCAAACTGATACCGATCCTGTACTTCTTTGGCCCAGATGGGCCTCGGAATAGGCACATTTCCAAATGTGTTCTGGTAGCAGCTGGAGCCCTTCAGGGCTTTTTGAACTTTCCTTTCACTAATTCCAAAGTATTGATCATTTAAGGTCGGCACACAGTACAGGATTCTTCAAACCTTCACAGATTTAGAGACCACACACTTGAGTACTCTTGATGTTTCTCAGTACTCTTAAAGTTTTTCATAGCTGCTCCAGGAAAAATTAATGATAGGACGAAGATATAGCAGTAAGTTAGCGCTGGCAACTTCCTCGTGTGATCCCCTCGTGTCAAAATTAAAGATGGATGAGGCTGTCCGATCATCTCAGCTCAGTTTCCGTGTGTTCCCACTTTAAAATGCAGCATTGTTTGTCATGTTTTACTGTAGTTTTATTGACAAGATAAAAAAGAGCGGTCTGTCGTTCACCAGAAGCTATATTGTCTGTCAGTAGATGTCGAAAAATAAAATACAGAAGTAACAGAAGAATTGAAAGTGAATGGGGTGGAAAAAGATTAATAATGGTGAGTTATCATGGTAAGACGGTGCTACCCCCAGAAACAATAAAAAAAAAACACACACAAAATAAATTAACAAACATAATAATGTAATAATGTCCAATATCTTTATGCCGACAAACTGACATTGAGCCTTGAACTGTATGTGCCTCCTTGGGGCGCTTTTACTGATTAACAATATAAGTGACTGACATAAAATTAAACCAGCATCGTTTGATGTCCGTGGTTTGGGAGGCTTTTTAAATTTAAATTGTCCATTGACAGACTTGCTTGGTCATCGGCTAAAGTCAGTTCAGGTTTATTTTCGTGTTTTCCTACAAGATGTGTAATTGTGTACGTTTCAAAAAGAGAAATTTGGCTGAAAAGTTGCAGGTCAGGTTCAACTTTCTCCATTATAGTTACGGGAGACCGGGGATGGTTGTAACACTATTTGCTTCAGCACTTGTAACTCACTGAATCTTTGAACTAGAGTTCTCAAACCTTCATACAAAGTACCCACAATTGTTTTCTACAAATGGCATCAATTCAAACCTCTGCAAGAATAACACAGACAGCGTGAGTTAATGTCAAATACATGGTGTTCCTTTGTTACACCCTATCCCACCACAGGGGTAGGTTGTAACACATGCTGCGGTAGGTTGTAACAATTAGACAAAAGAAGCAAAAACTGAAGACAGGCCATGTAATATGCTTCAAAAAGAGGTTTTGAAATACAAGAAGAATCTGGAACGTTACTGAACCAGTCAGGCCCTGCCATCTGCTATTCATCTCATGTTTGTGGGTGTTTATGTTATCTATAACAATACAAACTTTCTGAGCTAAAATAAAGTGGACTAGATAACCTGAGTACAAAGACACAAACAGTTTTTCAATTTATTTTGCACCTACGCTAGTATTCAATTCTTCTCTGGTCTAACCTGTCATATTACTGACTAGCCTGGCATATGCTTTGTCCATAATCCATAAGTCCATAATAAAAGTCTGCTGCCTGAGTCAAATAGTCAGCCATTTCCTCCTGCTCCTCAGAAAACTTTGTTGCTTCTCCAGTAACCTACACTGGGAAGACCACTGGAGCCCTGGTCTCTCAGCTTCTGCAGTGTTTTGCAGTATCTGCTTAGTGTTCCATGGCAGATCCCATGTGCCTTCGCCACTGATCTTCCTGACTTGCCCTTCTTTGTGACCTCATCAGATGCTTTTTTAAAAGCATTTGCAGGCACACCTTGATCAGTCTTTCTTTTCCACTGCCTAGGCATTCTGTAAAAGCATTAAAATCAAGAAAGTGGTATTAATTCTATGTAAGAGGATGGTTGTAACACTTATTAAAGATGTGTTACAACCCACCCCACCCGCCTGCCATTGTTTAGCTCGCTGTATTAGCATCGTGGTTTGAAATCTGCAGGGAAAACATGCATCACATTTTGCCTATGAAAACTATGAGCAATAATAAAGGTACTAAACAAAATATAGTCTTGGTCAAAGAAATTACTTTCATACCTCAAAATTCCTTTTTTCTCTGTAGAATCTGCATACATCTGTTTTCAGCCTTGATAATCACCATGTGGGATCAGGGAGGAAGTGGGTAAACACTGATATCATCATATGACTTCTATCTTCTCCCTTTTTGGTGGAACTGGTGGTGTTTCAACTCTCCCCATGTTAGAACCATCCCCGGTCTCCCCTACTATTAAATGCACACAAACACACATGTAGTCAGAATTTTATAGATGTGTTCTGATTTGTTAATGGTTTATAAATGTTTAGACATGCTCATATTTATTCAGGACTTAAAATCAAAGAGCTCAAAAAAGTTTATCTTTTTTGAGGCACAATCCTAAATGATTTGAAAGATGGACTGATGA
The DNA here is from genome assembly GCF_963383615.2 of Lipophrys pholis. Taxonomy (NCBI): domain Eukaryota; kingdom Metazoa; phylum Chordata; class Actinopteri; order Blenniiformes; family Blenniidae; genus Lipophrys; species Lipophrys pholis. Next base: position 24,415,817 of record NC_137640.1, on the reverse strand, counting down.
CATGAATCATGAAAATATACCTGTGTTTGGCTTTTGTTTTCTCTAAACTGTCAGACTTACTTGTCATTTCAAGTAAACCACCCCCAAAATATATTGAATATATCATAGTAATTCAAGAACAATGAAGAGCCCTACAGAACAACTTTTCCACCAGCTGCCACTGGTGAAATCCAACAAAAACGAAATGTAAACTTCACAAAAACATAGCCAAAATAAAGTTAAAAGTGTAAACAATAAGTTAAGTACAATCATCTCAAATATTCTGAGCATTTAACAGTTTCTTACGTGTACATTCTCACAGGCATTTCAGCCATGTTGCCTTTAGTCAGTCTCTCGTAGCTGTGATAGAATTACCCACAATGCCTCGCCATATCTACACCGCGACAGAACTGCAGTTACACTTTTAGGACAGTAGGTGTCAGTGCAGCCCAACTTAAAGCGTTAGTGTGTCTGTGTTCACCAACATACACTTCAGCATGGAAGGATATAGAAGGCACTACGATCAAAGGGATCCCCATAACTCCATTATTGTGTGACACCAGACTACAGGCAGAACAGGAAATCCCACAAGGCTCAATGACAGAGAGTTTTCCGAAGTCCTGGCAGGAAATAGTTCAAATGTTTGGGGTTAAAGAAGCATCCAAAATGATGAGGTGGTGTGCCTATGGCTCAGATTTTATTCCTAATAAAAACAATGGTAGATTTAAGACCTGGATCACTAAAGGTTTAACTACATATTCTTCATAAGTCCAGGAAGGAGCATTCAAGAGCTTTGAAACCCTACAACAGGATCATGGACTGGAAAGACAGGATTTCTTTTTAGATACCTGCAAGTGAGAACCTACTTTGACAAAAACCTCAAGGAAGAATTGGGGAAAAGTGAGAAATGGAAATATTTTTTATCATTAACAAAGCCCAGATTAGGTAACAAGATCATCTCCAAATTATATTAATCCATACAATTATCTAAACCGCAGAAAACAGAATACAATAACAATAAATGGGAAAAGGAAATATGGGTACCAATTCCTCAAGACAGCTGGGAGAAAATATGCCATCTACAATGGGTCACAACTAGGTCACACACGGAGGGAATTCTGCTGGAAAAACATCTCAAGATTTTTCATCACACCCAGTCAGAAGAGACATCAAGGCAACGGTGATGCTTGTTGGAGGCTCTGTGGGTCTGACGGGGTCAATCATTGCCATATAATTTGGGGCTGCCAGGTAATAAGACCTTTTTGGACTGAGATCCACCAACATATTACCAATGAGTTTAATGTGAACATTCCATTAGAGTGTGTGAACATATATTTGGGATGTTTGTTTGATACATGGAACACGAGGGATAAAAAGCTGTCGATAGTACTGTTGGCAGCCAGCAAGAAAGCCATCACCAGGAAATGGTTAAAAGCAGATCCTCGCACCATTGAGGAATGGATAGAAATCATCTATGGAATTTATGTGATGGAGAAGATATCCTCTTCCCTCAGAGTTGAAAAAGACAAATTTTACCAGGTCTGAAGTAAATGGACTGAGTACGTGAAACCAATCAGGTCTGATCGAACCCTAACCCCAGTTATTCTCTTTCTTATTGTGTTCACTTGTAATATTGTTTAAAATGTATAAAGAAATATAAAACAAAACACGGAAGGGCAGTATGGACAGAATCTAATTATTACCATTCTCTTCTATATTTTGGAGTCAATGTTGATGTGAATAATATTTGTGATGGAAATTTGCCTTTCTAAATAAAAAGAGAATCCCCCCCCAAAAAAAGAAAAGAAAAAGAAAGTTTACAAAAACATAGCAAAAATAAAGTTAAAAGTGCAAACAATAAGTTCATCATCTCAAATATTCTGATCATTTAACAGTTTCATACGTGTACATTCTCACAGGCATTTCAGCCACGTTGCCTTTAGTCAGTCTCTCTTAGCTGTGAAAGAAGTATCCACAATGCTTCGCCATATCTACACCAAGACAGAACTGCAGTTACACTTTTAGGACAGTAGGTGTCAGTGTTGCATCATAGAGCTGAATTGAATCCGGCCCTTTTCAACTATGTTACATAGCCTCGTTTCCACTGCACAAAAAGTGCCGGGATGGAAGGGAGCACTACGGAGCAGTACGGCAAAGTATAACCAAAGCCAAATCTGGTGAGCGTTTACTCTGCAGAAAATAGTTAAAATGTAGGCGGGGTTGAGAGCTCTGCAGATATGTGGCGATGCAACAGTAATCTCAGCTTGGGCGTCAGATCTGGACCTTATCAATCCTCTGTTGTTGTTTACGTACTCCGCTTAGCACTAGTTGTTTTGTTAACTTTTTCTTTTTTTTGAAGCCACAGAGCTGCAGCTGCAACTTTCGTGTAGGTTCCGAGAGAGCTAACTTCGGCCGGTGTAGTTGCCAGATCTGTCCGGTTTACCAGATCTGTCCGGGGCGGGACTTGCGCATGCGCCTGAGCTACCAGAGCTGTCCAGGGTGGGGCTTGAACCCGCGCACGGTGATGGTATATGTCTATGCCTACAACGGCATTTGGGACTTGAGAGGAAACATATACTCACTATGTGACTAAGGTCGGCATACAGTGGCTATGTAGTAGCCTGTTCTACATTCGTACACGTCCATCATATTTAACTTTCCCTCTTTTACTTCCAATTAACGTGCGTATGAGTCTACTTCCTGCTACTATATAGCCACCACAAGCAGGAACGGTGTGATCAGGTATCGACTAGTCACCCTGAACAGAAAGACCCGCCCACAGCCCTTGCTGGTTTGCATTGTATTGCTTTTGTCTTTTCCAGACGGCTTGACTCATCGAGTAAAATGCAATGACAAAAGCAAATGGAAAAGACAAAGACAAAACAGGAGAAGCATTGACAAAATGGAATAAGCAAAGACAAGATAGAAAAAGAACATGACTACCTTTGTATATTTTTTGTATTATTGATTCTCTTTATATTTCCACATTTATTTCTTTTTAATTTGGCACTCCTGTAATTCCATAAAAACACAGCAAAAACAGTTTGGGGTCAAATTGACCCCAGTGGAACACCAATACGTGTAATATGTGTTCAGTAAATTGGAAAAAATGTCATCATGATAATTTTATGCTTAATTATTTAAAAGTCATGAAATATGAAGCAAATAAAATATATTAAGCTATTTTATTTTCGAATTTTAATCATTTATTTTTGAATGATAAACACTGAATGTCTTCAAACTGACCCCATAGAAGGGTTTAAGCTTTGAAGAATGTATATTATTATATTTTGTATATATTTCTATGTAAAGCTTTTATGTATTTCTTTTATTTCTTTGTAGAACACTGAATTACCTTGTGTTTCAATGGTGCTTTATAAATCCATTTCACTTGCCTTCCCTTATAGTCTGTTGCCAGGTTTGAGAATGATGCAATAAACCAGCGCAATAATTTCAATGCAACATCAGTGTTTTATGCATCTTGAGACCTCAATATTTTATGACTTGACTGCTGTTTTGTTCTTAGACACTTTTTTTTTTTTTTTTTACAGTTTTTCTCAATTGATAAAACATTAAATTCCATTCACTGCACACAGCCACCAACTGACTGCACACATTTTTCAATACTGTAAGTGCTTGTGCCTTGAGTGTTGCTATCTGAGCCTTTGGAAATGGAATTGTGTTCATGTGTGCATTTTTAAAGACAATTAAAGGTCTCTCTCTTCAAATCTGTCTGTCTGTCTGTCTGTCTGTCTGTCTGTCTGTCTGTCTGTCTGTCTGTCTGTCTGTCTGTCTGTCAGTCAACTGCATCCCCTCAAATGGAAAAGTCTTTTGTCATGAAGGTGTGACACAGAAAAAGTCAAAATCATAATTACTTGCAGATGTTCTTTATTGAACTGACAATTTAAACTTGGAGCAGTATTGAATAGAATTACAACATAAGCATAGAAAGAACCTGATTTACTTAAATCATTCAGAGATGAATCATTTTGACGTGTAATGAAATCACTTGTTTTAATATTTGTCAAAAGAGAAAAATCCCGACTGATACTTGCAAACGACCATTAAGAAACACTTGATTGATTAAAACCACTGAACTGTCTTAAAGAAAAAGTTCAAGAAGAAAAATCAAAATTGAAATCCAAAAGTTAACCACAGTGATTATGCATGTTGATGATCTCTAAATGATTTAAAGGAGGGCAGAATATATCTAATCTTCAGCTGTGGTAGAGCCCTTATGGTCACAGTAGTTCTGCAGGTGACTGGCGTAGTGGGGCAGCAGGTTATAGTGGTGGCTCTGGAGTAGTTCTTGGAGTTGGTGGAGGACCTGTTGTTCTTTCTGGAAGAGCCCCAAAAGGTTCTGTTGCCCACAGAGAGAAAGGTGGAGCTGATGCAGGAGCACCTTGTGGTTGTTTACAAGCAGGCATTGCTGGTAGTGAAGTGGAATTTGCTGGTGGTGGTCACTTGGCAGTTCTTCTTGTTGTTCCAGCAGCTTGTTTTGGTCACCAAGCAGCTTTAGATGCAGGTTGAAAAGCACCAGTTGTTGTTGCTGGAGCAGCTCAAGGTTTATCTTGGCTGACAGTTGCTGTAGTTCCTGCAGCAGAGCTTTTATTTGTGCTAACAGTTCAGGTGACGGAGTGTAAACTGTTGTTGATTCAGTAACAGTAGTTGTCGGCTCAGGAGTGGTTGTAGTTGTGGTTGTGGATGTGGTTGTGGTCGGCTCAGGAGTGGTTGTGGTTGTGGTTGTGGTTGTAGTCGGCTCAGGAGTGGTTGTAGTTGTGGTTGTGGTTGTAGTCGGCTCAGGAGTGGTTGTAGTTGTGGTTGTGGTCGGCTCAGGAGTGGTTGTAGTTGTGGTTGTAGTCGGCTCAGGAGTGGTTGTAGTTGTGGTTGTAGTCGGCTCAGGAGTGGTTGTAGTTGTGGTCGTGGTTGTGGTTGTAGTCGGCTCAGGAGTGGTTGTAGTTGTGGTTGTGGTTGGGGCAGGTGTAGTTGTTGTGGTAAAAAGGAAACAGGTTGGTGTAAAAATAACTGTTCCCACTTCTTCCAGGAAAGGCAGATTTCTGATGTCATTAGCGATGTCACACACATTTGAAGTTCCACATCCAGCAACAGAGATCTGTTGGCGATCTATCAAGACTGTGGATGAAAAGATTGAATTTGAGTCAAACAATTTCTTCATTAGTCATGACAGACAAATATATGTTGATGATTAAAGTACGAAGAAAACAGATTCAGAGTCTTCTGTATGTATAGAGAAAGAAAAAGTGTATTCATGATGACTTTGAAATATATATATCAATCTTTCTCCTGTTCAAAGGCATGCAGTGATTTTAAGATTTTACACTCATGAAACAAGTTTAAACAGAAGTAAAAATGATTCAGAGATTTTTTTTAAATGTACAATAAAAATACTCACTATCTGACTGAAAGCAGGTGTCCTCCTCTCCTCTACAACTCACTACAGCGTCACACTGATCAGTGCTGGGATCACAACCATCGCATTGTATTCCATTTACTGCAGGAATAGCAGGGACTGAAACAAAAGAGATGAAACCACAGAGTGAATATTCAAGCCTTTTAACTTTAAAAGTATTTTGAAATATTTGTTGTTAATTCTTTTCATCACAATTCTTCTGATCCAAATATACTTACAGCTTAGGGTCCTCAAGTTGCATTCATTCACGTCATCACAGCACTCAGCATTTGCAACTGTGTGTATCCCACCCAGGTTGGCTGCAATAGTCTGTGTGCCTGTGGTTGGACAAACAGCGGGACCTGCACAGTCCCTGTAGATTCTCTCTGTTCCATCGGTTTCTGTTGTCAAAAAAAGAGCATTGTGAATTTCATGGAACACATGTTGAATTTTTCAATAGTTCAGTGAAAAGGAAAAGATGATATGAAGAAAAGAATACCTGTGATGAAGGCATTCAAACACATTTCTCCAGGCGCACATTCAACTGTCACTCCGAAAGCACAGCTCAGATCATTGAAATCTGTACATACGTGACACTCGATTGCTCCAGCTGTAATGGGAACAAACAAAGAAAAATAATATTTTTTGAAAAGAAATGTGTGAACGGTGAAATGTCTGAAGATCCTGAATGTCTGAAGTCTTTGTCAGAATATCATTTAGATTAAACATTGAGCTTTAATCCTGGTTTATACATATGTACATAACTACTTTCACAGTTTTAGTTTAGCTTTTTGTTCTTGAATTCCTATCTCCAGAGGTTTTTCCCTGTGCTGTCACATTTCAATATCTCTCAGAGGAATTAATAACTAGTTATGTTTCATCTATTATTTTGATCCGTCATTCATTCCAGAAATCAAAGTAAAACTTAACAGCTTCAGCAGATTTACTAATGGATACATGTTATAATATTATTATTATCATTAAACTTTCTTTTACAATTTCTAAATTGTATTTCCGTGTTAATAATAAATGAACTTGTGTTGTACCTGCATAAGTTGTATTGTAAAATAAGTTTGGTTACCTGCGCTGGAGAATGCCCACAGGAGAGCGAAAGAGAGGATCAGCTTCATCATGATGATCAGGAGTTTTCAGGAGTCTTCCTGAAGGCTGGATCTGTCTCTACTGAGCATCACTTGCCTTTTTATATTCATTTGCTGAAATAATTGAAGAAAATTAAATGCGTAAGCACCTTAATTACTGGGTGTTTATGTACATTGTTCGAGGATAATCCTTCAGATACTCCCCATGATTCATGGGAACAATCCCCACACCCCATTTATTTAGAAGAGATGTTCCTCTGCTCAAAACACTGAAGGCCTCTGAGTTAAAAACAATTTAAAAAATTGTTGATTGTCTTTGCGTGCACTTTGGACAATGAACTGTCCACCTCCCTTTATTTTCCATTTGACAATTGAATAGTTTTGTGTCAGCTGTGAAACCACGCACCCTGTTCTACAGTTTTACATTATATCTATGAATATTTAAACGCTCCCTGAATCTTGAAATAGCATCACATATATGGCTACAAACAGATGCAGCAAGCATCAGGGTTTCACGTTATTTGTTGATGTGTTTGTTTTTTCACACATTTAAATTGAATCATTACACAACAAATCTTTTTAAATTCTCATTAACGTGAAGGACTCCACTCAGCAGGAGTGGTCCAGATCACGTCTTTAAAACGTCATTTCCACACTTCCAGAAGACGTCTTCAGGGAGGCCAGAATGAAAGTTTGTTTGTACGTCTCTCCTGGACATTGCATTGAGGCCCTGTCTGGACGTCACATGAACGTCCAGACAGTTTGAAAGTTTGAGAACTCCAGCTCAAACATTCAGTGAGTTACAAGTGCTGAAGCAAAAAGTGTTACAACCATCCCCGGTCTCCCCTATATTCTAAACTTTAAAATATATTTGGGTTGCACCCATAGTATATGTGTCAGTGTTTTGTTGTGTTGTTCCCCACATTGCATCAGTTCAATAGCTAATCAAGAGTAATTTTTTTTACCGTAAAAGTATAATTATGTGTATAGAAAGAGATAAAGACAGAAAAACAGAAGATAAAACAGTGCTATGTGAATGTACCATACCGTCTCCACGCGATAAAACAGACCTCCAGAAATGTGGATACTTCACCGATAACAAAAGGTTCAACTGAAGAAAGGAACGATACAAATTAAGGGCATCAGTAATTTACATGTTGAAAACCGTGACGTAGTACCAACCATAGTACCAGGAGTTGTTGCTGCAATGGAAATAAAGAGCAGCAGTGTGTAGAGGAGAGGATGAGTGTGTTTTTACCAGAGTGCGGATAAAAAGTTTAAATACTTTTACATACTCAAGTAAAAGTGTTTTAACTGTAACATAATATTTCTAAAATAAAAATAAAAAGGAGGCTTACAAAAAGATTACTGGAGTAAGCGTATTTGAATTACTGAAGTGATGAGTAATTACTGAGTAATCGTTCATTAAATTACAAAAGCTAAAAAATAGAGTGAAACAATACGACATGAAAGTAGAAACAAATGCATCTTAACAAAAATACATTGAAGCAACCTAAGCCAAATCTTTTTAAATCCTTTTTATATGAAGTGATAACCGTTAAAAAACGTGTTTCACATTAGTTTAAGTTCATTTGGACCTGTGCTTCTCCATTCTCTCAACCCTGTGTTTGGGTGACTTTATTTTGGTCAAAAACTCAGGAAACTGTCTTTATATTAATGTTTTATTAAAGGACATTTATTTCAATTGACCTGGTGCTTTATGAAGAATACTGCAGTACTTTGTCATGTTAGACACATCCCACAAGAAGCTGCCCTGGGCTGTTATTCTTGAAAAACCAGAAATATTGGGCGTGCCTGGTCAGCCTCTAATTCTGTAGAACTTGACTAGAGTTCATCCTGATTCTGAATCACTTCAACTGGTTCCTTTCAATGTGGAGGAGTAACAACTTGAGTTTGAAAACTCAGTTCAGTTGCTTGTATCCACGACCTCAGTCTTTAGGTCGTGACCCCTTCTGCGCTTATCTTTCAATTAAAACCGCTGGAATCTGTTGATCGACTTTTCTGGGGTCGGTCGGTTCGATTCTGTTCCCAATTCACGTGAATATATGAATTAGTTTCTCTATGTGTGTGTGTGTGTGTGTGTGTGTGTGTGTGTGTGTGTGTGTGTGTGTGTGTGTGTGTGTGTGTGCGTGTGTGTGTGCGTGCGTGCGTGCGTGTGTGTGTGTGTGTGTGTGTGTGTGTCCGCGTTGATACCTACATATGATAACAAACTGCTGCCGCAGTATTGTGAGATGTTGTGCATACATTCAATTATTCCTTTAGTCAAGGTGGTTGTAGTATTAATTTAAGCCTGGGATTTTCAAAACTTGTGTTGAGGGTCACATATAAAAGCACTCTTGAGAAAAAGTAAGTGTGAAAACCAAAAGAGGAAGTGCAAAACCAACTATCTATTCATTTACACGCACACTGAGAGAGACAGAGACAGTGTTACAGTATATTATTGCCACTTTTTTCATGTAATAAGTTTACAACTTTGTTTCTAGAAATATCCAAAATCTCAAAGTGGTGGACCTGCACTCTAACAAAACCCAGACTTATGTTTGATGTTTATTAATTAATTAATCAATTAATTAATGTTTTTATTATTTTGCTGATCTTGGAGAGAAACCGTTTCAGGCAAAGCTAAACAGACGTTAAAGAAATAGTCTTTGAATTTAAATAAAGTCTCTGTGTGTTGAGTCGACATTAATTCCATGGTTTTCCCTCAAAAAATATCCATTAAAAGCTTCAGTCTTCAGTAGAAAAACAATGCGATTAATTCCAATTAATTACAGAAAATTGTGCAATTAATGAGTAAATTTTTTTAATCGATTGACAGCACTAATATATATATATATGTATATATACATATACATAAATATATCTAGATAGATAGATAGATAGAGAGAGAGAGAGAGAGAGAGAGAGAGAGAGAGAGATAGATAGATAGATAGATAGATAGATAGATAGATAGATAGATAGATAGATAGATAGATAGATAGATAGATAGATAGATACACATATACTGTACATCCCACATCCCACAGCAAAATACATAAATTAATATACCAAATTCTCCCGATTCACCACATTCCTGACAGATTACTAATAGAAAGTAACAATACGCAAGGCGCACAACATTCCGCCGTAGGGCGTAATTTTGCACATTACTTTGCAACACCGCAGAACAATAATGGTGACGTGTGTAAGGACTCGTGATGATCCGCCACCGTTTCGTGCTCTTACTTGTAACACATGAGTAAAGGTCGCGACTGTCCGTGACGGCACGAGACTCCTCGACCCTGAATCATATAATTCAGGTCAATATCGTGATCCACAGTCAGGAATTGAGATTCTCTTGTTTGCTTGTTTGTGTGTATTTATTTTTTTCCTCTAGATGTTTCTTTAAGTTGGAGTCTTGTGATTTTTACAGCCAATAGCTTGCCTTGCACTGTGATGAGCCCATTTACAAATTAGAACTTGATGTTGGTTTGTTATCCAGTGGTGAAGGTGTTAGCACCCAGCCATTGATCGAGGCTCCACAGGTTTTTCAATCATGTTCCTTATCAAGAATCTTTGTTTTGAGTTTGTGTCGTCAAGTCTTGCACTGCTTGCACACTGGCTTCATCTGAATCTATCAATTTGAATACAAAAATGAAACCTTGCTAATTAAGGCTTGTTTTCTAAAGATAATAGTAACTGAATCATACCTTTTTGTTTTTCTGTGAGGTAATGGATTACATTTGTTTGTTTGTTTGTTATCTGAATTGTGTAACACAGCATATAATCCCTTCCTCCCTAAGCCTAGAAAGCCACCACCTCAGTTTTTTGTAGAAGAGAAGTTTTTACTGTCTCCGATATTAAAAACATCTAATCATAAAGATAAATGAACCCAATATTGAATTGTTTTATCTGTATCCATCAGTAATTCGGTTGACCTATTTCAATGAAACCAATATGAGACCTTGGAATTCTAAAATGTATATATGTACGTACGTATGTATGTTTTAAAGGAAAAGGAAAGAAAAAAAAAAAGGAACTCTCAAATGTAGCTCGGTGTCATGGTGGTGATAAAACTGTAGTTTTTCCATCTTAAAAGTCAGACCAAATCTGTTGTATATTTATTTTTTTAAAAGAACCTTTATGAAACATTATAGGAAACAAGTCAAAATCCTCTCAATTAGCAAATTGTGAATTGTCAAATTTTTGGTTAATTGACTAAACTTTGACCAAGACTACATTCAAATGAATGTGATATTTTGGAGGTTTTCAGGCCATGGGTCAACCCAGGACTCGCTGGAGAGATTGGTCAGGGAGCGACCTGGGGTACCCTCAGAAGAGCTGGAGGAAGTTGAAGGGGGTCTATACACTGAACAGGAAAGAAGATGGATGGTTGGATGTTAAATGTTAAAATAAAAAGCTGATTAATTGAACCGACCAAACTTTTCTGCTTTCACTAAAAGATAAATCAAACAAGTTGAAGGTTTTGATTACGAACACCCCTTCACCCTTGTAGGGTAGTTTCTTCACCATCCTCAAACTGTGGTCCTCTACCTCTGCTAGACTCTCGGGAGTTCCTCATTTTTAGAGAGATGTTCCACCAGGTACTCTGTCGCAGCCACTTGGTTGTGTCTCTCCATTTATGCTGATCCTGCTTGCATATTCCTTATATCCTATTTAGGGTTTCAGGGTAGGGAGGTGCTGAAGCCAGTCCCAGCTACCTAAGAGTACACCTTGGACAGGTCGCCGGGACCTTTAGTCATCATTCTAATATTTCTAACCCCCTACAATGACTGTATTCCACCATAAGGGCCACAGATACAATGCTGTGTCTAGATGACTTTCAACATTCACACACTCTTTCTTTAGAAACTACCATTCTAGTTAATATCTGTAATACAAAGATAGCTTGGTGAGATATGAATGTAATTTCTCTCCATTATTTTTGAGCAGCTCTAGAGTTGAATGCAGCATTCTTCTATGGACGGCGAGCAGGTGTACCTCAGACCAGGTGAAGAGTGATGACAGCTGTCTCAGTGACAGTTGGGACAGTGAAGTGGAATATCTTAGTTACTTGCAAAAGAAGTTCCAGATTGGCAAGATGCTCTTCCTGATGGTGATTCAATAAGACTGCCCATTCAGTATTTCAGAGACTTTTTTTGGTGCTGAACCTTTGTACAAGATTGTGGCACAAGGCAATCTGTACTGCAACAAACTGTAGTGTACATCTTGCATTCGCCCGGGTCAAAGTCCAGTGCATGCCGAGTACAGCAGGTGGCAGAAGTAAGGAAAGAAAATCAAACATGTCATTTTACTGCACGGACTACATGGCACCCAACAATAATGACAGGCTTTTCAAAATTAGGCTACTTATTGACTCACTTCTACCCAAATTTCCCACTTTTTACTGAACACAAATTGTTGTACGGTAATGAGCAAATGGTTCCATTCAAAGGCAGATCAACTCTGAAGCAGCGCATTCAGAAAAAACCATTCAAATAGGGGCTCAAAATTGTTGTGCTTTGTGACATTAAAGATCTGCGGCCTCCATGAACTATTTTCACCGGGACAATTGATCCTGCATCAGGCCAAGCAGACATTGGAGACAGTGGTAACATTGTGCTAAAGGTGGTACAAGTTATCCATGATAATGTCAACCACCTGCTGTACTTTGATTCCTCCTGAATCTGTTTTTTTGCTCTTACAAACAAGGGGATCCAAGGGGATAGACTGACTTGAAAAATGTTTTAGGAATTTCTGGCACTGAACTGGTTTTATTCTTACTTTCAAGATAGGGACTATTCTGTGTCAATAAGTAATTCTGAATCTGAGCATATGAAAATCACTTTTGGGGTTCTTCAAGGCTCCATCCTAGGGTCCCTCTGGCTCAGATCATGGAACATTACACCATCTTCTACTATAATTGTGCAGATGACACACAGCTCTAACCCAGAAAGAACAGAGTTCCTTGTTTCTGGCCCCAAATAAGAAAGGTTATAAAGGTGCTACTCATCCAGAATGCCGCAGCCAGAGTCCTCACCAACACAGAGACGGTGCAGCACAGACAAGCTTCAATCTGCACTGACTGATGTGTCAAAGGATTGAAGTATTAAACGTACTTCTTGTCGATAAAACTTTTAACGGTCCTGGGTCTAAATACATCTCAGATTTACTTGAAGAATATGAAACATCCAGAGCCCTGAGATCTTCAGAAAAAGCTTTACAAAGAGTTTGAAGAGTCAGAAGAAACAAGGTGAAGCAGTGTTCAGTTCCTACACTCATCACACGTGGAACAAATTTCCTGAACTCGCTCACTTCTTTCAAATCAGGCCTTAAAACATTATTATTTGATCAGCCTTTCAGTTAAGCAATTGATTGTAATTATGTTATGAGTACATTTCTCTTTATAGAACTTTTATTTTATTTATTCTCCTTTTTATGGCTTTCTTAATCAGCTTCTTTCAATGTATTCCCTTTCTTTTCTTGTGTCTGAATCCTGTGATAAATAAAATTGCTTTGTCTTACCAAAAAACACAATCCCCTTGAATATAAAACTGAGCGAAAATGGTAAAAATCCAAGGTAAAAATCCTAATCACTTACAAATGTAGTTTTATTGAGCTGAAAATTAAAACTTGGAGAAGCAGTGGATAAAATTAAAAGTCAAGTATAGGATGAAATCAAATTACATACAAAGCATTTTGACTTAGATTATAATCCATCCATCCACTTTCTTCAGCTTATCCATTTCCAGGTCACGGGGGTGGCAGTCTGAGGACCGTCACCCAGATCACATTGCACCAATTAAGAAGCTTCCTGCAGGTGGTGAGCCCACGGGAAGGTGGCACCCGGCGTGAGACAAAAACCCACTACTCTGAGATTGTGAGTCTCATGCTCTACCAATTGAGCTAGCCGGGGGAGTAGATTAAAATCCTTTCCTTTTAATTTACCAAAAGAGATAAAAGTCACAATTAAAAGATGTAAGTGAACCACAGTGATTGTTGAAAAAGTGAGTAAGGACATACCTTTATTGATTATTTGAGAAGCATAACTTTAATAAAAGAGAAAATGAAACGAAAAAACATAAAAAAAAAATCAAAAAACTTGATTGACTAAAATCGCTAAACTGTCTTGAAGGACAATCATTTCATAATTCTACCAAAGAGAAAAATCTAAATTCAAATCCAAAAGTTAATTACATAAGATGAATAAATTATTGAACAGAGAGGGACTGATATCTAATTTTCAGCTGTGGTAGAGCCCTTATGGTCACAGTAGTTCTGCAGGTGACTGG